>NW_006159512.1:362493-428892 GCF_000334495.1 Tupaia belangeri chinensis
ATGTATGAATGAATGAAGGATTAAGAGCTGTTAATGAGTCTTCTGTCATGTTCATGTCTTACTGGTGAAGACAGGGACTGTAAAACAGTTAAAAAGAGTGGAGATACCCTCACTAGCGAGACCAAGGCAGATATAATTCTGAAGAGTGGTTCTAGGGAGGGTTTTGTAATAAAGAAACCAATTTCAGCTCTCTCTTCCCAGAATTGCATGACAATCAACTATCTGGGTCAATTTGGTTGAAGAGTTCTCTTATTGAGTGCCATTATCTCATACTTTGAAATTTCACATGACTCTGGGTTGATTTTTAACTGGCTCTTAATGTCTTTTTAAATGAAATAGCTTATGTATCTGGTTTTTTTGTTTGGGTTTTTTCCTTTATTTATGCATCTTTTTCACATGACAAAGTCTTCTTAGGTATCGAAATAGCCTTAAAGGAGATCAGGACACTCATGCAGCCCAATTTGTGACCCAGTGTTTCATTTTCAACATTGTTAATTTTAATAATGTTATCAAAATAAATCCTCAGGACTGTGTGCTTGGGATACCCACAACTTAATTAATAATATACTCATTCTTTTTTTAAAAAATGCCAAAGGGTGCATGCACTGGTCAAGAGATAAAGAGAAAGAGAGAAATCATCCCTCATAGGAAATAGCCACACCACAGACCCTTCTTCATCTTTTCCTCCTTTTGGGATTTGGGGCACATATACATACATGCTGGGTGTGCTTCTCAAGCCACCCATCTCAAACTCATACTATAAAGTCAGCCATATGAGATCCAGATGCCCTAACCATCAAGCCACTGTCTGACCTAATAATATACACATTTTAACTTCAAACAAAGATTTCTCCATCTTTGCTTTTCTTTTGGACATTGTGCCGTTTGCATTTATGACTTTAGTGACCCAAAGAAAATGTGGTTCTTGGGGTCAGCAGGTGACATGGTGGTAAAGGTACTAGACTCTCACATGTCTGACCACGGTTGGAGTACTGGACCTAGAACCTTGAAAATCATGCTGAGTGCATGTGCACATGTACCCAAAATCCCAGGAGGAAAATAGAGGAGGAGGTTTTGTGGTTCTCACTTTCACTCTTTATGTCTCTCTTCAGTGAGCACACATGCCTTATGGCAAATAAATAAATAAATAAATAAATAAATAATAAGAAAAGAAAATGTGTTTATGTGTTTCTGTTCTCATATGTGCTTTTTTCTTCTCCCTTATTTACTATAGTCCATTGCTGAAAAGACAAAATAAGATGTCTAAAATTTATTCTCAAGATGCACATAATTCAGATTCTAGATTATTATCAGAAGAGTCTTTCACATGTATGCCTCACGAACCAGTTATGCTTTTATTTTTCTCCCCTGCTTACTTTATTCTCGCACCTTAGGCATTTTGCGTTGGTGGGGCAGTGGATTAAAAGTCTGGCCTATGTTTCTGTGGCAGTACATGTATATAGAGAGGGTATGCATATACCCATGGACGGGGGAGATGCACAAGAGTATTTTAGGTTGTAACTTCAGAGCAAGCATATTACCTTTGTTTACATTGTCTGTTCTGTTTTAGGATGACTAGAGAGAGCTGGTGGAGATTTGGGGAGAGGATATTCAGTGTCCCTTTAAGCCATGACATGGTATATCCATTAGGAATATGACTCCCTCCCACTGGTTCCTGCCCCCCAAAAAACCATGTTCTTAGTTTGAAGAAATGGACTTGGCATCCCTTACATGGATGAAATGGAAATAGTAGAATCCAGAATATCAGAACTGCATAAGACTTTGGGAGATTTTCCAGTTTTATTGCCTCATTTTACGAATGAGAATTGTAATCTGAGGTCATCTGAAGTTCAGGCAGATTAAATGATTCGTAAGAGAAAATCACAGTTGGGAGAGTTGATCTTATTAATTTATTTTTTTGGAGAGGTTTTTGCTATAGGGTGTGCGCGCTGGTCAGACAGACAGAGAGAGAGACAGAGAGATAGAAAGTGAGAAATCACCCCCCAGGGGGGATGGCCATGCCGCGATCCCTTCTCTTCCATTCTCCTCTCGGGATCTTGGGCACGCACACACATGTGCCTGGTGTGAGTTTAAGCCACCGGGTCTGGATCTTGAACTGAGGTCGACTACGTGGGAGTCCAGCTACATAGCCATTACACTAACTGCTGGTCCCAGTTGATCTTATTTTTGACCACCTAGGCAGATCTGTGTACTTTCTGTTACAGCTCTGACTACTCCATTGTTAAAAGATAGTCTTGGGCCACCCTATAGCCTAACAGCTAAGGGAGCTAAATCCCACATGGGAGATTGCAGTTTAAATTCTGGCCTGGTGGCTTGAAAAACTTGCTGGGCATGTGTGTGTACATGTCTAAAATCCTGACAGGATGAAGAAATGGAGGAAAAGGGATTGCAGTGTGACCGGGCTCCAGTAGGGGTGCTCTCTTCTCCCTCTCTCCTTCTCTCTGTCTCTCTAGAGAATGCACATGCCTTCTGGCAATTAAAAAATAGACAAGTTGGGACCAGCAGTTGGCATAATGGCTAAGGCACTGGACACCCCTTGAGTAGACCATGGTTCAAGACCTGCCTGTTTTCCAGCCCTGGTGGCTTAAACTCACACCAGGCACATGTGCATGCATGTCCAAGATCCTGAAAGGAGAATAGAGAAGAGATTGTGGCATGACCATCCCTCCGGGGGAGTGAGTTTTTTGCTTTCTGTCTCTCTGTCTTTCTGGTGAGCACAAACCTCTCAAAAAAAAAAAAAAAAAAAAAGGTAAAGGTTTTGTTGTCTTTCATTGCCACTAAGCAGTGGAAAAATTAATTCAAAAAGCCCAGACTAAACTAAGTATCAATAGTGTAGGCCGTATGAATAGTTATATTAACTAATTTGCTAGAGATGGGCTATTGATAAATAGATTTGGCTGCTGCAACAAGTATAAACATAATAGCTTCTTCATTGTCTTAGAAGTCAACTATTCTTTTTAAGTATTAAATGTACCTCCTGAGAGAGATAATTATCACTCCTAGAATTACTGAAGAATTTGAAGCTTTGAAGAAAGTTTAAATAAAAATCAAAAGAAGGAACTAATATTGTACAGTAGATAATCTACGCTGTATGCCATCCAATTCCCAATAGGAACATTGTTTTATAGATCAAGGGTTCTATGTTAATATCCTACATGCCAATAAATCTAAATAGTGGCTGGACTCCCATGTAGTCGACTGTGGTTTGAGTCCCGGACCCGGTGGCTTAAACTCATACTGGGCACGTGTGCATGCGTGCCCAAGAGTGGAGAATGGAGGAGAAGGGATTGCGGCATGGCTATCCCCCTTGGGGGGGTGATATCTCACTTTTTATCTCTCTGTTTCTGTCTCTCTGGTGAGTGCATGTGCCCTGTAGCAAACACTTCTAAAAAAAAAAAAAAAAGCTGCATTTTTTTTTTCCCCTCTAAACTGAGAATGGATTTTAAATAGAGACATTCTTCTGACTCAAAATACTTTGAACAAAGTGGTGGAAAATATTATACAAAGTGATCATCAGTCATATATGAGATGTTGACAAGTCACTTAACCTCCCTAATCTTTTGTTTCCACATCTGTATCTTTGGGCCTCAGAGAATGATACTCCAAAGTATAGCACTTTGGCATGCTGAATACTTTGAACTCAAGACCATTAGAAAGCTTTAGAAGCAGCCCCAGAAGCAAAGTCTCTCTCTGACCTTTCCCACCTTTCCTGTCTCCTGCTCACCAATCTCTCAAGGCAGGTCATAGAAAGAGGAGTTCCTCTTCCTCAGGGAAAGTCATAGAAACTCGAAATATGATTGTAACCTCTCCCAGACTTTCTGTCTAAGAATCCCCCATGAGGACTGGCAGGTGGCATGGCTGTTAGGGTGCTGGACTCCCACATGGCTGAGCATGGTTTGAGTCCCAGACCTGATGGCTTGCTTCTCACTTTCCCTCTTTATCTCTCTCTCTCTCTGGTCAAATTAAAAACAAATAAACAAACAAAAATGACGACAACAAAAAGCTAATGATAATAAATAAAATTAAGTAATTCTTTTTTTTTAAAATTTTTTTAATAATTCTTTTAAAAAAAAATAGAAGAGTTAGCTATAGGTTCTGACTGGCCAGGTCTGATAGTGGATCTTTTTTTTTTTTTTCTTAGAGAGAGTTTGCTATAGGGCATATGTGCTTGTTAGTGAGACAGAGAGAGAGAAAGTGACAAGTCACCCCTTAGGGAAGATGACCAATCCACAACCCCTTCTCCACCAATCTCTTTTTGGGATTTTGCATGCATGCACACATGCCCAGCATGAATTTCGAGTTGCTGGGTCTGAGATTCTAAGCGTGGCCATGTGGGAGTCCAGTACCTTAACCACTACGCCACCTGCTGGCCGCATGATAGCAGATCTTAAGAGCCTCGTGGTAGAGAAGGAAAGAAAGCTGCAGAGAGGTCAGAAGAATCTCAATAGGCAGGCCTTAATGTGTTTCCCCCACCTCAGGCCATTGCAGCATGCAGTTTTTGTCCAATCAGATTTCTACACCGCTCTCCATTCTTCATTTACCCTAAGCATAAAAATAGTTTTTTCTGGGTCCTTGGGTCTTTATTTCCAAAGGCTCTAATGTCATATAAAATGTTGATTGATCCACTTGGCATGCTTTTCTTTTGTTAGCCTGTCCTCAGATATCAGAGTATTTGCTGTGTCTCTTATGGTAGGTGAAGAAAGGTATCACACCTTTCTGCTGCCATACTTCAATTAAGGAGTTTGATGCCTCTAAAGAGAAGGAAATAAGCAGTGATCTATTCATTCACTTATTTAATCATGTCTTCAACAGATAACTGAGGATCTACGATGCCTTTTATTAAAACAAAAACACCTTATTTCTTATGTTAAAAAGTTGTTCTCATTCTGTTGCAATTGTTTTCTGTGTGAACTTCCTCTGTCACTGCCAGACTATAAACCCCTTAAAAGCAAATACAGTCTTTGTTTTTGTTTTTCTTTTTAAATTATGTTATTTAACTTTATTTATTTTAATTTGATGAGAGAGAGAGAAAGTGAGAAAGCAAGTCCCCAGGTCTGGGACTCAAACCGTGGTTGGCCATGTGGGAGTCCAGCATCCTTAACCACTACACCACCTGCTGGACCCAATACTATGTCTTTTTTATTCACTGAAGAATTCTGCATACTTGAGAGACTGCCTGTTACATGGGAGCTATTCGATCAATAGCAATCAGGGAATGGAAATATGTCTCTAAGGAGCCTGCAGGGTCTTGGAACATTAATGGCTGTAGGAGGAATATGTGTACAGTTTTGGTAACCACAAAGGAGAGGCATTGACTCTAACTTGATGGAATCAGGGAAAGGAACATTAGAAAAGTATCAGATCTGTGCGAAAGTCCTGACAGATACATACCATCCCATTTATTTGTAAAGATGAGGAAAACAAGGATTTAGATACCCATAAGACTCAAAGAGCTCACAGTCAGAAAGTCCTGAATCTGGGTCTTGTATCTGCAAGTCTGTATCCAGAGTTTGTCTCCTGACTCGGCCCTGTTTCTTTCTATCATGCCCATGGGTTAGTCTTCCCTAGGGAAGTGAATAGGACCTCTGTGAGCACTGGAAAATTTCAGATGGAATAGATTTTGTGTCCTGGTGTCTCTAAACTGATAAAATATTTCCAAGCTTTTTCTCCTTTTGTTTGGGTGGGCTCTGAGACTGAAAACAAAAACAAAAACAAAAAAAGACAAGCAATTGCATAGAGGATTTGATAAAAATTTGATATTAGAGAGTAGCTTACAACATAGGACAAGGTATCGGGTGGACCAGCAGTCCTGACACATGCTCACCAGCAGGTTCTGCTCTACTGCACTGTCCTCCGCTTCCCCTCTTACTGTGAGCTGAACTTACATAGGAACTGAGCAGTAGGGACAAACCTGGGGGAAGCCAGCCATCTGGAGGAGATGCAATCACTCTGTACACATGACTGTCCTCGGGTCACAGATTGTTGTTAGCTTTCCTATTTGTGAAGGCCAGGGGCTTGCTGTTATTAGCTCAGAGGGTCTGAATGACGGTCCCAGGTAACAATTTTACTCAAGTAGAAACTCCTGTTCAAGGCTAGTTTGGAATGACTCTAGGGCATGGCAGGAGAGCGTAGGAGCTCAAAGATGGTGTGTGTGTGAGTCACTCCCACACCTTTGATCTCTGGTGGTTTTCTGGAAGGCCGGGATCTGATAGGCACAGTGTTCTTGTACCTTTATTCCAAATTGTCCCTTCAGGGGTATATTTACTGGTACATCAATAAAGTCTCTTTTGTCTTCATTTTACGATAACCAAATGAAAGTATTTAAGCCCCAATAACAAGACCACCGTTTCCACCTCTCTTCCTTTCAGTTGCTCCTTCTGTTTTGATCTCTGCTCCAACCATCCTATCAGTGTTTATAAAAGGTAACTTCAATACCATTGGCTCCCAATTTAATGATGGCTTTTCAGTTTTCTACCCACTGGATCAAAATGCTAACCGACCTTTGTCTCTGCCACAAATCCCATCAAAGTATTTACATCTACCCAAAAATCTCTTTTAAATGCAAATAAACAAGTTCAGCAGAAACACAAACTCCACGTGGATCGTTAACTGCTGCCTGAAGACTGTTCCAATCGTTAACTGCAGCTTGCAGAGATCTTGACAAAACAAGAAGAGAAAAAGGGCAAAAAAAAAAAGAAAGAAAGAAAAAAGTGTAGAGTCTATTTAATGAGGCTTTCCTTCTCATTTATCAAAAAAGGTTTAGCTTTGCCCAGCTGGCCTGGTTTGAAAAAGTGGAAAGTAGCTTAATCTAATTCACATACGAGACTTCTTTAGCAGGTGAAGAAGTATGAGTATTAACGTATCTGTTTCTTTGATTTATTGATTTTTTTAAGCTACACCTTTTGCCATCAATCAGACTTAGGGTCTATGACAGAGAAGACCGAAGAATACAAAGTCTCGCCATCTGCGTACCCCTATTGAAGAGAAAACATTTTTCTTTCTAATTTTATTTTTCAAATATCTTACCAGTCAGGGTATTGGGCAAGTGTTAGAGTAGAACTGAGCTGGTCCGTTAGAAATCTTTCAGTTTGGACCCCCCCAGGCATCCACATGGACTCAGTGACTTGCCCTCTTTTTCCCAGGTAGTTGAGGCATTTGTGCCATCAGAAAGCAGATCTTTCTCTTCCTGACCAGAACCCTTACTTCTTCCCAATAGTAAATTGGGCATAGAGAGGGTTGCAGTATGCTACAGACTGAATGATGGTACCCTCGCCATAGTCACATGTTGATTATAACCCCCAGTGTACTGTGTTACGAGATGGTTGGGAATGATGGTTGAGATGATGGCAGAATCTTTATGAATAGGATTGGTGCCCTTATTAAAAGGGACTGAGAGAGACCACTTACCCCATTCACCATGTAAGGACACAGCTAGAAGGTGTCATCTATGGACGTGAACCCTCACCAGACTCTGTATTCGCAGATGGCTTGATCTTGAACTTCCTGCCTCTAGAACTGAGAAATATATTTCTCTTGTTTATAAGCCACCAGATCTATGGTATTTTGTCCTAGTAGTTTGACTGCACTGAAACATGACATGACCTTCTTCAGAGGGTGAAATGTGCAACGCAGTTTCGAATCCCTTGAAGACTGTCTATACAGGTAAGGATGCACAACAAGCCCAGCTCCTGTGTGTGGGCTTAAGTGAAAGAATGGAGCTTAGGGACTCATCAAACTGCAAAGTCCAGGGATTAATGCAGATCCAGGACTATCTTCATTTCTGGATCCCATTCTCCTCCATCGTGGCTTCATTGACGGTGCTCAGAGGACCAGGATAAAATCCTCCCAGGTTCAAATCCAAGCCAAAAACACTCTTTTTCTTCCCTTGTAGTTTTAACTATCACCTATTGGCTCAACTAGGTCACGTGTCCATTCCCGAACTTATCATGACCTGGAGAAATGTAAGCCTGAATCACATGTCCTCCTTCAGAGCCATGAACATCATCATTTTTTTTTTTTTTGAGAGATTTTTGCTATAGGTTCAGTGCGCTCACCAGAGAGACAGACAGTGAGAAATCACCCACCAGGAGGGATGGCCACGCCACAATCCCTTCTCCTCCATTCTCCTCGGGATTTTGGGCATGCACGCACATATGCCTGGCATGAGTTTAAGCTACCAGGTCAGGACTCAAACTGTGGTTGACTACATGGAAGTCCAGAGACATAACCATTACACCATCTGCTGGTCTCTGAACATCTTCCATTCTAACAGAAGCATTCTTGAACATCATCAGCTCTAACAGAAGCATTGAGAGTGAGAAAATGATTCTCTAGAGGAAGATTAGGGTACGTTTACCTGATGAAAGTTGAGTGTGTGTGGACAGTACAAACAAATAATCATCACACATGACATTTTATGACAGCCTTCTCAGAAGGCAGCATCTTCCTCTGCTTTGTTCATTTGTAAATTTCTTTCGGCTTCAGCCCAGCTGAATCATAAATATGCAAAGAATAGTTAAAAAAAAAAAGAGTATGCTTGAATATGATAATGATCCTTTCATTAAAATGTAAGTTCTTATTATTTTAGAAAAAAAAAATACAGGGTGAAATTTTAAAGCAATAACCTGAGTTGACTACCGATTGGCTAGAGAGTTCAGGACATACAGGCAAAGCCTCTGGAGGAGAGGAATTTCTTCAAGCTTGACTGAGTCTCTCTTCCCTTCGGCTTGCCCACTGTGTTCCTCAATTAATATTGCCTCAGTGTAGTGGGCTTTTTTAGCATTCGATTGCTGCAGAATTTTCTTCTCATTATTCTAATACCAGCATACAGAGAACAATTCACCACACACTGATTGAGAATGTTCGGTTTTCCTTTTCTTTTTTTTATCTGGGTTGGAGAGATAAAAAAAAAAGAGTTTAAGTTCAGTTTGACCTAACATAAATACCGCAGACTTGACAGGAGTCTCCTCAGGCTCCCAAAGCTTTCGTTTGTAGAATCTTTCAGATTTCCAACTCTATTCTGGTTTGGTGAGATAGAGTTCAGTGTCTTCTTTGCATTGAAAATGAAAGAAAAGACTCTCGTAGCCACTAGGCAATGTTTTCTGAGATGCTCAGTTTCGGAATTCATGAAGCCTTTAGAAAGTGGGCACTGACTTTCATAGGGTGAAAGTGGCTTCACTTGCCTGGGGTCCATGCACCTGTGCATGGTATTGCCTTCAAATGCAAGGTGAGAATGATTAATTAAAAATCCCATCTAGAACTCTTCAAACAAGTGTCTGCCTGTGCTGATTAGCTCTTATTTCCACACTGAAAGAACCCTCTGGAATTGGAGTGGATATAACAGCGGTATTCAACCCATTCAAATATCATTTTAGTTAGCAAGCATGTCTGTGTCCTCCTATCACCACATTTTCTTTTGCTAAATAAGCTTGTATACAGATAATATTTTTCAGCAAAATTGATCTTCTATGAGTGAGAGGTTGGTTAGAAGCTGAATACTTGAGTAGCGACATGTGCCCAAACTATCCCATTTCTTGTGAAATTTCTCATTTGGGCACAGCATGAATATACACTTTTACTACTCAGCCCAAAGTAGATTTGCTTGAAGTCTTTGATTAATGCAAATAATTGCTGCAGAAGAGCAGGTCTGATGCTTGGGAGGCCATTAGCGGTCAGAGCTGCCATCAACCATGAACAACCAGTGCATATAAAAATGACTCATGGACTGCCTTTGAGCGTGCTGAGTGCCTTACAATTTGGTCCGAATAACTCTAAGAGTTGAACAGTGCATCTCTGGGGCTGGAGGATGTAGGTGGCTAGAAAGGAACATCAGCAGAGGACGGTGAGCAGAATGGTCGATAGAGCAGAATGGGTCTTCAGCAACAGTTCTCTTATTTATCTGGTACTTGTATTTGGTTTGTTTTGACTTCAATTTCCACAACACGTGTGGTAAGTAAAGGAGTGCTTATCACCTCACTTTGCCTCTCTCTCTCTGGTCAAATTAAAAGAAATAATAAAATAATTCTTGAAAAAAAATTTACTTCCAGAAAGCAACTGTATTTCCCTGCTTTCTAGGTGAACAAGTATCTGCTTCATTTGAACCTCATTACCACAAGAGTACTGACTATAGTTAAGTCTGGCTCATTTGACAGGGAAAAAGGAAACCTTTGCTAAGCTGTAATTACAGCTGAAACTAAACTAAGTTAGTATTCAGTTGCTGAGGTGGAGAGCATGGTGCAATTAAGGTAAACAAGGACTAGGGACTTGTTTGTCTCCCTAAGATGGAGTGGTAGAAAAATGGTCATGTATTGATTAACCCTGATAGTTAACCCACTACCTAGAAGAATGAAAGGGAAAGTTGAGCAATGTGGGCCTAGCGTGGGAATCCTCAACCCTCCCCAGAGGGTTTGAGGTACCTCAACCCAAGTTCAACAAGCATTGTGCTTGTGAAAGGGAAGGTTCTTGTAAAGAGAGGTAAAGAGAGAATCTAATAAAGCCATCTACTCTCAGAATTAAGGCCATAATTCAGGAATCAGTCTACCTGACTGGTACCCTGGGTTTGCCGCCACTGGAAGCTGCGCCTCATGACCATACCATGTCTCAGCTCAGAAGTAATATGGAGATAGTTATAATGTCTACATCTGAGGGTTAATTGGAGAATTAAATGGGTTAATATACATAAACAGGTACTAGAGTATTACCAGGCACATAATATGTAGTCAGTAAATAGGACTTGCTGTCCTCAGATACCTAGGCATTAGATCTCGTATACTAGCAAGAGAAGTAAGACATCTTGTTGTTTAAGGAACTTCAGGTTTCATTGAAAACACTCCACTACTTATTTATAAAAACGTGAATAATAGCATAGATGGTATTATATATGAGAGGGGAAAATTAAATATTCACATGTGTTTCATATTTTAACATAAGGTAAGACTTTCCTGTGCTTGATTAATAGAAGCTGTCTTATGAGAATTGTTGAATAAACCAGAGTGCAATCACATAATGGAGTACTGTATAGCTACAAAACAAACCAAAAAAAAAAAAATATGAGAGAGAACTCCAGTTTTTTATATTTGTTGTGGTGTTCAGGATATATTGTTAAGTAAAAAACAACAACAATGACAAAAAACACCACAGTGCAGATCCTAGTATACAGTGTACTAGCTTTGGTAGGAAAGGAGGCTAAGTATTAATAATAAATAAAATATTTATTATAAAATAATAAAAATGTATGTGTCTACTTATTTGTGAGATAAGAAATACTGGAAAAGATAAGTTAGTTTCAATAAAAATAAATATTATGGGACCAGCGGATGGTGTATTGGTTACATCATGGGACTCCCATGTAGTCAACTAGGTGCGAGTCCCGGACCTGGTGGCTTAAAACTCATGCTGGGGGGACCAGCAATTAGTGTAATGGCTATGTCGCTGAACTCTCATGTAGCCGACTGTGGACTGAGGCCCAGACCCAGTGGCTTAAACTCATGCCGAACACGTGTGCGTGCGTACCCGAGATCCTGAGAGGAGAACGGAGGAGAAGGGATTGCGGTGTGGCCATCCCCCCTGGGGGGTGATTTCTTGCTTTCTATCTCTCTGTCTCTCTGGCGAGCACACGCGCCCTATAGCCTAAGCCTCTCTCTCTCTCACACATACACACACAAACAAAAAAAACAAAAACCTCATGCTGTGTGTGTGTGTGTGTGTGTGTCCATGCCCAAGATCCCAAGAGGAGAATGAAGGAGAAGGAATTGCAGCATGACCATTCCCCCTGCAGGGAATGTGTTTTCTGCCTCTCTGTTTCTCTGGTGAACATACAAGCCCTATAGCAAAACTCTCTCTCTAATTAATAAATAAATAAATAAATAAATAAATAAATACATACATACATACATACATACATACATAAATACATAAAATGGACTGAGGTAGTAAAAACAGATTCGTTTGAGTATAATTTTATATAGATTTAATTTATTGATTATATGAATGATTTACATATTCAAAAGAAAAATTTAAATCAAAGAACTAACAAAGTGAAATAAAAACAAATGGTAGGGAAACAAATAAAAAGCAATCAATTTAATTCTATTGTAAATTGGAATGATAGCATAATCATAAAGAAAAAGAAACTTATCCCAAGTGATATTTGAGCACAGTATTGACTACTCACTAGTGGAATATATAACCAAGAACATCTATAAAGAAATCTTACACTTTATTCTATGATTTTGTTGTCAAAATTGGTGTTATAATTTTGAAAATATGTATATTATAGAAAACAAAAATGTTAAGGCTTAGAAACTAAGGTGTAATATAAATAATAATTCAAAGACATTAAGAAAACTACTGTAATTTAAGGGGCAAAAAAACAGGATAATTTTGTGATTTCAAAACTAAGTAAAAAACTACAAACAATAATGGTTCAGTAGCAATAAGCACATCTAATACTGGCTCTTGTTTTCTAAATACCACTTCCTACTCAAGGAAACCAGAGCTTATTAGAGGGTGAATTCTAAATTGGGGACAGAGGTCAGTAGTAGGAGTCATTAAAACATTTATGGAAAATGTATATTATGAAAAACTATGCATGGATTTCAATTTTTTTTTTGCACCAGAATACATTTATACTTTAAGTTTTCCATGAACTTTTTGAAATTCCCTTGTGTCTGCACATGTAGTGCAAGGACACCTAGTGCTGGAAGACAAAGAAGAATTCAAAGACCAACAGGAACATACCAGAAGGACTTAGGAAACAACTTTATAGGACTTCCAATGAAACACATTTGTGGCAACTTAAACATCAAAAGAATAATAATTATAATACAATGAAGTTTTTTAAAAAAGAGTTATTGGGACTAGCAGTTGGTGTAATGGCTGTGTTGCTGGACTCTCATGTAGTCAACTGCAGTTCGAGTCCTGGACCTGGTGGCTTAAACTCACGCTGGGCACATGTGCGTTCTTGCCCTTGGGCAGATCTTGTCTCCAGAGGGGAATGGAGGAGAAGGGATTGCGGCATGGCCATCCCCCCCTAGGGGGGTGATTTCTCGCTTTGTGTCTTTCTCTGTCTTTTGCGCGAACGCATGTGACCTATAGCAAAAAACAAAAACGAAAACAAACAAAAACAACCAAAAAACTCTCCAAAAAAAAGTTATTTATTTAATGTAATTGATCATTATTATTATTATTATTATTATTTTAATTTACTACAGGGTGTATATGCTCACTAGAGAGAGAAAGAGAGAGAGTGAAAATGCAAGCCACCAGATCTGGGACTTGAATGACCATCAGTCTTGTAGGAGTCCAGCGCTTTAACCACATCACCTGCTGGCCCTAAAACACTGAGTATATTAAAATCATGGCTCTAAAGTAAGAAAGACCAAGAGTACTACAGATGACTGTTCAATTTACTCTGAAAGGTGATGATTAAAAATAAAACAACAAAATTAAAGGATTTACTCTTTGCTTCTAGGAGGAACTATAGTTCATACCTTCTTGTGGAGGAAAAAGCTCTACTTTTAAAAAAATAAATTAGTAAAGGGCACATGTGCTCACCAGAAAGAAGTAGAGAGACAGAGAGAGGGAGAGAGAGAAAGCACCCCCCAGTGCAGTGTGGTCATACCACAATCACTTCTCCATTTCCCCATCCTGTCAGGATTTTGAAATCACATGCACCTGTGCCTGGTATATTTTTAAAGTGGCAAGGACTTGAGCCGCAGTTGGCCATGTGGGATGTGGTTCTCTTAAACACTATTCTACAGGGCTAGCCCAAGGAAAAGCTCTATTTTATCAAAAAACCACAACAAACTGAATAACTAAATATGTATTATAGAAAAATTATGAGTTAAGAAAATTGCTATTCTGTATCATTCAATGAAAGTCTTTATTTAGACAAAGATCATAAGTGGACATGAAATCCATTAGGTAACAGGTTGATGGGATATGGGATATTTAATTGGCACCCACAGAAAACCTACAGGTTAATCACTAATTGCAAAAGGGAGATAAACCTTTATCATCAGAAGACATGGTAAGCTGATAACATAGTAGTATCTTTAATATTGGGACAGTGTAGCAGTATGTGTCTCCATGGTGATGAGATATGAAGGTTCAGCATCTCCCATAAGTATTAGTGTACGAATATTTAACCTGTACCTAAGCAACAATTTAGAACTAACTTCTAATTTACATTAAATAATGGGAAGAGAGAAATAAGTTAGCATTATGAAGAAAAAATAAGTCAAAGCTAGAATGTGAGACATTCTGCTGAAGAGATGGGTGGAAGCTAACCCACATGGGAAGTTCTAGATTCATGTCCATAGCTTCCCAGTATGCTGGGCATGTATATGACCATGCTTTGAACTGGTTGAAGCTGGAGGTAGATTGTAGCGTAGGATCTGGTAGGGGATGCTGTCTCTGTCTCTCTTTCACTCATGGAGGAAATAATAATAATTAAAAAATCCTCTAAATAAACAAAAAACAGGGCCAGTTGGTGGTATGTAATGCTCTGTAGTACTGTACTCATGTCGGATGGTTTTGGGGGTGCATTGTGAGGCCTCCTTGTATATCTAAGGTATGTGAACGTGTGCCCATCATGTAGACTGGCAGAGGCTGGGGGCAGATCATGGGGAGAGGATCTTGTTGGGGGTGTCTCTCTCTCTCTCTGTTTCTCTCTGTCTCTCTCATGGAAGGAATTAGTAAATAAACATAGAAGAAAGCAGGTTTTTATTAAAGAATTATTTAATATTACTTATCATCATTATTATTTTTTCAATTTGTTACAGGGTACATACACTCACACAAGAGAAACAGAGAGAAAGAGAGACAGAAAGTGAGAAAGCAAGCCACCAGGTCTGGGACTTGAACTGTGGTAGGCCATGTGGAAGTCCAACACCTTAACCACTACTCCACCTGCTGGCCCAAAGAAAGTAATTTTAAAAGACGTTTTATTTCTAATAGGGAAATTGAATATCTCCATTGGATGGTAGATGACATAAAGGAATTATTCTTAATTTTCTTAGGTGTGGTTATATATTTGTGTGGAAGAACAAGAAGAACTGCAAATATTTAGGGATAAAGGGTTCTCTTGTCTGCATATACACACACATAAAATGTATTTTTGTATTTTTATAGATTGTGTAAGATGGAATCATTAATAATTTTTGAGTCTACATGGCGGGTTAATTGATATTCATTGTACCTAATCTTTTAAGTATTCTGGCATTAACTATGTTTGAAATTTTTTTATAATACAAAGTTGGGAGAAAACAGGGATTTCCAATACTGTTTTAAAGTGATTTTAGTGATTATGAAATGTCTGTATAAATGATAAGCTCTGCTGTTGATTTAGCTCTACATTGTATGAATGACCAACAGCATTAATAATGCAGATTTCTGTATTTTTATATCTACCTATTACAGAATTCATTTCTATATTTTTAATAGTAATTTACAGGTTAAGATGAGCTGAGAGAGAATCTACCCTTTAATAGTATTGGTTTATGTTTTGTTATTGAGTTTGATCATCACTCAGACCCCAAAGAAAGTCGATCAAGCCCTCAACCTTACCACTGATCAAGTCTGAGAGAATGCCATTTGAATAAATACATTTCATATAGTGAAAAGCTTGTTTGCAAAACTACTACCATGTTGAGCTATCATGCTCCATTTTGAGTTTTGAGTACATGTACCCGGTTTTGGAGTTTTTTGTTTGTTTGGTTTTTGTTCCTGTGTTTTAATAGTACTACAGTGATTTTGTTTAGAGATCCAGTGAGGGGGGAGAAAATCTATGAAAATATATCCTCAAAACAAGGCAGTTCTGAATTTAGTTTCATACTGTCTCACAGACCTTTGTGTGAACCTGAAACAAGATTCTGCCCTAGTGAGTATATGTAAGCCCCATACATGCACAAATTAATTTGTGTGTGTGTGTGTGCATGTATTTATATGTATCCCCTTACACTGCTCTCCACCCCTCCCCCCCCCAGTTTGCAGAACTTTCTTTTCTTCTTGTCCTCTCTCTCCGCCCCCCCCACCTCTCTGTGCCACTTCTCTTCATACAGCTGGACTCCTGCTGTCAGTCATTAAATGCTCAAACATTCCAGAGTCTGGGCTCCTGTCTTGGCATGGCTTTTCTGTCACTCAGCTTAGCTGGGGGCTGGACTTCTTGGAGCAAAGTGAATCTGCTGACAATCAGGAAGCGCATGTTTAGCCCTGTTATTGCTGCCCTGCTGCTCTGCTCCCCTCAGCAAGGGAAAAACTATTTAGAGAGGTAGAACCTTTGGGGCAGAAGAGCAGGAGTTTTCAAGTGAGACCTAACAGTAGCATCCAAAAGAGGCACTGTGAGAAAGACTCAAATGTTAATATTCATTAAAGAAAAAAAAAAAAAGGGAGCAAGTTATTTTATATAATTATATTTCTTTACTCATCTGTGCAAAAAAAGAAGCACTTGAAGGCTAAACAAGAACCTTATCTCTTATTTAAAAATTTTAGTTTGTTTATAGAAACCCTGTCACTAAATGAAAAAATCATTACATAAAAATAAAATTTCATTAATTTTAATAGAAAAAATGTGATGTGTTTTCTTCAACCCAAAATACCCAAATGTATTCACAGGTAGAAAAATATTATTGATTGAGCACTATAAACAAGTTTCTATGACTAATAAGCAAGTTGAAATTAATAAATACTGTTTAAATAAAGCATGTAATATAAAGTTTATTCACCAAGCAAGAGTGAAATAGATGGAAAGGGACAGGCGGAGTTCTTCAGGTGGTGGAGAATCAGGTGATCAACTTCCAGGTAGACAAATGTCTGGATGTTTTGCATTTATCTAAACATAGCACATAATATAAATTCATTTCACATAATATTCTCTGATTAGAAACTGCTGTGTCACGAAAATTGGTGGGTATACCTTTGCCTGAAACCACTGTCAAAATAGCCTTTCTGACAGCACGTTCATTTGGTGTCTTCGAATAAAAATATTGTTAAGCAGAAAAAAAATTGAATTGTTCAAAACTGGTATGTTTTTTCATGAGTCTTCAAATGAAACTCCTTATCTCAATGGTTGTAGTATGAATACATATGTATATGTATGTCACCCTAGTTAGACTATGTTTCTTAGAGTTTGTTCAATGTATTTTCAATTGATTCCATAGGGGAAGAAAAACTATTTTCTTTCTATTCTCCATTGTTCTTACAGTGGACAACAAAAGACAACAAGAGAAAAACAAATGAAAGTTGAATAATATATGTATTTTCTATACATGGAAGATACTCAGAGATAACTCCAAGAGTAAATCTCAGTCATCTTTGATTTTAAACTTAAATACGCCCTCTCCTGGAGTTAAATGGTAGTGCAAGGGTAACTCAACCAGGCTCATATGGGTAGGTCCTGGGTTTATGTCCCAGAGTATCCCTGAGCACGCCAGGCATATGCGTGAATGTCCATGATCTGCACTGAATGAGACTAGGGGTGGATCTTGGAGTGAAAATCTTACTGGGGATGCCTCTTTTTCTCTCTTTTTTTCTCTCTCATAGAAAAAATAAGTAAACTTAAAAAAAAAAATCCTACCCTGAAACATAGAAAGTTTAGGTAAAGGGCTTGGTTATGGGAACAAGGCCAGGAAAAGCACTGGTAAGTGCTTTTATGCAAATTTAAGTCCATGCTTTCTCCACTGATAAGAGTTTCTAGTGATTTGGTTCTGGTGCAGAGGTGGTGACACCATTATACATAGATATTTTCTTTGTAGATATAAATTTCTCTTACAAATAGGTAATTTGTACTTTTATTTTCATAATACTTCTACTGGCTGCAATTTCTGAAAATAATCAGTTCAAAATAATCCTTAAATATACTACAGAGGTATAGTTTGGATGATTTGGTTTGAACTCCTTCACTCATTTTTGGAGGTGGCATGTTCTGAACCTCATGAACTCAGAAGATCTTTTTTTTTTTTTTTTGGAGAGGTTTTTGCTACAGGGCGGGTACGCTCACCAGACAGAGAGAGACAGAGAGACAGAAAGCGAGAAATCACCCCCCAGGGGGGATGGCCATACCACAATCCCTTCTCTTCCGTTCTCCTCTTGGAATCTTGGGCACACACGCACACGCGCCTGGTGTGAGTTTTAAGCCACCAGGTCCGGGACACGAACCGTGGTCAACTACGTGGGAGTCCAGCGACATAGCCATTATGCTAACTGCTGGTCCCTCAGAAGATCATTTTAACAGGAGTTTTCTCATAGGATTGAAACTATATTCCTAGGAATACTTCTGTGTAGAAATTTGTCTCAACTGTAAGGACCATGTTTCCTTTACCTGAGTGCATGTCAATGTGTGTGCAACCAACAGAGCCATGTTCTAGGGTCTCATGGTTAGACTGTTGCATTCCCAGGTCAGGAATTGTGTATCAGTTTTCTAGGCAGCTCCACTGGCCATCTGAGTATAGTGGAGCCTCTTCCTCATTGCATTCCCCAAACTTGTTGAATGACAGGATGAAGGTCGGCCACGAATCTCTGCACCCTGTACTCATAAGTTTGACCTTCTCATCTGCTTTCACTGCCCTTCACCATCTGGTCCTCCTGTCTGGTTGTAACATAATAACAAATATATATTTATATTTCTATTCCTAGGTCTTGGTGCAGAGCTCCTAAATCCTTCCAATTTCCTAAGTGAAAGGAGTGACAGGAATGAAAGGAGCATCATTTGTTATTCACAATATGCTCTTTTCAACCATGCTTGAATTTATGTGAACATGATTCTTGGAGGATGGGGGCTGGTTGCCAGAGGAACCAACCAGGTGATTAGAGGACTGGAACTTGCAACAGCATCCATTGGTCTCCAGGGAGGAAGGAGGCATTGGAGATTGAGTTTAACCCCCAGATACATAGCCAGTTGGTCAGCAGTACAGGTGACATCTGGGACTTGTGATTGTTATCTGAAGTATGGACTGTCTTGTGTGACTAAGACCTTAATCTGTGGGGTCAGTACTAACTCCACCTAGTATTAGAATTGAGTGAAATCATAAGGTACCAATTAGTACCCTCAGAGAACTAGCAAACTGCTTGCAGTGAAAACCCCATATAGTATCAGAAGTGTTGTGAGCGCAGAAAAATGGTTTTGCCTTTACGGGAGCTCTGGGTGACTGCAACTTTCTGCCATTCAGAGCTGGCTGCAAGGAGCCAGAGAAGTTTCATCTGCCTAGAGAAGACCCTGGAGGAAAATGACGGCCAGCACTTTGTATTCTCTTTCCATGACATGAACATCTAATAGCTGACTATTAGATCCAACCAAGTTTCCAAAAAGCTCTTTAAACTCAGTATGTCAAAACCACAGTTCATCTTCTTCATTTATCTTTTATGGTTTACCATGGTTACATGGGCAAATACAGTCACCACCACTGGTGATTTAGCCAGAAACCTGGAAATTGTTCTCCCTGATTCCTTTCTAGCTTCCTAATCCTATAGTAACTTAATTTCTGTTGATTTTTCCATCTCAGGTATCTGTGGTACCCATTTCCATGTTCTACTTCCACTGTACTGCCTTCACTTGGGACTCCTTCACAAGCACGAAAACCTGACAGGCCTTCCTGTTGTGTTCTTTATTCTATCTTTCACTGGTTCGTTACTACTTCATTTAATTGATAACTATTTATTGAGAATATGTTATGTGCAAGAATTGTTCTGGACATGAGGTTTATAGGAATAAACAAAAAAGGTGAAAATTCCTGCCCTTACATGTGTTATCTTTTAGTGTTCAGAGACAAAGAAATACATGAGTACATTTTATAGCGTATTAGAAAATGCTAAGTATTAATATTGAATAAAATAATGAAGTAACGAAGAGGAACAAGAAAGTTGGTAGAGAGGGAGACCCAATTTTAGAGAGGATATTTAGAAATTGTCTTACTATAAATGTGGCCTCTGAGCAGTCTTGAGAGGATTAAGTTGTGAGTGATGCAGGGGTAGGTGGGAGGGGAAATCTTTCCCCCACCACAGGTTTGAGTCTGCTGAAATAAACTGACCACTGCCAGATGAACAGGAGGGGACAAAAAATAAATAAATAAAAAAAACAACATAACAAACTTATTTAATGTGCATAGCTATGAGAGTCAGATACAGAGAATGAGATTCAAAGACGTGCCAGATGGTGTGAGCATAAATATCCTTTTTATAGGGTATACAAAATTGGGGGGCATAGGCAATTTAGAGGGGTGGTAACTGATTTTTAGGGGGAATAAAACCCCAAAGATAGATAATAACCTGGGACAAATTTCTTCTGGACTTAGAGGGAGGTGGTCATAAGATGTAGGAAAGTGAAGGCCAGGTGAGCACAGGCCGTCTTGTTAGGTAGATAAAATCTCTCAGGTAACAGCCCTTAGAGGAATAGTTGAAAGCAGGGGTGAAAAGTCAGTAGATGAAAGAGACTGGGACAGATAAGTGAGGGAGAGCAGAGCGGAAGCAGGAGAGGTCAGAGGGCTGCTGGGACACACATCACGTAGAACCCTGAGTTGCAGCAAGGAGCCAGACTTCTGTTTCTCTGTGATGGGACACTTTGAAAGTTTCACACAGATGTCATGATCTGAGTTACATTTCAACAAGAGAAACCTGACTGCTATACCGCCCCCCCCACCCCCGTTAACAAGAGGGTAAGAACAGGGGAAGAAAACTGTTAGAAGGGTCATTCTCCAATTCAGAGTTCTCCAGTAATCTCTCAACATGGAGAGGATGAAATTAAAATGCCTTCAAATTGTCTTGAGGGTAGCCATGACTTGGTGCCTTCTACAATGTTGGCCTCAGTTCTCACTACGCCTCCTGATGACCCCTTCCCCATCACTCTCTTATCTGATTGACAGCCCATTAAGTGCCTATTGCGTCTTCAAATTATAATTCAAACTCAAAAAAATACTTTCTTGGGAACCAGCAGTTAGCGTAATGGCTATGTTGCTGGACTCCCACGTAGTGGAACGCGGTTTGCGTCCCTGACCCAGTGGCTTAAAACTCACGCCAGGCGCGTGTGCGTGCATGCCCAAGATCCCGAGAGCAGAATGGAGGAGAAGGGATTGCGGTGTGACCATCCCCCCTGGGGGGTGATTTCTTGCTTTCTGTCTCTATGTCTCTGTCTGTCTGTCTGGCAAGCGCACACGCCCTATAGCAAAAAACCTCCCAAAAAAAAAAAATACTTTCTGTTCTAGAAAGACTTACCTGTTTTCTCTTAGGCTTCAGTTTCACATGAAGATTTGAGACCTTGTTACTTTCAGTATTAGGGTTTTAGCTCTCTTTCTACTAGAATGTGTACTTCCCACGGTTGAGGACTCTAATTTTCATCTGGTTGCATTGAAATGACAGAAACAAAAAAAGGCAAATGAATGGTTTTAACCATGGAATATGTGCTGGGCTTTCTCGCTCTTTATACAGTAATTTGTTCTGTTAGGGGGAGGAGAACTGGACTTTGAGATCGTGTCCTTTTGTCCTCCCTTAATTGGAAAAATATCAAGAAGTCACTGAAATTGTTTTTTTGAGTGGGGGCTGGATGGGGAAGGATTTACATATATTACCTTTATTTGTTGATATCATCTCTCCCTACTTTTTAAAAAAAAAAAATCACTTTCTATTGTTTCCTGTATCAATCCTACAACAGCATTCTCCTACAAAGATTCCAAGGGAAAAAAAAATAAAGAAGGAAAGAAGTGAGTTTAATTTAGCTGTCATTTTCTAATGTCCTGTGGTTACTTATTTATAAATTTGCTTTCTTGGGGACAAGATTGTTCTGGGTATATAGACTGGCACTTAAATTTTGGCTAAATGCTTGTTTTATTCAAATAATTAAGAAGCCTATTTTATAAGACTTAAGAACTACATTTCCTCAAAATTTTGCAAACCATTTCCCCCCAAATATCAGCTTCTAAGATATTTCTTTCCAGTCGTTTCTGCATATTTTTTTCTTTTTTTTTTTTTGGAGAGGTTTTTCACTATAGGGTGCGTGCACTCACTAGACAGACAGAGAGAGACATAGAGAGACATAGAGAGAGAAAGCGAGAAATCGCCCCCCAGGGGGGATGGTCACGCCGCAATCCCTTCTCCTCCATTCTCCCCTCGGGATCTTGGGCACGCATGCACACGTGCCCGGCGTGAGTTTTAAGCCACCGGGTCCAAGACGTGAACCTCGGTCAACTACGTGGGAGTCCAGCGACATAGCCATTACGCTAACTGCTGGTTCCCTGCATATTTATTTTCTCATTGCAAACATCTCAGTTGAGACTGGGATTCACAACATCTCCCCACAGTTTCTTCAGTAACATTCATTAAGATAGTCTTTTGTCTCATCTTGTAGATCGTTAATGAAGCTGTTAACTAACACTAGAGCTTCATTGATTCCTGGGGCAGGGCTACTGACACCTCTGTAATGTGACACCTCGCATCTGCATCTGTCCTTGGTTTCTCTGTTATCAGCCTTCAGCTTTCAGACAGTGTAGAACACTAGAGTCCACATCTAATCCAATTTGAATTCATTTTTCAAGTAAGACTTTATTAGATACTGTATTAAGTGCTTTACCAAAATTAGGTTATGTTACATCTTCATTTTCTCTCTCTCTCTTTTATTAATCATGCAATTCCCACTCCCTTTTGAAAAAAAAAAGAGAAAAAAGCAATTAGGTTTCCCTAGCTTGATTCAATCTCACAATCCAGGCTACTTATTGCCCCTGGTTCCATTAGAATCTAAATGCTTACAGATGTGAGCTGTCAGGCTTGCTGTGTTGCTTCTCTATGAAATCAGTGCCACACCAGCTTCTATCAAAACTTCACACCTCTTTAGACTTCAGTTGTTTTAGATGGAAAATCCCACCTGATTAATGATGGTTGGAGCTAGAAGTCTCTCCAGGGGCACTGAACAATGCGGTTTTTAATGTGCTTTTTTGTGAAGTCCTATTTCCCCAAAGATGCCTTGGGAACCACAAAGGAGCAATAAGATGGAAGCCCAGAGAACAGGCTTCCTCATCCCGCGTTTAACTGAGCAGAACATTTTGTCTATATTGTTTGAATGGTCTTCAAAAGGTCGTCACTGCTAGTCCACGAGGAGCTTTGATGCATGCTGGAAAAATTCATTTCTTTTTTTGGCAGATGTTATCTGACAAGGGTGGTATCACGTAACATTGAATTTCATGAAAGGGGCTCTGCTACTAAAACTTGGAGAACCTCTACCTTAGACCAACTTCTTACATTCCCCAAGACAAAACGTGATCCAACAAGAATGATTTTTCACCATTCTATGGCAAGGCAGTGTGTCCATATCCTGCTCCTCCTTTCTTGAGCATGCAAGTATTTTCGTTAGTTTTAATGAATGAATTTGGCCATGCATTCATGCTCAAGATAAATTCATTTAATCAATATTTAGTAACCATTTATGAAGTCCATACTCTCAAGGAGCTTATATTTTAGAGGAAGAAGACAATTGATGAATAAAATCATAAATAAGTAAAATGCCTGGTAAGTTTAGGATAAGAAGATAGAGAATAAAGGAAGAGGAGAACAATTTCAAGTATCCCATCTCTGAGAGTGAGGAATTAATATCATTATATTTTTTAATTTGCTATAGAGCATGTATGCTCACCAGAGAGAGACAGAGAGAAGGAAAGTGACAAAGCAAGATGCTATGTCTAGGACTTGAACTGTGGTCAACCGTGTTGGAGTCTAGCGCCTTATTCATCATGCCACTTACTGGCCCCTAGAATATTCTTAATAACATCAATAATAAAATATACATCAAACAAACATCTTATTCTTTCAATAAATACTACCAAACAATAAGATTAAAAAAACCCAAAACCACAAAAACATATTTCCTGTCCTTGAGCTTGAAGTCTAGTGAGAGATAGGACATACATTTAATCAACTGTAACATAATTCATAATGATATTATTATTTGAAGATCTTTCAGATCATATTGATTCACTGAAACTGGCAAGAGATTGGAGGGAGGGGGAAGGTTTTATTCAATAATATTCAACAAACATTCATGTTTTGTTGCTCAATAAGTAAAGATGGGTCATATGAGCATAGAAAATGAGGAGGGTTTCAGGTGGAGGTCAAGGGGTAAATGAAACAAGCAGAGGCATGAGAATTAGTCTAAAAAAAAAAAAAGAGAGAGAGAGAGTCTGGACCAGCAGATGGCATAATGGTTACATCACTGGACTCCCTCATGGCTGACCATGGTTTGCATCCCAAACCTGGTGGCTTGAAACTCACTCTGGGCACATATGTGTACATACCGAAAATCTCAAGAGGAAAATGGAGAGAAGGGATTGTGGCCATCCTTCATGGGGGGTGATTTCTCACTTTCTGTCTCTCTGGCGAGTGCACGTACCCTGTAGCAAAAATCTCTCTCTAAAAAAAGTGTAACTTAAGAAACAGAAATGTACAGTATGAGGAAAGTGAGACCTTCAATATCATGCTGAGAGGTTTAGGATTTATTTCATAGGTAATAGGCAAAATTTTAATTAGAAAAGTACACGTCTTCAAAGAAGACCTGCAGTGCTTTTGTGACATTGTATAAATCAGAATTCTCCAAAGAAAGAGAACCAACAGGATGGAGATACACACACACACACACACACACACACACACATACACACATACACACAGGTGCAAGAATGGATAGGAGGGTACTTCAAAAAGTTTGTGGAAAAATATAGGTAAAGTACAATTTTATTTTGATAGAAAAAAATTAGAATTCACACAAAGTGTTTTTTTTAGAATATATATTTTTTATATGGGTCTTAATGTCCCTAGATATAATCTTAAAAGTTCATGGAAAATGCATTATATAATAAATTTATATTTCAAGACAGATTACTGGTGAGGAACTGATTTATACAACAGAAAATTTGGCAAACCTTGGGACCAACAGTTAGCATAATGGCTATGTCGCTGGACTCCCACATAGTCGACTGTGGTTTGAGTCCCGGACCTGGTATCTTAAACTCACTCTGGGCGCGTGTGCGTGCATGCCCAAGATCCTGAGAGGAGAAAGGAGGAGAAGGGATTGCAGTGTGTGGCCATCCCCCTTGGGGGGTGATTTCTTGCTTTCTATCTCTCTCTCTCTGTCTTTCTGGCGAACGCACATGCCCTATAGCAAAAACCTCTCCAAACAAACAAACAAAAAACCCCAGAAGATTTGTCAAACATAAAACCTGCAGGGTAGAGCAACAGGCTGGAGACTCAGGGAAGAATCCATGCTGCAGCTCAACTCCAGAGGCCTCTGTTGCCAAAATTTCTTCTTCCATGTGGGAGGTCAGTCTTTTGACTTTTAAGATCCTCAACTAATTGAATGTTGTCCACCTACATTACGGAGGATAGTCTGCTTTACGAAAAGTCCATTAAGTTAAAAGTTAACCTCACCTTAAAAATACCTTCACCCCTACCTCAGGCTAGTATTTAACCAAATATCTGAGTGCTGTGGACTAAGCCATTAGAGATACTTCTGATCTGTCTGTACCCTTCACTACATACTCAGTAAACAGCCCCACCACTGGCCTCATCGGTGGCAGGTCTGTGCACAGTGTAACTTGCAGCCTGTAGCCAAGCTGTGGGAATGGGCAAGGGCTCTGACACAGATCAAGGGAAGCATGGTGCTGGAGTCCAGCACTTCCCAGATGTTGACCTACTTAGGAATCTCCTGACCTGCTTAGGAACCTCCTGGAGAGTTCGTCAAAGCACAGGTTCTAATTTGGTAGGTCTGAAGTGAGGCCGAAGACTGGCATTTCTAATAACCACCCAGGGCTGTCTGTGCTGTTGGTCCATGGTCCATGCTTTGAGTAGTAAGGAGGTAGAATTTATATGTATATATATATATATATAACTCGAACCACGGTCTACTATGTGGGAGTCCAGCGACATAGTCATTATGCTAACTGCTGGTCCCAGGAGGTAGAATTCCTGAGGCTCTAATTTTGGCTAGTTGGGTGGGCGGTAGCTCTGTCTCTGGAGAGAAGAGAGAGCCTCTGAGTTAGGAGTTGAGGGAGAGCAGAAAATGACATCTAGTGCCTGTGAGATGGCCAGGGTTCTCAGACTTCTTGTGCCTCACAACCAGCAGGAGAGTTCTTAAACACAGAAGCTCTACTTCCAAAGACTGTGACCAAATGAGTTGAAGGTCTGGGATTTCCTGTTAAGAATAATAATCCCTGATACTGAATGTTTAGGGTTACTCTTTAAGACATATTGATCTAAAATTTTAAGACACAGAAAAAATGGCAAATGTATTTCCTGGGAAAAGTTCTTGGGTTACCTGCAACCACATTTACTGAAACAAAAGGAAACAAAAGCTAAAAAGGTGAAAATAAATTTTGATTAATTTACAGTTTTAATGGAGATGAGGTGATACATAGCCCTGGGAAGTGGTAAGTCTATTTCTGAAGAAAAAGATCATATGTAGAAAAAGTTCCCATTGAACCAGACATTGCTTCCTCTCCTGTTCTATGGCTTGTCCAGAACAAGGACCATAAATAGCTCACAAGACCTGTATGTGCATGGATATAGGAAATCTCTGGCTATTCTGGTTTTGATATTTAGGATTAAGTTGAACTGTTATATCAGAAATACCTCAAATAACAGTGGCTTTATTGAAATCTATTTTTTTTCCTTTCTCATATAAAAATAAATTAGCTATGACACAGTAAGTCGTGTGTCATAGCTGGTATAGTGGCTCTAATGACTGTCGGGGGTGGGTCCTTTTTTTTTTTGCCTATATGGATCCTTTTATTTTTAGCCTATGGCTTCATGGTTCAAGATGGCCGCTAGAGAACCAGCCAACACATCAAGTCTTAAGCAGCAAGAAGGAAGAAGAATTTTAAAAGAATATGTATTTTTTCTTTAAAGAAGACTCTATAGAAGTCCCACAGAGTATTCACTATTTAATGACTGTAAATTCTCTGATGACCAGTTTAGCTGGAGTACTGGAAATGTTCCCTTAGTCCCATTCCATAACAGTATTATCAGCTAAAATTCCAGTGTTCTTTTACAAAGAAAAAGGAGGGAGTGAACATTGGAAGGCAGCTAAAAGACTCTGCCAGAGGAGTTGTGAGAGGTTAAGCAACTCAGAAATGTGAGGCTGATGGGTAGGGGGAATTAAAGGAGGTCTTTAATGAAATGATCTCAGATGGAATAATATACAAAGGCAGAGCTTCCACAGTTCATTTTATAGTCATTCCAGCCTTCACTCATTTGTTCAAAATATGCTGATGGGATTCCTTCTGTGTGTCAAGCATTATATTATTCAGTAATATTACAATGAAGTAAACTTAATTTCTAATGAGAGTTACTGATCATTTATAGGTATGATAATGGTTCAATTGGTACGTTAGTGCTAAATGTGGGTGCTGCATTGGCCTGTAATAGAGACACCCAACCTAGTCCTAGCATGGAAGAAGATGTCCCTCAGGTGAGATAAGGGGTGCAGTGAGTGCCAAGGAATGAAGAAGATTAGGAAAAGTATGTGTGTGTGTTTATGAGAGAGTGTGTGTGCACACATGTATACATATGGAGTAGACTGTTCCAGAGGCAGAGAAGTCCCTTGTACCCATCTGTGAAAGATGTTAAAGAGACCCAATATGGTAAGCCAAACAAAGTTGGCTAAATCATTGCAAGATACATGTTCCTTGGGACCAGCAGATGGCATAACGGTTATGTTGCTGGACTCCATGTAGTCAACTGTGGTTTGAGTCCTGGACCAAAGGCTTAAAACTCATGCTGGGTGCTTGTGCTTGTGTGCCCAAAATCCCAAAAGGAGAATGGAGAAGAAAGGATTGCGGTGTGGCCATTCCCCCGGGGAGTGATTTCTCACTTTTTGTCTCTCTGTCTCTGACTTTCCTGTGAGCACATACAAACATTTCCGGTGAGCCTATAGCAAACATTTCTCTTAAAAAAAAAAAAGAGATATGAATGCCTCAAAACAAAATGATGAGTTAGTGAGCGTGTGTGCACACACATATTTGTATGATCTCTGTGTTTTCATTCAAAGGTGAGATATATTTAAGGGTGTGAGTTTATTCTCAGTTATTTACAAGACAATGTAGCCAGTATTTTTTTCCCATCATTCTCTATGCAGAATATTTTGATGATAAGATTTTGTTTTTCCATGTCAGGAGTCATGGTGCTATGATTGTGACAGTATGATAAAGGATTGGGATTAGGAAGATGGGGCAAAAGCAAACTCTTCAACCTTGTGCACTTTGCATGCATGGCTACAGACGAGCTGGTGTAGTTCTCTGGGAGGTTAGTTTTTGCAAATAGAATCTCACTTTAAAAAAGGCAGTCATTGAAATCAAGATCATATATATGTGTGTGTGTATATATATATATATATATATCTTTTTAAGACACTGAGTTTGAAAAGTTAGCAAATTTGGTAGAGAGCTTTAATCATTGAGGCCCCTCTGACCCAGTGCAGTGGTTCTATGACAAATCCTAAAAAACCAGGATGAAACTTTAACACACTGATAAAACTTATCCACAACCCCGAAGATGCTGTCATAATTAAGAAGTTTTTGTTTCTGCTAATGGAGTTTGATGGTCTTAGTTTATCAGCAACCTTTGAATTGAATTAACAACACGAAACTAATTAATCCTGGTATACCCCAGCAATCCACTTAGAAGCGGCATGCAAAATTCAATTAAGTCTTTTTGCCTTTTATGAAGCATGCACATTCGAGAAGCTTCGGTTTACAGCTGAGAATTAGGTAACAAAAAAGAGCTTGTCATGTTTTTCAGACTCAACTGTAGAAATCAGACAATGGGTTTTAAAATTCTCCCCTGATTCGTAAAGTTGGAATCTAAAAGGACGGAACAAAAAACCTCCCAGAGCTAATCAGACCTTTCCTCTCTCACCCTTCTTAGATCAGAAAAGAAAGATGGTGGCATGTACCCCTGCCTCACTGGCCCTGGTTGGTCACTAGAACCTTGTAGCTCAGACCGTTTCATGAATGCTTTTTGCAAACTCTTCTTTTCCTGGCTTCTGGCATGCTCTGTGCTGTCAGTCTTATTGATTAAAACCCTTGGTGGATTTCAAGACCTTCTTGCCCTGTATTGTCACAGATCTACTTAAAATGGATTTTCTCTCTTTGCCAGGCCTGCATTTCTCAGTTGGTTGAGCAGATGCAAAGCAGGTGGTGCTGGGATTTCACACAGAAGCTGTTTCTAGTTACTGGTGGGCTAAATGGTGGTATTATAACTTTTGTTTTCTCATCTCTTGATGCTTTTATTTACCTAAAAAACAAAAAATCTTGGTACCCTGGAATGCATACAGTTCATTTAAATAAGTAGCATTTATTGATGCTAATAAGCAAGTATTTGGTAAGGGTAACAATCTGGGGCTTTGACTATCTGAGATGTAATGTGATAATGATGTGATACTGCAGCACAAACAGGAAACGTGGTATCCACTGCTAGTTAGCTGCTTCTCCCATATTTGTTTTCCTCTTTCCTCTTTCCAGTGTCCTTGACACTGGAAAAAGTTCATGGAATTTGGTGAATTTGACTTCAACCCTTCTAGCTTTACGTTGGAAACCCATGACTTAGGATGAGTTAATCAGAGCATTTCTTTCCCTGGGCTGCATTGATTAGTTCATGAGCAAAGGGGATTTAAGACCAAGGAAACCCAAGGACTCTTGTTTGGAGTGCTGGGATAAAGACCCTCTCTCATTCATTGGCCTGCTGAGGGTTGGCCAGCTTGTTTATTCTTCTGAGGACAAACTGAAATGATGTTCAAGTATGGGCTTGAGGTTGAGGCAGCTTACCTGGGGCAGCTTTATTCCACATGCCTCTCATTCCCTTGGGACCAGCAGGTGAGCACAGACATGGTCTTCGTATTATGGTAGAAGAAGAAGATGGTAAGTGAAACATGTACAGCCTCTTGAGGCCTACGCTTGTTATTGGCATGACATCATTTCTACCTCATTTGATTGCAGATATCTTTCCCCTTGAGTGTTTTCTTATCTTTTGGGTAGAAACCAAGTGGGACTGCTGGGTCATATGGAAGTTCTATTTGTAGGCCTTTGAGGAATCTCTGTATTGTTTTCCACAGAGCTTGGAGTAATTTAAATTCCCACCAAGAGTGTAAGAGAGTTCTCTTTTATGTTTTATGTAAGAAAAATACAGACATTGGTCTCAAAATAAGTTATTTAATTATTTGTTCTTTTAAAAAATTTAACATTAAATCTCTAACTACAATTATTGGGTTGTTGGAAAAATCATGACTTTTTTTTTTCTGTTTTTCTATGCAAAAATGAGTCATGACTTTTCTAACAACCCAATAACCCTTCTACAATAGGTGATATCAGCAATAGGATACTCCTTCCTCCAAGAAGGCTTTCTGGAATCCAGCAATCAATTGCACACTCTCTTTTGAACCTCTATGGTGTTTTATTCCTTGACATTTAGTTCGGTTATCTGTGCTCTAACAATATCTCCATTGCTGTTTTTCTCAGAAACTTAAATGGTATCCCATACACATTCAGTATCTCAAATACTCGGAGCTGGAAGAGGATGTGGAAATGGCTTAGAGTAAACAGATCATATCTTTTGATCTTCTTTAATATAAAGTTCAATGATGAATTCAAATATAACCCAAAGAGTTGGCTTTATTTCTTTGAAATCATATATGCATGAGTGTTGAGGAATTAGACCTTGAGCCAAACACCATCATTAGATTATACATTTCTGGAAGCTCATTTCTTATTTATTAACACACTATCAGCATTGAAATGGGAGCCAGTGAATAATAGTCAGCAATGGAAACAGAGATGGATGGGTGGGTGAATGAACATCAAACTAGTAAAACTGCATTTAAAAAAAAAACAAAACATTGGGGGCATATGTGCTCTCCAGAGAGACAGAGGTGGGGGGGAGTGGGAAAGTGAGAAATTACCTTCCAGGGGAAATAGCCATTCACAATCACATCTCCTCAGTCTCCTTTCAGAATTTGGGATACTCTTACACAGGCGTCTAGTGTGATCCTCAAGCCACTGGGCCTGGAACCGAACTGCACAGTCAGCCATGTGGGATCCAGCTCCTTTACCTCCATGCTACCTGCTAGCCCCAAAGTACAATTTTTGTAAGATATATATTAGTGCCCTCTGATCATAAGGTGATATTATTTACTTAACAGGCTTATGGGAACGGAAACACTAAGGTTCTCACCAAAATTAGTAACAATAGATAGAACATTAATTATTGAAAATACAAGGCAAAGCAAAAAGGAAAAAATATTTTGTTTTCAACCATCCATAGCACAAATTATCATTTTATTTCAACACTGACCTTCCAATTTGGAGAGCCGGGCTTCTTTAATGGTTCTTTGCTATATTCGCTCACAACAATTTTGCAATTTCCTTGAAGTAGTTACTGCTCTTTCATACATACATTCCAGGGTGCTTGTTAAGATGCACTCACATTATGTTGTAGCTATATGCTCATATTTTATTAAGGTGAAAAAAAATGACATCTGGAAAAACTAGAGATGACAGAGGTAAAAATATTAACTTAATTGAACTAATGAATAGTGTGGTGATCAGTTGGAAAATGTGAGGGCAAAACAAGTTTCAAAATATTTCTTAGAGTGTTTAACCACAGGACAATGATAAAATACATTGATTACAAGACCAGAGCTCATCTGCATGTCACTGTGGAAAACTGCATTTTTGAAGAATTTATTTCTAGTTGTTGTTTCTCTGGATTTATGTCCTGAAACATTTAAGTAGATAGCTAGATGGAAGAGTTGGAAGTGTGCCTTAAACACCTGACTATCATTTTGCAGCCTCTTGCATGAACTGTTTTTAAAAACAAGTACCATTATCCTGTGTACCTTCCTGACAAGGACATTTTGACATTTTCCTAATAAATTATTGATAAGTGCATTGAGAAATGTAAAGAGCTATGTAACAACTGTTATCTAATTTTGAGCATCCTGTAGTTCATTTTATAAATCTTATTTCTTTAGATCATTTAAATTGTGAAAATTCTGTTTCCATTAGAATTTGTATTTCAAGTCATCTTTGGTCTTTTGAGGTTTCCATGAAAAATACTGGTGATCAAGGAGGAATTCAGAGTTTTTAAATATATATGAAAATTTTATTTTCTCTATCATAATGTTTTTTAGAAAACCCAGCTCCTTCCCCCAGGATAAGGATTATATCATCAAGAGACCTCAAAATGTAGTTTTTCATCTTGATCACTGAAACCCTGGGACCATGGTTATTCTGTTATTTCTATTACAGTGATATTTACCCTAATCATTGTTATACTTGTGGCTATTGCTAGCAGCTCTCTTCTAGGGTCTTTTATTTTTTCCCTCTCAAGCACACTTAACAATATTTATATATTTATTTTGAGACATTTTTGCCATAGGACATGTGTGTTCACTAGAGAGACAGAGAGAGAGAGAGAGTGAGACAGAGTAACAGAACTCACCCCCTACTGGGCATGGCCATGATGCAATCCCTTCTACATTTTCCTCTTGGGATTTTGGGCACACACACATACACACATGTGCTTAGCATGAGTTTCAAGCTGTGGGTCCAAGACTCAAACTGTGATCGGATCATGTGGGAGTCCAGAGCCTTAACCATTAGTCCACCTACTAAGAATATTTTTGAAGAACCAATCACTTCCGTGTAGAAAACCTTATTTTATTCTACAGAGTAAACCTAACTTAGTCTTTGTTTGAGTTTTCCCACCATAACTTCTCAGATCTTTAGGATTTAAAAGATTTGTGTGTCTCCTTATTTATTCTAATTTTCTTTTCTTACTCCCACAAAGCAATTGTCTAAGCTTATCCAATAGTGGGCATTTCTTTTTTGGAAATTGCTAGAAGGCTCATGTGCTCACGAGAGAAAGAGAGAGAGAGAGAGAGAGAGAGAGAGAAAGCACCCCTTAGTGAAATGTGGTCATGCGGCAATTCATTCTCCTCCATTTCTCCTTCCAGTCCTGATTTTGTGTACATGTTTTCTAAGCTGCCAGGGTAGGGGTTTTCGCCATGGTCAGCCATGTGGGATCTGACTCCCTTAACCACTAAGTTACAGGGTTAGACCCAATAGTGTATTTCTATGTTTTGTTTGTCTGTCTTGTTTAGTTTTATAATTACCTATTTGTGTTATCTTGTGAAGATTTTTACTTTTCTTTGTTTTCTTCTACCAAGGTCTTAAAAATTGTTTTTAAAAAGATTTGGGAAATGGCCAGCCTGTGGTCTGGTGTTTAAGGAAACTGGATACTACATGGATGACTGCACAGTTTGGGTTTTGGACCTGGTTGCTTGAAAAATCTTCCAGCCACCTGCACACACATGCACAAAATCCTGAAAGGAGAAAGAAATGGGGTCCGGATTACCATGTGACCATTCTCCATAGGGATGTTTTCTCTCTCTCTCTCCCTCTCCCCTTCTGTCTTTCTCTGATGACTGCATATGCCCTGTGGAAAGATTAGAAAGAAAAGATTTAGGGAAAAAAAGTCTTCTGGGAATTTATTATAGATAGGAATTTGAGCTAATGAATAAATGCAACTTTAAAAATTATTGATAATGTGGGGAAAAAAAAAACACAAAAGAGAGTTTCCCGTGATAAAATACCGTCTCCCATGTTTTTCTTGCCAAATATAGAGAGCAGTATAATAAACTGTATTAAGTGATTCTGTCTCTTAAATACTGTCATCTCATAACCATTTTAGGTTGTAGGACTGACTGTGTCACTAGCCAACAGTCCTGAGATACTTGGATTAGGGAGAGATTGACAAGAGCCAGTGAAAAGATTTTGGACGCATCAAAGAAAGAGGCATCTAAAAGCTCTGTTGTTTGCTAAAACAGGCTTTTGTTCACATGGACGTCTCCAGTCATCTCTACAATAATTGATTGGCAAATACAATGAGTGGCCTAGCTGAACCAGAAAGAAGTTGTACAGTGCCAACGATAAAATTATATCCTCTTAGCCAAATATGTTTTCTTTTCATCGAAATATGATTGACTCATAATAATGCTATTATGCCTAATTATCATCTCACTTTTGTTACCCTAACAAGAACATTTCATCATTGTGGTGTTTTCAGTTACCTGATAATAATTTATATCATTTCAATTTTTTTTTTAAAGAAAAGTTTTACTGGTTTAAAAATACTACCATGACTTGATGAGATATGTAATTATTATTATTGACTTTTACTTGATTGTAGGCTTTTGATGGGTTCAAGAGAATAAACATCTTCAAATTCTTCTGTTATAAGTTCTATCAGGAGACTAGTTTAAGTGGCATAATTATAAGGGGTCTCTGTGGGAAGGTCACCTGTGGATTTACTGATTAATTGGGGGAGCTGAATTATATTTTTGTGGAATAAATGTGCCCAGGAATCTGATATAGAGCCAGGTGGTGATGCAGCAGTAATGTAACTAGACCCACATGGACTAGGTCCTGGGTTCAAGTTCAGGGACCACCCTGAGTATGGAAGGCATGATTGTGTCCATCCGGGCTAGATGAGGGTTACTTCTCTATTGGGGTTTCCTCTCTCTCTCATAGATAAAAAATAAATGAATAAACTTTAAAAGAAATCCACCAGCAAGTGGCATGGTGGTTAAGGCTCTGGACTCCCACATGGTCAACTGCAGTATGAATCCTGGACCTGGTGCATTGAATCTCACACAGGGTATGTGTGCATGTGGGCCCAAAGTCCCAAGAGGAGAATGAAGGAAAAAGGATAGTGGTGTGGCCATCTCCTCTGGGGGTGATTTCTGACTTTCCCTCTCTCTGCGTGTCTCCCACTTTCTTCAGTGAGCACATGGCAAAAACCTAAAAACAAAAAACAAAAAATAAACTTTTAAAATAAGAAGAACCTGATACAGAAGTAATTGTTTTGTTTTTGTTTTTGTTTGAAGAGGTTTTTGCCTTAGGTCATGTGCACTCACTAGAAAGAGAGAGAGACAGAGACAATGAGAAGGAAAGTGAGAAATGCCCCCCTCCCCTAAAGGGGGTTGGCCACTCCACAGTCCATTCTCCTCCATTCTCCTCCCAGGATCTTGAGCATGCACATATAGCCTGCTGTGAGTTTTAAGCCACCAGGTCCAGAACTCGAACCACAGTTGGCCATGTGGGAGTCCAGCAACATAACTGCTATGCCATCTGCTGGCCCACAGAAGTAATTGTTAAAAAAATTAATAAATAAAATACATCCACCATACTTACAGACCATTAAATGGGAGAATTCCCTTTAATATCACCATCATGCCTTCGGCTGATCAATCTTTGAACGATAGATAAGAGGAAGTCAATTAACCAAATAGCCCAATCCATCTGAAGAAAGTCCTTTTTAGAACAGAAATGATCCTATTAGTAGTTTTTAGTCCTTCCTCTTCCTCTTTTGGCACACAAAACACATCTGAAAACTTTTCTCCATGACAGGCTTTTAGTTTTAATACTGATGACTAGTATTTGCAGAGCCTTTGCTAGTTGACTAAGTGCTTTCACATATGTGATCCTATTTAATCACGTCAATGGCCTTGTGAGGTAGACATTCTCCTGCACTTTACAGAACACTTTCGTTACCTGCTGTGTCACATTTACCTTTCTCCCATCCGGTCTTATCAGCCTTCCAGTCTTAGAACACCCTTATGTTCTGGATGCTGCTCTCAGAACTCTTTGTCTCTGGTCTGTTTCTGCTGTTCTAAAAGTGTAATTCTGAACTGGAATGTGCTGGTATATGCTTGGTTGTCTGTCATTAACTATGGATTAATCTACTGTGGTCAAAGACTGACTTCTCAAGATAAAATGAGATTGCATTTGTGCTTTTCGGTAATATTACCCTATGGAGAATTCATCTAGGCTTGCCCTCAATGTTTATTTGTTGATTATCAACATACAATCTTTGTACATCTTTATAAGGTACAATGTGAAACTTCAGTAGAAGAATAGGGTGTAAAGATGATCAGGAGAATTAGTAGACGTGTTACATTGTCTCAACCATTTGTCTTTGCTTTGCACAGGGAACAGAGTGCTCAACATTTTTTTTTTTTCAGTTTCTTTCAAGAGAAAGTGAGAGACACAGAGAGAGAAGGACCCCCAACAGGGTCTTTATGCCAAGATCATTTTCCCAGACCTGCAGCTAGCTAGGATCACCAATGCACCTGGCATACTGCAGTAGACCCGGGAGGCAAATCCAGTCTTCCCATTTGGTCTCCAGCAGCATGCATCAATTGCTCCCACTGCCTGCACCAATGCATCTGGCCCATGATATTCAACGTTTAAGAGTTTTAATTATGTAAGCACTAAGTCAGTCATCCTGCTAAATCACCTTCTGCCATATTGTCCTTTTGAAAGTGTTTTTAAATAGATATATTGAGTTGTTGGAAAAGTCATGATGTATTTTTTTCTGTGCAAAAATGTGTCATGACTTTTCTGATAACCCAATATATAGAGATATATTTGTACTTTATTTTCTATTATTGATTGTTTCCCAAGGGCAAGGGGTTTTATTTGCTTTATTCACCAGTGAATCTCTAGAGCTGAGCACAGAGCCTGACACATGGGGTCAAGGAGGACATACATACTGAGTGTATGGATGGTGATCAGTCTAGGCCGTCTTTGAAGTGAATGAGGGAACATTTTCTGAGCTTTTGCTCAGAACTGAGTAGAATGATTTGTCCTTCAGAGGGCTGTATCTGCACTGGAGGTACAGCTTGGGTTCCAGCTAAGTGTACCAAATGTGGTGCTCACCCCATAGCTGCCTGAGAAGGTCTGACAGTCTTCTGGACTGTCCCTCTGATCCGTGGGACTCATTGTGCTGACCCAGCTTATTCTTACTAGTGTAGGTAGTTCCCACTTCTGCGCTCCTGCACCATAGGTAGCACCAGCCAACCCTTAACTTTGTGAAAGGTTTTGAGTTTTGGTTTTAATTTTAGAACAGCACCAATTTATTCCTACAGGATCTGGAGTGAATGGACTGATCACTGGACAACAGTACATATGATATGAGTTCAAGTTCCACTGTAGTACTAATTAGTTATTTCTACTTCTTGTAAAGGGCAACCTCATCCTTTTAGGTCAGCCTAAACTTCTGTCTTGAAATTATGGCCAGTTTCATCTTCAAGCATTCTAGAAGCTGATCGTTTCTCACCTCCTCCATCATAACCTCTCAGGTTCAAGCTACTAATTCTTTCCCAGATTGTTATCACAGCCTCCTAATTGGTCGCCTTGAGTCTACATTTGTTCCTTGCAGTCTATTCTCTGTATAATAGCAAGAGCAATGCTTTCAAAACAGGACAGAACATGTTTTTTCCTTGCCCCAAATTTTCCATTGTCACATTTAACTCCACACAGAAGGTGAAATACTTAGCAATGCCTCCAGGATCCCACACAATCTATTCCTTCTTTCCCACTTCATTGGCCTCTCACTGCTTTATCCATTGTTCATTCTACCTAGGCCACCCTGGACTCCTTGTGCTTCTCAAACACTGTAAGCCTGTGTTCCCCAATCTTTTGGGCACCAGGGACTGGTATCATAGAAGACAATTTTTCCACAGACTGGGGGTTGGGGGTATAGTTTTGAAATGATTCCAGTACATCACATTTATAGTGCACTTTATTATTATTGCATTGTTATATATATTAGAAATAATTATACAACATCCATAATGGAGTATTTGCAGCCACTCCCCAGTGCTAGCATCACCACCTCAACTCCATCTAAGATCATCAGGCATTAGGTTCTTAAAAAGAATGTGCAACCTATATACTCATATGTACAGTTCACAGTAGGTTTTACATTCCACAAGACTCTCACACTGCCACTGATCTGACAGGAAGTGGAGCTCAGGAGGTAATGCAAGCCATAGGGAGTGGCTGTAAATACTGGTGAAACTTTGCCTCATTTGCCTGTTGCTCATCTCCTGCTTGTGGCCTGGTTCCTAACAGGTTATGGACCAGTACCAGTCTGTGGCTTGATTGAGGACCTCTGCTCGAAGTCACTTCCTTCTTTGTGTAGTTGTCTCCACACAAAGTCCTCTTCTATCAGATTTCTGTGTGGTCCATTTCCTTGTTGCTTTTAGATCTCTGCTCCAGATGTCCTCTTGTCACAAGTCCCTTTCTCGATCTCACCATATTTTATAAAATAGCACCTCCAGTGACCTGTGGTCTGTGTTCCTTTCTTCTGTGGCAGTTGTCACTACCTATTGTAGTGCATAGTCCCTGGTTTCATGACTTCTTGTCTGTCTTTCTCAACTAGAACAGCAGCTCCTTCAGGCCAAGTCTGTTTCCTGCTTAATCCCAACATGCAGAATAAGGTCTTGCACATGGGAGGTGCACAACTAGTCATCAAATGGAAGCATTTTCTAAAAACTGCTAGATTTCCAATTTTGGTTTTCTTATTTGTAAAAAAAAAAAAAATGTTTTAGTTTTCCAAAAGTTGGTTTCCTATGGCCTAGAAATGGTGACAAAATGGTAGCACAATTTTGTTAGCTCTGCAAAGCTGACAGCCATAGGGAAGATCAGAGTTTTGTTACTACGTAGACCTGTGCATGATAGACATGTGTACCTCTCTGATCCCAGCTGGTGGGAATCATGCCATGAGACCATATTGAAGTTGCTTACCTTTTTCTCTTACTTTCTGTCTCTCTCTTGAAATAAATAATTTTTAAAAAGGAAGTTTGTTTCCTACTAAGCTAACGAAGTTCCACAATCTTAATGACTTAAAATGACAGAAATGTATCCTCTCACAATATGTCCAAAATGAAGATGCTGGCAGGGTTGGTTCCTTCTGGAAGCTCGGAGGGCTAATCTGTTCCACGTCTGTGCCCTAACTTCTGGTGGCAGCCAATGCCTCTGTGTGTTCCTAGGCTTGCAGATGCATCACTCCAATCTCCGTCTTGATCTTTACATCACCTTCTCTGTGTCTTATCCCCTTCTTGTCTAAGAATACTGTCATTGGATTGAGGGTATATTCCAATCCAGGATTATTTAATTTTGAATTCTAAATTTAATCATGCCTGCAAAGACCTTTTTCTCCAAATAAAGTCACATTCACCAATTCTGGATGAACATATCTTTTTTTTTTTTTTTGAGAGAGGGGGCAGCACCATTTATCCCAGTGTAGATAACCGTGAGGACTACATAAAATAGTTTGTGGAAGCTCTTTGTATAGTTCAATGTAGTGTTCATATGTGAGTCATTAGGCCAAAATATTATTCTTTTTGATATGGTCTACTGTCCCAGCCTAATGAAATACATTTAAATACAAATTCTATTTTCCAGAGTATTCATTGGTCTTCCTAACTGTAGGTCATTGATAAAATTAACTGAATTGTCTTCCACATATTCCCCCAAGTTATTGATTTAGAAGATATATTGAGTAGAACATAGTCATAAAGAGTGGTGAGGCCTGAAATCTGACTGTTGGTAGAGATTAGAATGAATCAGCTACTCATGAACTTTTGGGTTCAGAGCTTCCTCCAGTTAGTAATCACTCTCAAGATATTTCCATATTTCTTTTTCTCTGTATTGTCTACAGGGATATTCTGTTGAAAGTCTAATAGAAAGTAGAAATAGCAGGCTTATCCTATTTTATTGATGTATTTGTCGATATATTCATCACTCATTCCACCAGGAATCCTTGGGTGTCTTCTGTGTCTCAGACACTGAAGAGCTGGCAGTGAACAAAAGAGAGGCTGTTTCTAGCCTAATGGGCCCACAGCTGCTTCCTGGACTAAAAACTTGATTTAGAATAGAAAAAAATGGGAGCTGGAAAGGAAGTCAGCCAATCATGTCTTTTTTAGGGCATGTCCTAGCAACCCAGGTCCTTTTCTAGGTTTTAAAACCATCTAATTAGCTCGTCTTCTCAGAGACTCTAGCTTTCTTCTTACCTTGTTGGTAAACTGGAAGCATTTTTGCTGGCCTCCTGTTGTGTATTTAGGTTTCTCTGATTCTTTAGATTCTGCCTGTGGAGTTTAGGCAAGCCACTTGGAAATTTCTCTTGGTCCTTTAGGGGAAAATTTATGCAAAACAACAGAACATTTTTAAAAATCATATTTGTTGTCTTTTTTAAGAATTATTTTAATTTCATTTATTCATTTATTTTAATTTGACTAGAGAGAGAGAGAGCAAGACGGAGAGAGAGAAAGAGAGAAGGCAAGCTGCCAGATCTAGGACTTGAACCACGGTCAGCCATGTGGGAGTGTCCAGCACCTTAACCATCATGCCACCTGCTGGTCCCCACTACCAGAACTTTTTATGAGAACCTAGATGCCCTTTACTTTTAGTGACAATTTATCCAACTCCACTGGACTGAAGGTTGAATAAATATTATTCTGCTAAATCTTTGCAAATTTTTCTTATGAAGAAAGCTTTTCATCTCTGTTTTACAAATCAAGAAGTCATCGGAATGAGGGTTTAAGAAAGTTGCCCAAGGTCACACAGCTCTTGAGTGATTGGCAGAGCCCAGTTCAACCCCAGGGCTCTTGTTCTTTCACCACTAGGCTACCCTGCTCTACTTTTACCCTTTGATCTCAGAGCCAACTAAGTCCCTCAGGGTAGTGTTTCTTTCTGATCTGTATCCTACCCCTTTTGGTTTGGAAATTCCCTCCTTTACATAGCAGCAGTCTTCTTCCTTTTGGTTTCCCAACAAATTAGAACCCCAGCCCAAGGCAGAAAGCTGCTTATTTCTGTCAACTACATGTTCTGAATACAACTGTGAGAGCCTCCTTCATCGTCCTTCACAATTTTTTATTTTTTTATTTTTTTTATCAAGCCTCAGTTCACTTAGGGCTTTAGCCTCCTAACAGAGTTTTTATCAGTCCATGCCTCTTTCATCTGGTTAAGAGCCCTTCTTACCATCCTTTGAATATTTCCATTTAAAATCTGAGCTTCTCAGAGAATTGGCTTCCTTAGGTACTTCTTTTCTTCCTGATAGGATTTATTTGCAATTGTATATCAGAATTACTTTTTTTTAGAGAACTTACCACGTTTCTTGAGTAATCTTTTTTTAAGCATTACAGTTTCAGCAACACCAACCAAAAAGTGGTTTATATGTATACCATAGTTCAAGTATTGTGTTCAGTATAAAAGTCTAAGAATCTGATTCCACAAACTTGAGGAAGATATTAAAATATAATATGCATGATTGGGGCCAGTGTGTGATCTAATGGTTAAAGCTTTGGACTCCCACATGGCTGACTGTGGTTCAAGTCCCAGACCTGGTGTTTTGAGAATCATCCTGGGCATGTGTGTATTTGTGCCCCAAATCCCAGGAGGAGAATGGAGAAGGGATTGCAGTGTGATCATGAAGTAGACTCGACTCCAACTTGGAGGAGCTCTCCATTATTAACTGTTAGATTCCTATAACTAAAAACTTGCCTTCTCCTTATTGTCTTTAAAATCCACTCCTCCTTAGGATACAATTTCTAGTCTCGGGACCTTGCCTAGAGCCGTAGAGACCAGTGAGACACCATTGTGTTTAGACAGGGATGGAATATACCCTAAAGAATGATTAACCTGCTTACCTGCTTGTTCTGCCTCTGTGATGCACTTTTGCTTACTTTCACATTATAAAACCCTAAATCACCTCCCCCCCTTAAAGCCCAGTGCTCTTTGTTCTTGTGATTGCCAGTCAACCCTGAAAAGAGTGTAATATTTTGCCTTTATAAACATCCCTCACCTTGCACTCTGGGCTGCCAGGTTTTGAGAGACATAAGCCTCCCCACCCCCCAACCCCCCATGACACCGATTTAATCAGTAAACTTCAATAAATTTGACTGTGTCTACATGTCCTCTTACTTCTCACTGATTAGACTATAACAGTCATACCCCCTTAGGGGAGTGATTTCTCACTTTCCCTTTCACTGTCTCTCTGTATCTCTCTGGTGAGTGCATGCACACTAAGGCAAAAACCTAAAAAAAATTGTGCATGTGCGTGTGTGTGTGTGTGTGTGAAGCAGAAACAAAAAAAAAATTGTGCATGTGCGTGTGTGTGTGTGTGTGTGTATATATATATATATATATACATATATATATATATATATCATACAAATATAAAATGCATGGCAACATATACTGAAATATTTAATTATCCCCTCCTCTGTAAACATTGGGGATTGGTTTCAGGACTGCCAAGGATATAAAAATCTGCACATGCTCAATTCCTTTAAATAAAATAACGTAGTATTAGCATTTAATCTACACATCCTCCTGTATGCTTTAAATCATCTCTAGATTACTTATACATAATTTTAGCCTCAGAAAAAAAGGGAAAAGGACACTAGATAACTAAGCTTCCTTGGTGTCTCTTTTTTAGGGAGCCACCTCTTCCCCTATTTTAAAACAATTGGCATGGCTTGGCTGTATCTGTGGATGATTGAATGGAGTTGTAATTCTTAAAATGCCCAGTTCTCTTGGAAAGCTTCTAGATAAAACAAAAGGAGGAAAGAAGTCTTATCAGATGAAGAATGTTCACAATTTATTTGGGGCAACATGGAGAAGAAGGTTTCACTGAAGGACTTTTACTTTTAATTAGCAGAAAAGAATGAGGGTTATGGTAGCATGATGCCTAGAAAATGGTACCAGAAATCAACAAAACCATAGTGTGCTCAGAGGAAACAGTGTCACATCCCACTGAAGCCCAGTTCTATTATAATAACATAACTGAATAAAAAGAGGAGAGAATCATTCTGTGAATAAAATATAAAAAAATGGAGTGGCAAATGACAGCAAGCAATGTCAATAGATACTCCTTGCACCTAATCAAATGCATTCCATGTGAAAAATCTTTAGAGTACATTTTGACATCTTGGGCCATTCTCATGCTCACAGATAGCTGTATTGTTAACAACATTGTCATTGGAAAGGAAGAAAAATGACACACATAACAGGCAAAAATAAAGTCATGTGAAAGGTGTGGAGTTTCTCAGAAAAAAATGAATTAAAAAAAATTCAAAGACATACACACCTATTCCAGCATGCAATTATTAAACACCTTAGATACAAAACAGAAGACTGAATTATTTTCAGCTAATGGGACCTACCCACCAAAGGTAGCTCCGTGGAAATACTACCCTTCTTGTGATCTACCACATTTTTCCATGAACCATTATATCACTATCTAAATATGTCTACATACCAGGATGCTGAGTGTATGTGATTATTAATAATCAGATAGTCCTGTTCAGAAGTGTAGGGATTGCAGTTCTGAGAACCTGGCTAACTTCCAACTTGGAAATTATATACAGAAAATCTTGTTGAATTCTCCTTGGAGGTCTAGTTATAAAAGCAATTTATAGGGTGATTTGTAATTATGCCTATGGCTAGAAAAATTGTACAACAGACCAGAAATAAAATAGGCCATAGACTCACTGAAAGAATAGAAAGCAAACCACCATGCCTACCCCCATGACTGCTATGGAAAGCTAATGGTCACCCTCTAATAAATTTTCTAAAGTCATGAGGAAAAAATGACAGTGATTCCTACCATTAGCCAAAATATAATGTAAACGAATCCTTACAACTCTGCTTTTGCAGAATATAGCTCTTTCTTCTTTTTTTGGAGAGGTTTTGCTACAGGGCGCATGCGCTCGCCAGAAAGACAGAGAGAGAGAGACAGGGAAACAGAAAGCGAGAAATCACCCCCCAGGGGGGATGGCTACGCTGCAATCCCTTCTCCTCCATTCTCCTCTTGGGATCTTGGGCATGCACGCACACACGCTCGGCATGAGTTTAAGCCACCTGGTCCAAGACTCAAACTGCGGTCAACTACATGGGAGTCCAGCGGCATAGCCATTATGCTAACTGCTGGTCCCAACATAGTTTTTAAGACAATCTGTCTTCCTCTGTATTCATGCCATAGGAATCAACACAGAAGACCTCTTTGGCCTCTGGTCATGAAGTGTGTGTGGGATTTTTCCCAAAAAAAAACATTTGTCCCTACATGGCAAGCAAGTAATTCTGCAGTGGACTCTAGCTGTATGTCTTTCAACTGAATTCATTTCTGGTACTATCTACCTGGAGAGAGCATCGGACCCTGCAAGTTAAGGGCTCAGTACCACAAGACCGACTCCTACCTCTAATTCCAATTAAAGTTCCTGGTTGTGATTTGTTGTTCTGACCAGCTGGCTATGAGTCAGGGTTTCCGCTACCTCCTTTAATTAATTTGTTACAACAGCTCACAGAACTCAGGGAAATACTTATATTTACTAGTTTCTTATAAAGGATATTACCAAGAACACAGATGAAGAGATGTGTAGGGACAGTATGAGAGAAGGGATGGTAGCTTCTATGCCCTCTCCAGGGGATGTCACTTTCCAAGAACCTCAGCTCTCTAGTCGTTCTCTATCCCAGTCTTTTTGATGGCAAAATGGGTGTGAATGGTCTTTCAGGGTCCCCAAATCCAGGTCTGTGCCAGTTGCCACCAAGAGTCAAAAACTTGGTGAATAAGAAAAGAGATTTATTCAGTGAGGCTAACATTGGGGAGAGGGCAGACCTGGATCCATGACCATCTCTGTAGCACTGAACAGGATATAAAGCTTATACAGGGAAGAAACAAAGGGTATGTTATTGAGGAGGCAGCATTACAAGGATCACAAGGAGATGTGATCACGTAGGGGGGCAATGAGGTCAGACTTCTTTCTGGGCATGCAGAGCAGGGCAGAATAACTGGTTTCTTTCTCTGTAAGGAGTTTAAATTTAAGCAGTGATTAGCAAGGCAGCAGAAGTCAATGGAATCAGTCAAGACAACTCTTAGATACTGGTTTTGAAGCTAGGTGTGGCTTTGTCATATTTAGGATGATAAATCTTCCCAGAGGGTCAGATGGGAGGGGCCTGGTGACATCTTTCCCTTCCCTGTCTCTATAACCAGGCAACTGTGAAGACTCAGCAAGGTTCTTGTGGGCTTTTGGCGGGCTTTCGACGGGCTTCCCGGGGGGCAATCATGGCTATGGCTAGTGATTTCTACCTGCTCCACTACTACGTAGGGCACAAGGGCAAGTTTGGACACGAGTTTCTGGAATTCGAGTTTCGGCCGCAGGGAAAGCTTAGATATGCCAACAACAGTGATTACAAAAATGATGTCATGATCAGAAAAGAGGCTTATGTACACAAGAGTGTAATGGAAGAACTGAAGAGAATTATTGATGACAGTGAAATTACAAAAGAGGATGATGCTTTGTGGCCTCCCCCTCACAGTGTTGGTCGACAGGAGAAATTGTAATTGGAGATGAACACATTTCTTTTACCACATCAAGAATTGGTTCTCTTATTGATGTAAATCAGTCAAAGGATCCTGAAGGTCTTCGAGTATTTTACTATTTGGTACAAGACCTGAAATGTTTAGTTTTCAGTCTCATTGGCTTACACTTCAAGATTAAACCAATTTAAAGTGTATGTTTTTGAAACTGTTTGTATATTTAATTAAGGATTCGGTAAGGGAGGGTTTATTTGTCATTTACAGTATTGGAATTTGTATGAATGTGTAGCAAACAAAAATCATTTTTGTATGTAAACTGAAAATAAGAAAATATATAAACAGGCTTACTAGTTATTCTCACTTGGATCTAAGTGGGGTGGGAAGTCCCCAGAAACATGAAATTTTGTAAATAAAAATCCCCTTTTGTTGGAATTTTGCCTCAATAAAATACATCAAAGCCTGAAAAAAAAAAAAAAAAAACAACTCAGCAAGGTTCTTGTTATGTTAATCTCCATTAATTAAGTAATAAGCTCCGTCTATTGTGGGTAAGCTTCCTATACTACTCATTGTGAAGAAAAAGATAGAATAAAAGGCAGTTTTTCCTAAGGTTTATTCAATTAAGATGGGCTCTTAGATGGCGTCTAATAGACACCGTGTTCTCTCATGGCCTAGTTACCTTTTGGGCTTACATGGAAGTTTCACTATATTCTAGTTTGTTGTGAGGCTAATAACAGAAATATCTGAGACTGGGTGATTTATAATAATGAAGGTATATTTAGGGTTTGGAGGTTCAAGGTTCCAAGGCCATATCTAGTAAGGATCTCCTTGCTAGTGGGTAATGTGGCAGATGGCATCACCTGGTGAGAGCAGGCGGTCTCTCCTACTCTGTGTCTATGTGTCTCTGCTCCCCTCTCCTTATAGACCTACCTTATAGACCCCCTCCCTGATCCCCTTATCCAATTCCAATCACCTCACAAAGATTCAACCTCTCAATTCCACAATCTAAGTTCCTGCTCTCCCAATGCTTCACAATAGCTCACCAAAGTTTAACACATGAATTTTTGGTAGACATATTCAAACCATCACTATTATATAGGCATGGTTAAATCATGTGCCATTGGACATCAACTAAACCTTCAGCTGCTTAATCCTCCTGGAGATTGGGGTCTCCAAGAGGTTGATGGTTGGGCCTTAATAGTTCTAATCAGACCAGGGTCTTTCTTTTGGCCAGCCTCGATGTAGAAGCTACCTAGGGGAGGCCATCCTTCAATCAACTCATTAGCATACAGAAAGACACTTATTGTACCAGGGACCAGCGTGTGGAGTAAAGGGTAGGTTGTTGAATTCCCACATAGTTGACCATGGTTCAAGTTCCAGACCTGGTGGCTTTAAACTCATCCCCAGCATGTGTGCATGCATGCCCTGAGAGGAGAATGGAGAAGGGATTGTGGGATGGCCATCCTTTCTGGGAGGTGATTTCTTGCTTTCTGTCTTTTTCTATTTCTCTGGCTAGTGCACACACCCTCCAGCAAAAAAAAAAAAAAAAAAAAATCTCTTCAAAAAAAGACACCATATTGGAAATTTGATGGATTTTAGGAGTCATTTGCTAGGAAACAGGAACAAAGGCCAAATACAGTCATGTACTGCATGAGGATGTCTAGGTCAATGACCATAAGATTATAATGGAGCTGAAGAATTTCTATCATCTAGAGACATTGCAGCTGGCCTCACAGTGTAGAGCAATTCATTACTCCCATGTTGGTGGTGATGCTTGTGGAAACAAACCTATTAGTCATATAAAAGTATAGCACATATAACTATGTATAGTACATGATAATAATGATAAAAATGACTGTGTTACTGTTTTATGTATTTATTTATATCTTATAATACTTTTTATTGTTATTTTATAAAGTTCTCCTATTTGTAAAAAAAAAAATTTCTTATCCACCTGAGGCCAAAGCCACAGGGGAAGCTCAGATTTAGCCCCTGGCCCACGCTAAAACATGCCAGACATGGTAACACACTCCTGTGATTTGAGCAGATGGGAGGCTGGTGTTGGAGTATGGCAAGACTCTGTCAAAAATCAACCTCTCTCTTCTCTCTCTTTCTCTCATTAATTAATAAATTAATCAATATTTTAAAAAGTTGACCCAGGGGCCAACTGGTGGCATGGTGGTTAAGATACTAGATTTTGGGGCCAGCAGGTGGTGTGGTGGTTAAGGGCACTGGACTCACACATGGCTGACCACACGATTCGAGTCCTGGACTTGGAGGCTTTCTCTCTCTCTCTCTCTCTCACATTCTGTCCCTCTCTGATTAAATTAAAATAAATAAACAAATAAAGTTAAATATATTTGTGAAAAAAAAAAAGATACCAGATTTCCACATGGCCAACCATGGTTCAAATCCTGTACTTGGAGGCTTGAGAATCATACCAGGGACATGAGTGTGCTTGCCTACAGTCCCAAGGACAATGGAGGTGAAGGGATTGCAGCATGACCATCCTCCCTGGTTAGGTGGTTTCTTACTTTCTCTTTCTCTGGTGAGCACTTGTGCCAAATGGGAAAAACGAAAAAAAAAAAAAAAAAAAAAAAAGAAAGAAAAAGAAAAAAGTTGTCCCAGCTACAGCAATGTAGGTAGTCATTAGCTTTTCCATACCAGGCATGGTGATTTGCTTTCTATCTTTTCAGTGGTAGGGTGCTGGTGAGCAATGCTGGAGCCACATGGGAGGCCTAGGTTTGTATCCCAGGTTGACCTGGACTCGCTGGGCACACCAGTATGCACCTATCATGCTGCCTCGTTAGAAGGCTGAGTCAAGGACTGGGGCATGACAAGAACCTGTTGAGGAGGCCCATCTTGAGATCTCTCACATAAGAAGTAAATAAAGTAAACCATAAAATAACAGTGTAAAACCTTGTGAAAACTTTGTAAAATAGTATACCAGGTTACTCAGCCTCACACATTTCATGTTTATTGCATCTCTTGATTGAATCGTTTTCTCTTGTGCTTTATTTAATATATGTGATTTTATGTGTTAATGGCATCTCAACATTTTCAACCATGATTTCACAGAATTTGCAAAATTTGACAAGGCTGTGGTTTAAATAGCAAACAACTTTAACCTGGGTGTAGATGAGGCTGACATTGAGAAGTTTCTAGAGGTGGTTACTGAGAAACTGACTAGTGAGAAGTTCTTGGATGCACAGTGAGGAAGGGAAATACAGCTAGCTGAACAGGGATGCACAACTGAAGAAGAGTTAAGAGAGCGGAAACCGCAGGTGAAGAGAAAGAAGGACTCTCAAGAAAATTCACAGTGAAGGATTTAGCAAAAGTTTTTGCAGAACTTAATCAGCTACTAACTTCTGATTTTCAAATAAAAGTTATAAAACCAAAACAAACAAACAAACAAAAAAACAATTGAAAACAGCCAGGATTACAGGCATATATATACAAGTATGTATATGTCAACCTGAGAACAGAACCCCAAACTTCCATATGGCTTCCAGCATTGAAGAGCTTTGTACTACTTTTGCATCTTTGTGGTAGGGCCAGAGTTTTAAATTTCTATCATCATCAATGACTTTGACAACATGTCACAAGATGAAGTGGTGCAACTAGATGTCCCTGCCTCCAGTATCTATCACCAATTTCCAAAGCTCCTGGTAATCATATTTTTTTTAATCAAAAAATTGTTTTAGGACCAGCAGTTAGTGTAATGGCTATGTCGCTGGACTCCCACGTAGTCGACTGCGGTTCGAGTCCCGGACCTGGTGGCTTAAAACTCAAGCCAGGCGCGTGTGCGTGCGTGCCCAAGATCCTGAGAAGAGAATGGAGGAGAAGGGATTACAGCATGGCCATCCCCCCTGGGGGGTGATTTCTCACTTTCTGTCTTTCTGTCTCTATCTTTCTGGTGAGCGCACACATCCTATAGCAAAAACCTCTCCAAAAAAAAAAAAAAGTTTTAAAAATCTGGTTCATATGGGAAAAAGTTATATAGAAGCTAAATGGAGTTCATCAGTTCTTGAACCTGACTGCACATCAACCACCAGAGAGGCTTTTGAAAAATACAGATTACTAAGACTGACCAGGAGTACAATATAAGTAACAACACTCCACAAGAAGGACCCACAAGGTAACGTTGCCATAAACACATTTCACAGTAGCTTCTTGATCTTAAGTGTATACTGAACTATAAAACCACATAATATAACGCTTAAATATATTTCTTTAAAGAAGTTTTTACCATTGAGCGCAAGGCCTTACTGTGATCTGTGTTATTCTAATGAGTCTGCCTAGTGAGTTTTCTAATGAAAATATGCCAAACTTATCTCTTAAAACAATTTTCTTCAAAAAAGAGTAAATAGGAAATTGGAACATTTTCTTCCTGTTAAAGCCTCAAAGGAAAACCAAGTAAAAGTTCATCTATTTCTATTTCAGGGTGCATTTTTTTTCTCCCACATTGATAGTATATTCATAGGAGTGATGAAAGGCACCTAACTTAAATTGACTTTGTTTATGAAAAAAAGTTTCATTTTTGTGATGTGGAGAAACTCTTATGTCTTAGGCTGAACCTCGGCCGTCTCAATTCATCAGATCACCTATAACTCAAAAGAGTTGTATTCATCGCATTTCACCAGTTATTGGCATTGGAAAAGAAAACTTTATTCATCTTGTTAGATTAGATGATCTCTAAGGTCCTTTCCATCTCTAAGATTCTATTATTCTTTTCCATTCTAACAATAGACCAAATACAGAAATACATCATATCTCTCTGGTGTAACAGAAGCTAGTAGAATTCACAAGTATTTTAACCCGAAAGTTTTGGTCTTGCGTATTTTTTTGTGTGTGTGTGAAATGCCTCCTACAATCTTAACTTGTTTTGAATGATTCAAAAGTAAAAATTCATTAGTACTAGTGAGTTACCATCAATATGAAGGTGGTGACAGGTGGTTGTAAATAGTACACTCATTACTATTCTCTTGAGTTCCCTTCCTAGATGTTGATGAATAATCTTAAGATACATAAGATCCTCAGGATAATAAATTATATGAAACCTGTGGAGTATCAAATAGTCGTGACTCTATCTTTGGTACTCTCATAGTTTTTCACACATCTACTAACATGTAGCTCACTATTTTTAATTTTGGGTCATTATGTGAGAGCCAAAAACTGTTCCTCTCTGTATTCCCAGGATACAGGCTTAGTGCATATTTAATTAGCATTTGATTGGATATCTCTTGAATATTAAATATGTTAAACTACTTTCAAATAATTATTTTTTTGGAAATAAGGCCCCAAAGATATTGTGGCTATAATAAAAATTCTTCTGCAAAGACTAGGATAAAATATAGAAAGAATGATAAGAGAACCTTAGGACCCCAGGAAGTATAACATCAGGAGAAGGTTGGAACATTTACTTCTCAGATGAGCTTTTTCTCCCTCTGTCTCCAGCTGGGATAGGTAGATCAATTAAACAACCATTGTATTTCACATCAGTTTAGTCTCTCTTAGTGTTCCAATCAGGTGACACCATATGTCCCATTGATTTCATAGGGGAACCTGTCCGTAAGTCAGTGTAACTATTTAGTTATTTAGTAGATAGACTTGGCAAAATATTTAACCTGTCTGACCCTTAGTACATTTTTGAAATGGAAAGATTAGATAAGATCAATAATTTTCTAACATTATTAATAGAAGAAATTTTTCTTTTTTAAACATACCCTTATGTAAAAATGATAGATACAATGCTGTTCAGATAGCAGATATTTGTATTAATACTAGTTTAGATATTAACCCTAATACTGTAGCAAATGACTTTAATTTTGGTGGTGTAACAAAGCAGTTTATTTTTCATTCATATAAAGTCTATCTATAGTCAAGAATGGGGGTTGGAAATTAGGCATCTCTCCAGAAGACAGAGACCCTGGTAGATGCAACTTCAGGATTAGGTCTCCAAGACAGTCAGAAAATGTAAAATAGAGAGAAATGCCCATGAAAAGTTTTTAGTTTTCCAGGCTTGGAAGTGAGTACCACAATTCTGTTATCCTAATTGTAAGGGAGGCATGGAGATGTGGGCTTCCTCTGTACTCAGGACAAATGAGAAATGGGTTTGGTGAGCAGATATCTGGCCTCTGCCACATGGGAAAAGGATCTGGCACCCAGGAAAACTTATGTAAGACGCTGAAGAGCACAGGTCATAATCCTTGGAGCAGGTGTTCCCAAAGGCCATTTGAGCTTAAAACTCCTGTAATTGTATTGATATAAACACCATGCCTGGTACACAACAAGAGTTCAATAAATACTTCTCCATATCTTTTTCGAAAGGCAGACTTTTTTTTTTTTTTTGAGAGATTTTCACTGTAGGGCGCGTGCGCTTGCCAGCCAGACAGACAGAGACATAGAGACAGAAAGCGAGAAATCACCCCCCAGGGGGGATGGTCTCGCCGCAATCCCTTCTCCTCCATTCTCCTCTCAGGATCTTGGGCACGCACGCACACGGCGTGAGTTTTAAGCCACCGGGTCCGGGACAGGAACCGCGGTCGACTACGTGGGAGTCCAGCGACATAGCCATTACGCTAACTGCTGGTTCCCCGAAAGGCAGACTTTAATTCCTACTTTGTTCGGTAGAACAGCAGTAACATGAACCATGTTTGGGTACCTCATTTCTGTAGTTGTTTTCATCTGCCTTGTGTTCCATGACAAAATATCACAGACTGGGTAATTGATAATGAGCAGAAATTTACTGGCTGATAGTTCCAGAGACTGAGAAATCCAAGATTAGGAACTGGGATCTGATGAGGGTCTTTGTGCCAGAGAATTCTGTGGCAGAGGGGCAAAGAGAGGACAAGTGAAAAGAAAAAGGAGACAGGACCCTATCTTTTCTAAAGAACTCAATCCCAGAATAATTCACTTCACCCACATGGCCTGATCTCCTGCTTTAGGCTGTATATCTCAACACTGTTGCACTGGATCGGGGGAGGGGAGCTGGAACACTCAAATGATAGCATCTGTGATTCTGCAGTGTGATAATAGTTCATGTAACTTTGATGTTTGAATTTGGGTACATGCATGAAGTATGAACTTGCAAAGTTCTCTTAACTCTGGCTTGAAGTTGTGGAATGGGACTACCTCTCTTTCAATGCAATGAAATAAAACCCAGAAGATGTACCTATAAGGACTTTGACTCACCTACTAATGATCCAAATCACCAACTAATGATCCAAATCCACATGAAGCCTTAGCTAGGAGGTGTTCTTCCCATGTTCCCACTATTACAAACTACTGGCAAGATCTCTCATAGTACTTATGCTCGGCTAACACTTTCTAATGGGCTAATTTTCTCCTCTCCTCTCCCATAAATCTCTCTCTTCTCATGTCAGCCATCTGGGTTTTCTTTAAGCAAGTGAACCACAATCAGGGATTTCTTTATCTTTTAAATCCTTTCATTTAATCCAGATATCTCTGCTTATTTCTGCAGATCTGTATATACAAATGCTCACAAGATATCCCCATTAAGATATAGCAATACATTTCCTAGGGGAAATACAATGATAGCTACCTTGGATCATAACATTTTGGTCAACTGATCAATATATAGTCTGATTTTATTTGTATTTCTGTCTAAAGACACCTCATTTAATGTATGTTGTCGATTCATTAACATTGAACTCGCAACAAACAGTGCTATAATTGAAGCCCAGAGGAATCTGATGCATTTTTTCCTGTAAGGCACACTGTAGCCTTCCATGCTTAGGAACAATAGACAGCTCTTTAGCATTAAACAAACAGCGCTATAATTGAAGCCCAGAGGAATCTGATCTAACACATGCATTTTTTCCTGTAAGGCACACTGTAGCCTTCCATGCTTAGGAACAATAGACAGCTCTTCAGCATTACACTTTGCAGCCATCTTAAACATCAAACTCATCAAGAAAAGCACAACAATGTAAAAATGTGGCATTAAATAACCCTTATGAAGGTCACTTGTTTATAGTATGGGAACTGATATGAGAAGGCAGAGAGCATTGCCTTGCTTCACCTCAGTTGGAACTTGTGCATCAGACAACAGAAAACATTCCTCTCTACACACATGTCTGCAAATGACCACAAAGACATTGTGAGTATCCACGTTGGGATTACAGATAAATTTTAGGGAATGGGAGAATTTACAAATACAGAATTGGCGAATCCTGTGCATTGACTGTTTCTTGTAATAAGATACAACTCTAAGACTTAGAGTTTAAGAGCTTAAATGGTTTTTAATATTTGTTTGAAGGAAGAAAGGAACGAATGAAAAGAAGGAGAAATATTTAGCTGAAGGTTTTCAGTACAGGGTGTATATATAGTAGGTAAACTTTATTTTTTTCTTTTTTTGGAGAGGTTTTTTTTTTTTTTTTTGCTATAGGGCGTGTGCGCTCGCCAGACAGACTGAGAGAGACAGAGAGACACAAAGCGAGAAATCACCCCCCAGGGGTGATTTACGGCCACGCCGCAATCCCTTCTCCTCCATTCTCTCAGGATTTTGGGCATGCACGCACACACACATGGCGTGAGTTTAAGCCACCGGGTCCGGGACTCGAACTGCGGTTGACTACGTGGGAGTCCAGCAACATAGCCATTACGCTAACCACTGGTCTCCTAGGTAAACATTTTTTAAAGTAACAAATTTTTTTTTGCTAGCAGGTGCATGTACTTGCTGGGTGTCGGGGTGGGGATGGGGTGGAGAGTGAGAAAATTCACCCCTATGGCAGTGCTTAATTAATGACTTTCAACAGGCGGTAAACAATTACAAAAGCTGCAGATGATACACTGGGAATTATCATTGCCGTAATTTCTTCTTCTGTTAGGATTTTGGGCATGGACACATATGTGCATGGTGTATTTCTCAAGACACTGGGTCTGGACTCAAACCAAGCAGTTGGCTATTTGGGATACCAACATCTTAACCACCACACCACTGATTAGCAGAAACATTTAAAAAAATGTTTTTTCGTTTTGTTTTGTTTTTCAGAGCTGGGTTCATAGCCTACTATTGGGTCATCAGTAAAGTCATAATGTATTTTTGCATAGAAATACATAGAAAAAATTTGTCATAACTTTTCCGATGACCCAATAGTTAAGGGAACTGAATCCCACATAACTGACCACAATTTGAATCCTGGTGCTGGTGTCTTGAAATACAGGTCAGGCATGAGTGTGTAGGTGCCCCACATCCTGATAAGATGGTAAATGGAGGAAAACAGAATAAGGTGTGATCATGCCTCATTGGGTTGCTTTCTCCCTCCCTATCTTTGTGTCACGGTCTCTCTTCAACAAGTGCATGTTCTCAGGCAATTAAAAAATGCTTCTTTTCTCTGTATTTGCTAAGTGATTAGTAATTCTACTGTAGTATAAAGGGAATGATGTTTCTTTCTTCTTATTTAACATGTTCATTAATGATCTTCAAAAGGCAGTAAACAATAAATTAATGAAATCTGCAGATGATACTAAATTAAGAGGTGTTGAAAACATCAGTGAGAATACTGCTGCAATATAAAAGCACTCAGAGAAGTTAAAAAATATGAAGGAAACAGGAGTGGTGCAACCAGAAAAATACCTGCCAAAGAATATAGCCAAGCAAATTTTGAATGTCTGGGAAACTTGGACACTAAAGTCTGTTGATTTTAAATGATCTTCTATTTATTTATTCAGCAGGTATTTATTGAAGGTATACTACATGTTTGGCTTGGTGCTTTGTCCTGGGGCTAGTTATCAAAATGAACAAGATAGTCAAGACTCCAGACTTACTGAGTTTAGTGCAGGAGGCAAAGAAGTGAATAACCAATAATCTCCAAAATAAGTTGGGAGGTGACATTAGAGGTAAGACATGAAAAATGAGTGGAAGTACAGGGCTAAGAATGCTTCAGGTGGAGAAACTCCATGAACAGGGGCCTGAAGAGAGAAAAAATATTAGTTGTGAAGACGTAAAAAGCAGAAAAGGGAAATGGCTAGAACTTAACCTAGAAGTGGCCTGATGAATGGGGGGTGATTGCAACAGAAGGAGCAGGCAGGAGACAAGAGCCCTGGGTTTTGTGAGGTGTGAAGGATTTGGATTTTGTTCTAGATGCCATGGAAAACCATTAAAGAGTTTGGGAGGAGTAAGAAATGTGATTTGACTCGCATTGTTGGACTGAAGTGGGGCATAAGGACCTACTAATGGGTTGACTGAGGGGTGGGAAAAAGATGGAAGGACAGGGAAAAATCAAGGTGACTCCTAAATTTTTGGACTTGATCAACCAAATGGTTTTTGAGCAACCAGAGACTGGAGATACTAACTGAAGTAAACAGGCTTGGAAGAGGAAAAGTAAATACATATTATATTCATATGGTGTGTATATATATATATATACACACATGTATATATATATGTATGTGTATATATATATATATATAGTGTTGTTGGAGAAGATATGGTATATTTTTTTCTGTACAAAAATGTGTAATGACTATTCTGACAACTCAATATATCACAGTTTCCTTTATATATTTATCTGCTGATGAACACTTAGATTGATTCACTATCTTGGCTATTGTGAATAGTGCTACAATGAATATTGGAATGCAGATATTTTTACAATATACTGATATCCTGATATATTTTTCTGGATATATACCTGGTAGTGAGATTGTTGGGTCATAAGGTGATTATAGTTTTATTTTTATGAGGAACTGCCAAATTTTTTTCCTTAGTGACTGGACTAAATTACATTCCTACCAGTAGTGAAAGAGTGCCCCATTTCCACATCCATGCCAGTATTTGTTATTTTTAATACTAGCTATTCTAAATGGAGTGGGGGGATATCTCATTGTGACTTTGTTATGTATGTCCCTAATGATCAATAATGCTGAGCATTTTTTTCCATATGTTAGTTAGTTCTTTGTATATCTTCTTTTAAGAACTTATTTTTTTCTGCTCGTTTACTCATTTTAAAAATTAGGCTGTTTCTATTTTGCTGCTGAGTGGTTTGAGTTTCCTGTAAATTCTGGTTATAATCCATTGTCAGATGTAGAGTACACAGATATTTTCTCCCATTTTATGGGTTGTCTCTTTACTCTGTTAATTGCTTCATCTGCTGTGCTTTTTAGTTTGATATAGTCCTGTTTGTTTATTTTTGCTTTTCTTGCCTGTGCTTCTGAGGTTTTATTTATAAACTCTCTGCCCATGCCAATGTCCTGAACTATTTCTCCTTTATGTTCTTCTATTAGCTTCATAGATTCAGGTTTTATGAATTTAAGCCTTCAATCCATTTTGAGTTGATTTTTGTATATGTTGAGAGATAAAGATGTAGCTTTATCTTTCTGCATGTCAATGTTCTGTTTTTCCAGCACCATTTATTGCAGAGAATGTCTTTTCCCCAATAGATGTTCATGACACTTTTGTAAAAAATCAACTGGTTATATATAAATGGATTTTTTCTGTTTTTTTTTTTCTTGTTCTGTTTCATTTGTCTATAGGTCTTCTTTGCCAGTACCATGCTATTTTGTTATTGTAGCTTTATAATATACTCATAAATGTGTTAGTATGAGATTCCAGCCCCTTTTTGTTTAGAATTACTTTGGCTATTTGTGATCTTTTGTGATTCTGCACACATTTTTATCATTGCTTTTTAAAATTTCTGTAAAGAATGTCATTGATATTTTGATATGTATTGCTCTGAGTCTGTAGATTGCTTTTGATAGTACAGACATTTTAACAATATTGATTCTTTCAGTTCATGAACATGAGATGTTCAAGAGGGAAGATAAAACATCAACACATAGACAAACAATAGAAAAAATGAGATCAATTTAGATATTTGTGTGTCCTAAATAGAAAATACAACAGAGTGAAAAGACAGACCCTAACAGGAGAGAAGAGTAGCTAGTTTTAGCTGGGTGGTTACAGAAGATCTCTTGGAGATGATATTTGAATTAAAACCTGGAAGTTGAGAAAGAGCCAACTTCAGGGATGCTGGTGCAAAGGAGAAGAAGGACATGGCATAGGGAAGCCCTCCTGGCAGAGATAACAGCTGGAGTGAACTCGGCAGAAGAGTAACCAAAAGCAGTCATTGTAGCTGCAGCACAATGAATAGGGCAGAGTGGAGTGAAGAAATCACAGAGTTGAACAGAGGTCAAATCTTACAGGTCATAAGAAGACTCTTAAATTACATCAAAATTACCTCAAATATCATCTCCCATCAAACCACTATAAAATAAAATAGAATTCAGATAAAAAACTATGAAAAGATAAAGAAGGCCACTATATAATGATAAAGGGAGCAACACAGCAAGAAGACTAAACACTAAACATAGGATGACATAAATATATAAAAGGACTATTACTAGAGCTAAAGTGAAAGATAAATATTAGCATGATAATTATCAGCAACTTTAACACTCTGCTTTCAGCCCTGGACAGATTGTCTGTGTAGATGAGTCATAGGTAGGTATGTATTTCCCTTTATGAAGAACTGCCAGAACAATTGTCAAGGTGGTTATGTCAGCAGCAACACATGAGAATGTCAGTGGTCTACAACTTTGCCATGTACTCATAGGTCATTCATGTATTTTCCTTTATAAGATTCCTGTTTAAATTTTTGCCCATTTCATTGACTATTTGTTACTGTTTGTAATGATTTTTCTTCTATGATCATGAAGGAAGTGGTCTGTAGTATTCTTTTCTTGTCATGTCTTTTTTTTTTTTTTTTTTTTGAGAGAGAGAGAGATTTTTGCAATAGGGCATGTACACTTGCTGGAGAAAAACAGAGACAGACAGAAAGCAAGAAACCATCTCTCCCAGGAGGAATGGGCATGCTGTCATCCGTTCTCCTCCATTCTCCTCTTGAGATCTTTGTATCTTGGGTACTCATGCACACGTGCCCCACGTGACTTTTAAGCTGCCAAATCTGGGACTTGAACCATGATTGACCACGTTGGAGTTCAGTGACGTAACCGTTGTGCCATCTGCTGGTTCCTCTTTTCATGTCTTTGTCTAGTTTTGGTATCAGGATAATGCTGACCTGTAATTTGCTTATTAATTTTTATTATGTATCTTTAAATGAGTACAGGGTTTTAATTATGATAATGACCATTATACACATGTGTATTTTAATTCTTTTTAAAAAATTATTTTTAATACTTTCTTGTTTCTGAAAAATCTTTTTCTATCTCAATGATGCAAAGTTATCCTTCTATTTCTTCTTTTAGAAACTTTATATTTTTCACTTTTACATTTATTCAGATATATGAAGGGTCTTCAAGAAATTCATGAAAAATATATAGCAAGGAAAACTGTGCATGAATTCAAACTTTTTTGTATATTAGTATGAGATATGGGGTAAGGATTATTTTTTTTTCCCCTCCACATAGCCAGTTTTTCCAGTATCATTTGTTTAAAGAAGTTTTTCCATTAATTTTTCTTCTTCTTTTTTTTTTTTTGAGAGGTTTTTGCTACAGGGTACATGCACTCACCAGAAAGCCAGAAAGCAAGAAATCACCCCCCCCCCAAGGGGGGCTGGTCACACCATAATCCCTTCTTCTCCACTCTCCTCTCAGGATCTAGGGCACGCATGCACATGCACCTAGCATGTAAACCACTGGGTCTGGGACTCGAACCACAGTCGACTACATAGGAGTCCAGTGACATAGCCATTACACCAAATGCTCGTCCCTAATTGCATAAGTTCTATGAAGGACAATATATAGAGGAACTTGAGACTTGGATAGACCTGAGTGAGATTGAAGTTAGACTTTAAGCCCTAATTAAATATTTAAATCTAAAACTGACCCAAAATAATAGCGTAAATGTTCATCTTTCTCCATGTTACCAAGGCACACTCACATACTATTTATTTATTTATTGCTATGGTTACATGTACTTGCCAAAGATACAGAAAGAGAGAGAGAGAGAGATAAATCACTCCCTGAGGAGATGGCCACAGTGAAATCACTTCTCCTCCATTCTCCTCTCAGAATCTTGTGCGTGCACATACAGACACAGGATATGATTCTTAAGACACCAGGCCTGGGACTTGAACTTCAAATTCGGCCAAGTGGGATCCAGCACCTTAACCTCCATGCCCTACATACAAGTTTTTGACAGATCACTATTTCTCTTTGTAAATAAAAAGCAGTAAGAAGAGTGAGTGTAGTGAAAAAGGGCAACACTCTGTGAGGTTGGCCTCCAGGAAATGTCTGGGTTCTTGATGAGAGGCCCCCTTCAGTACACTGGGAACTTGTGTACCCATGATTTGGGGCTGCTTGAAGCTACATAATGTCCTTGTTGGGTATGTTGTTTCTCTCTATATATATCTGTCTCTGTATCTGTTCTCTCACTCACAAGAGGAATAAATAAATGAATAAACAACAACAAATACATTAAGGAGCTATTTAAATGTTCAGAAATAGACCATGATGGATATGCCAATAATGGTAACTGTTCTTAGCAACAAATAATATAAAACCTGTTTAATACTCTTTCAACAGACTTTCTATTTTCCTTAGGTCTGAATTATATAATAGATATTAAAGAAGGAAAAAGCAGAACTGGCCACAAAAATGCCAATTCTCTCTACTTAAGAAAATGTCTAATGCTCCAGGAATCTTCCTGACCTCCTCATTCTGGTTCCCCACTTTAGAATGATTGCATCAGACCTCCAATTGTGTTGGGAAGAGATAAGCACCTCTAAGTGTGGATGGCAGGAGGCAGCTGTGGTGGCCTGGATGAGCTGTTTCCCAAAGCTGTGTGATTGTCTCGAGGCCTTTGTGGATGCCAGCCACTTTCCTGATTACGTCTTTCCCCACATTTTTGATTTTGAGTTCTTTCAGCTAAAAGTTAGCTTAATTTTTTTAAAAGTCTCTGAACTCTGATTACTTAAATGGATTTAAGTGGCTTCGATATCTACAACCTCATTATATGCTGTACCAAATCCATTAATAAATTAACCATAATTCAGCTTGCTTCTATATAATGGAATTTTTCCTGGAGGTGCTGTAATTGGAAGAACACTACCAATTGCTTGTTATTTAATCTAGTGATTTATACAGATTTTCAAAAATGCATATAATAGGTACCAATTAGCATTAGTTAGGAGATTTATTTCTCAACTCACTTTTGGACTCCAATAATTAAACACAGCCACCTGAAGTAACTGGTAATGAGCTGAAACTAGATGAAAATATAAGCTATTAATTGATTCATCAATTTATATGACACAGAATGTTTGGGGACATATTTTTAAGGATTTGGAAAAAAAAATTCTCTTTAGGAGAGAAGGTAGAAGGTAGTCAGAGCCATAGGTGAGAAATTTTAATTTTCTCTTTGGAATAAACTTTGTGAGTAGTTTTAAGCTCAGAATATCTAAAATAGATTTTGACAAGGACGGTATGTGCTGGAAGCTTGGGTTGTAACAATCCAAAGAGATTTTGTCAGGTCATGCGATTTTATCACAAAAGCCTGTGTCCTGCAAAGGAGGGCAGGTTTCCATGTTTGCCTTTTGGTCAGCTCTTTGCATTGTTGATTGATTCCCTGTAATGCTGTTGTCAGTATTTTATCAATAGTCAGATAGATCTCATGACTGGCATTTTGCCTTTTAAAACCATCCCCTTTGCGGTTACAGAGAACTGAAACCTCGAAGCAGCTGGGTATGGCTGGTAGTCTTTTAATTATTATTTATGAATTCCTCAGAAAGAAATATTGACTTCTAATTAAAGCCAGAAAATTACTCCTGGAATAAATTGATAAAGGTCAGTTTCTTTGCAATGAACTTCTCTGTGGGCCTTGTGTTATCACTATTATAAATAAGGCAGCATTCAACCTGTTTGTAAAAACAGGGGAGATAACTAATTGTTATATTAGTCTTGCTTTTGGTATTGAATTTCAATTAAACTTTTCTATTGCTTTTTCTGTTCTTGATATTTTTCTCTTCTGAGGCTGGGAAAAACTGTTCTAGATCAAAAACCATTAGAATGTACCATTTTTCTTTTTTTGAGAAAAGTAATCTGTGTAGTTTTGCTCTCAGAGAATTGAAATGGTAAAAGTAGTTTGAAATATTTCCTAACAAAAGCGAAAGACTTTCAGTAATTATAGAAAGTTCTAGGAAAAGTATTGTCTGTTTTGGAGTGCAAAAGTCAAAGTAAATCAGAATGCGGTAATAATCAAAAGAAATACCAAAGAAACAGCCTCATTTGAGATTTTGGCACAGTGAATATTTAAATATTTAACGACTCTTTTTATCTTTCTCTGTTCACAAGTCACAAATAGGGAGTTGGAACAAAAAGAATAAAGCTGTCTGTTGACTTTGAAATTAAAGTAAGCATTGTGTGCAGGTTGTGAATAACTTCCCCCTTCTGTCTGTTAGAAGGCTGCTCTCAGTTTCCCTGGGGTCAAATTAATTGTGTGCCCAAAGAGGTGTTCACTATGCTAAGTTTATGTTCTATGAGAAGACTTCAAAAAGTCTGTGGAAAAGTGAAAATCAAGAACATGTTAATTTTGGTACAAAACATTTTCAAAATCTATGCATAGATTTTTATAATACACATTTTCCATAAATGTTTTGAAGACCTATCATGTATATTCACTCATATTTTTAGGTTATCCATCAGATATGGAAATCTATCAACCCTAAAAAATATCTTCGAGATGATTTCTGGACTCTTGATATTTTAAAAAAATGAAATTTAAAATATATTTTAAAAATTGAAATCTTCCTAATTTGAGCATTTAGAATAGAAGTTCTCAAGTGGGAGTGATTCTGGAGATGTTTTGGTTGTCATAAACGGTGGGAAATGGTGCTACTGTCATCTCCTGGGTAGAGGTCATGAATGTTACTAAGCATCTTAAAATGAAAGACAGCCCCAATCACAAAGAACAACTTGCCTTCCAGTCAAGAAACCCTAACTCAGAAAAGTGTAATAAAAGGTTGTTTAATGGTAATTAACATTTTTGTGATTTTAGTTTTAGTGACTCAACACTAAAACTTCACATTGAGAAAAGAAATTAAAATAACAATGAGATGCCTCGTTTGTCCACTGGAATAGTGAAGATCAAAGGAAGTGATCACTCAATTCTGGCAGAGATGGTAGGAAGCAGGTACATTCATTGGTGAGAATACTAGTTTCCTTTCAGTCAGCAATCCCCTATTGGGGATCTTAAAAAAATACTGGAGAAAGCCTGAATTTTAATAAATTGGAGAATAAGTTGAAAAATGTATAATAGAGCTCTTTATGTCATTATTTAAAAATGAGTTAGATCTATGTCTAATAAGCATGGAGGATATCAATGATATCTTATTAAGAAAAATAAATTTCATAGTAACATATAATTGGAGCTCATTTTGTAAAACAAACAGAAACACCTGTTTGTATGTGTACATGCTACTGTGTATGTTTAACGAGCATTGTGGAAGACTATTCGCAAAAGTTCAGTTTAGTTACCTCATTTCAAGAGATAAGGATTAAGATGGCTGACAGTTCATTACTAACTTTCCTCTTTTTCTGTTTCCTTTTCCACTTCCAATTGGTTAGTGTAATTATCAGAAGGGTAGTTAGGTTTTGGTTTTCTTCTTGTTGATTAATAATGTTGAGATTTAGGGGACTAAAAAATGAATAGCTTTGTATCTTTTTTTTTTGTATACATGGCACATATTTTATTCTGATACTGCTAATATGATATAGACGCCATATGATAAAAATGGCCAGTAGTAAGAAAATCTTAATGTGTTAAATAATGATAATGTAAAAGAATAAATACTTGAAAAGATTCGGAAAAATGGAATTGAAGTATATGTTTATTTGGTGCAAGAAAATTTTGAAATTTATGTATAGTTTTATCATAATATACATTTCCACAAACTTTTTGAAGACCCCCCCCTTCCCTCCCCCTACACACACTTCAATGAAGAGGTATAATTAGAAAGACCAAGCTGCTCCCTGGCATGTAGTCTTGTTCATCTCTCCAGAGCTTCTCAGGGACCTGTTGAAGAAAGGGCACTGTTGTTTACCTGGATGTCAACCTCAAAGGTCAGAAACCTTCATAGAATCTCTACATTATGGATAGTTTTAGTGTCTCAATAATATAGAAGTTGTTGAAAGTATGACTTGATTTTTTTTTTAACGTTTTGAGAATAGTGGTGGACTTTTTCTGGAAAATTACATGTGAACATTTTGATTCATAAATTATAGTTGAAATATGACTTTGACTGCTGTCAACAAAGGGAAAGAAGGGTGAGAAAAATTTAAGGGTCAGCATTGTGTTCAAACTTTAATTTGGACGAGTACAGAAACCATAGCAGGGAAGTGTTAACTGATCCTGTTACCCTTCTCCCAGCCTTCCCCACAAAATCAGTCAATATTGCTGAGTGTTGCTATCTCTGGCCTTATTCTTCTCAATTCAGATGTATTAAGTCTTTTCATTTCATGACAACTTTATGAGATGTATGCTATTTAACCTTCATTTTATGAAAAAAATAGATGAAGTGAGATTAAGCCACTTGCTCGATTTTGTGGCTGTTATGTGACATAGCTTCTGTATGACAGAATTTCCATCAAAGAAAGTTGACTCCAGGGACAGTGGCAGTACAATATCATGCACATTCAAGACTATAACAATTGAAATAACTTTCTTGTATCCAAGCATGATCTTAAAAAAAGTACAAAACCAGCATATTCTACTTCAGTAAATCCTTAGTTTGGTATGAGATAAATTTGGTCAAGGGACTCTTATGAGTTCATTTGAGAATTCATATCACTATTATGATATTAACATTTGAGGTTTAGCTAAGAACTACTCATTATTTTAAGTAATCGTGTTTATTTTTGCCCAGTGAATAAATAACTAATTTCTCCTTGTCTTTAGAATGAATATGTCCATATGCATATATTTGTGTAGTTGACTGGGACATAATTGTGTCAGAAATGCTATCGTCTATATCTAAAAATATTGAAAGTTCAAACGATTTGGACCATAATTAAGCTTTCCTGATCTGGTGACCTTAAGTCTATGGTTATAATGAGTGTGGTTCTATACCATTTAATGTCTTCTTCAATTGAATGGCAACACCAATACCACACCGGATATAGGTTATTAGATGAATAAAAATAATAGTTTGAGAGTGATTTCTCACATTTAAGGTTTAATTCTCTCTCTGCTGGTAGTGTCATATTGAGAAAGATATTTTGCAGCTCTTTCGGCCTTTGCAAATTTTAGTCCTCAATTTCTGTATCTTTCTTCCTTATAATTTCCATGTTCCTATACAGTTCTTTAGTCATAAAGCCTAGCATTAGATGACTGGTTTTGGCAAGTAAATTTTGTATCTAAGTTTTCTTGTCACTTTTGAGTGTTTTATCCCTTCTCTTTTTATTGCATAGAGTTTTTGGTTTTTTTTTTGCTATAGGGCGTGTGCGCTCTCCAGACAGACAGAGACAAAGAGACAGAAAGCGAGAAATCACCCCCCGGGGGAATGGCCACGCTGCAATCCCTTCTACATTCTCCTCTCGGGATCCGGAGCACCCATGCACAGGCGTCTGGCGTGAGTTTAAGCCACCGGGTCCGGGACTCGAACCGTGGTCGACTACGAGGGAGTTCAGCAACATAGCCACTATGCTAACTGCTGGTCCTTATTGCATAGAGTTTTCACATAGCACATAAACCACACAACCTAAAGAGAAAGTGCTGGGAATAGTTCATTTTTAAGAGACTGACCACCTTTGCACTCTTCTCCCATTTATTTTGCCCTAAGGGGAAAAATTCAAGGGGAAAGAAAAAACTGTAACAACTTATTCGTGGGTTTTGATAAGCAAACATTTGTACTGCAAGGTGAAAAAATATCTATGTGTGAATATCTTTGATTCAGAAGATTTCTGACAGTTGAATTTATCTGAGCTGGGAATAAATGAGGGGGTGGGAGCAGGGATTTAAGAAAGCTGGTGGAGGGACCAGCAGATGGCGTAATGGTTCTGTTGCTGGACTCCCACATAGTCGACTGCATTTCAGTTCCTGGACCTGCTGACTTAAAACTCACACCGGACACATGTGCATGCAGGCCTAAGATCTCGAGAAAAGAACAGAGGAGAAGAAATTGTGGCATGGCCATCCCCCCTGGGATCAGGGTTCATATTTTACTTTCTCTGTCTCTGTTTCTCTCTCTCTCTCTCTGGTGAGTGTATGTGCCCTATAGCAAAACAAAACAAAACAAAACAAAAACTCTCATAAAGCAAGCAAGCAAGCTGCTAGAGTCCCTCATTCCTAGAGGTGACTGTAACAAGGCAGACAACACTAAGGTTAGGCTCCCAAAAGGAAGATCTTTCACATAGCATGATGAAGAATGTGTGCTAGCCTCTCTGAGTGCTTTCCTAGAAATCAAAACAAAGAATGTAACTAGCCTGAGGAAGACTCAACGTAACTGTATTATTTTGGGGTTCTCTCTAAATGAGAGTGATAATTTGGGGAACCATTTGTTCTATCAACCTTGTATACTTCCCTTTGTTCACAACATCTCTTACCTACTAGATAAGCCCTTTCTCAGGAGGTAAACAAAGTTCAGTAAGACATACTGTTTGCCCACTAGGGATGCATGATTGATAGGCTGAGGAGATAAGCTTCCTCAGAAATTACTTAGAACAAGTCAGATTGCAGTAAGAGCTATTATGGAGTATGCAAATTACATGAGATTGATTATAAGCAGGGGTGGGACATTTAGGAAAACTTGATGGCAGAGATAGTGTAGTGTGTGAGCAGGGCTCTGAAGGAAGGCTAGTAGTTTGACGGGAAGAAAGTATTAGATGGGAGGAACAAAGGCAGGTGAATGCAAAATATGCCAAGTAAATTTTTCAAGATGGCTGAGAGGATATCAGAGAGACTAGTGAGAGATAAATTTGGGATCTGGTTCGAGGACTTTCACTGTCACTTTGTAGATCCCATAGAACTGCTGAATATTTTTCAGGAAGGGAATGATATGTTTTTATTATGTATGAAAATACAATTTGCTTTCTGGCATAAGACATAAAATCCAAATGTCTCCTGACCACTTTGAAATACAGCAACTATCATTTCTCTTAATTAACTCCTAGTCTGTAGCAATTTCTTTTTGGCCTCCTTCATGAACTTCCCTTACTCTCTTGGTGTCTTAAATATTTGTTTACCAGATTCTGTCCTCAGCACTCTTGTGTTCTCAC
>NW_006159512.1:428909-458211 GCF_000334495.1 Tupaia belangeri chinensis
ACTCTTTCCAATTCCCTTGGGTAAGTGAGCACTATATAAATACAGCTTCAGCTATGGCAAAATGTTAATGATTCCCCCAAATACATTCCCAACTCTCTTGCTTTTTAAAAGCCTAAAGCCTGCATTTCCAATTTTCTATAGGTTACTGTCTAGCATCTTCAGCTAAATATGTCCCTATATCGAACTCCTTATCATTTCCCCAGTGACTTTGTCCATTGGTACTAGTGGCTTCATTACCATTTACTCAGCTGTCCCAAGTGAAAATGTTGGAACCATCCTCACTTTTGGTCTCATTCACATTTGACCACTCTGTCCAATTAATGATCAACCATCAAGTTCACCGGCCAAATATCTCCTATCTCCCCTTCTTCCCTATCCTTATAACCTTGGTCTAATCCAGTTTTGATCAGGGCTTCACAGACTTTAATATTCATAGGAACCCTGGGGAGCTTGTTAAAAATACACATCGCAGTTCTCTAAGGCATGGGTGGGGCTTGCTAATCTATATTTTTAATAAGCTCCCAAATGGTACTAATGGTCCTGACACCCATACTTTGAGTAGCAGGGGTTTAAATAGCATGCATATTTTATCTGGGATACTAAAATAGTCTATAGTCTCTGGCTTCAAGGTCAGTCCTGCATAGTGCTGACAGATCTCTCTACTTCAGAATCTGATGGTTTCCTCTTTCCTAGAGCAGGTGCTGGCAACCTTTTCTGTAAGGGTCAGATTGTAAATATTTTAGACTTCGTGAGCTGTATGGGCTCTGGAGTAATTGCCCAACTCTGCTGTTGTAGAACAAAACAAAGATAAATGAGTGAATTGGGTATTGCCCATGTGCCAAAGTTTGCTAGTTCCTAGTATGACATAAAAGGCCCTTTCATTGATCTAGAATCCAGTCTATGGATTGTCACTCCTCCTCAGGCATCTCTTGGTCTTCCTACAAAGGACACCCTGTACTCAGTCACACCTCCATGCCTTTGCATCTTCCTGGGATGCAACCTAAGAGTTAAACTCTAAGTTAACCATTGCTTTCAAACTGACAGCTTCCTTAATTGAAAGACTCTCTCTATCCTCTGTAACCTTGAAGGACTCCATACCTATCTCTATTTTAGCACTTGGTACATTTCACTTGTTTACTTGATTATTTGAGTCTGAAGCCCCTTTAAGGGAAGGAAACAGTTTGGCATAATGCATTGCCTAGCGTTCAATGGATGCTTAATCTATGTTTCTACATACATGCCCAGTTCTCTGTGACCTAAAGAGTTAAGTTAATTCAAATCTGATTGTGCACTTGAGTTTGCTTTGGCAGTAGTAACGCCTGTCCATTGTGCATGCGAATTTCCATCATTAATCCAGTTTTAGGTTGCATGTATTCTGATTTTTAAATGCTATGTGAAATGAAACATTACCTTGTGACAGAACATTATGCACATGGTTGTAAATATGAAATGAGTGGCACTTGAATGAAACAGGATGAACGTGGTACCCGATTTGTTTGGCCAATTTGAAGACAACAAAACATTTCCATATCCAGCAGCAATACCCCCAAACACTATAACTCTTGGAATTAAAAAAAAAAAAGTTGATTAGAGAAGGCTTGGCTACTCCATCTCTTTCATCCTCTCCATCCTGGACATTGTATTGAAGAGAAGGCAGCCTCTGAAAGAGGCAAAACAAATCACGTCATTGTGATTGATCGAGGCTGTGCTTGGCATACCCCAGGTGATTGTGTTGGGTAGAGAAGTCATCAATTTGCTCCCCCAAAAGAGTGTGATGGTGAAGTCATAAATATTTCACAAAATGTGGGGTGGCATCTGCTTTTTTGTTTCTGCTTTCTTATTTACTGAGAACAATGCCTGCTGGACTATTCCTTCTCCAGACGGTTGTTCCCAGTTCTGATCTATCAAAGACTTATTTACCTGCCGATGGGAAGTGTTGCGACTTCTTTCGTTTTCCTTTGAGTTTTCATTTAGATTTTTGATAACTGCATATTCTCTAGAGGCTGAGCTATTTTTTATTATGCATTTTGTGAGAGACAAAAGAAAACACACATTCTTGGTTACAGGTTTGAAGTAGAAACCGTTTCTAAAGGGCAGAATCATTTTTCATGTATTGGTATTTTGTGATATGAGAAAGGGAAGCTGAATTCTTGTAAAATCGCAATCAAGAGAGAGATATCAAGGTGCACTTTGAAATTTGGGTTGGGTTCTTGTTACTGCTTGTCTATTTTCATAATACTTTATTTTCTTATATATGAACAACCTCCTGTGATTATCACAAAAGATGAAGAAAGAGTAGAAGTAAAAATTTTAAAAAATAAGTAAATTAGAGAGGAGCAAACCAAGCTTTAGATAAGATAATATCTCGCCTGAGCTCATGCAGCTAGTTAGTGGTGGATCTTGGGTTAAAATAGTGACCATCCTTCTTATAAAATTCTCAAATTTGCACAAAGAGATATCTTTAACATAGCACTTCTTTTTAACTTGTTAATTGTGGTATGTATGGAGCATTACAAATCAATACAGATTTAAAGTCATACTTAGCAGTAGATGTCATTTACGGTATTGTCCCCTCTTTGCAGTTAAGAGACAACGGAGCAGGAGCAGGTGGAAGTGAGTGATTTGTTTGTGGTCATGAAACAAGTAGCCATGGGAAAGCGACAAGACTCTGATTGTCAAGGCTCAGCTCTGTTGGGGCATGCTGCCGGTGAAGTTTCTTCCCCTTAATCCAAGTAATGAAACTGCAGAGGTGACAGTGTGCTTTTAATCATGCAGTAGGTCTGTATGTGAACTGCGCTGTCCTTTCCCCCGCTGTCATTGTTATGTCCTGAAAATGCAGCTACCCTGCTTAGCAAAGGATCCAGCCTTTGTTAAAAGTACTATAACTCTGAGTTATTGCAAGGCCAGGCTGCACTCAGTGCTGTTTCCAGTGGAGGTGGATTGTTACCAGGTTTCTGAAAATAAGCACTAGCAATTTGTTTAAAAAAAAAAAAATTCTGGACTGATTGTAGCCTAGTGGTTAAAGGAGCCAGATCCTACATGGCCCATCCTGGGGGTTTGAAATCTGGACCCAAGAGCTTGAACAATTTGCTAGGCACATGCAAATTCAAATGTCCATAAGGATGGGGGAAATGGAGGAGAAAGGATTGTGATGTGACCACACCTCATTGGGAGGTACTTTCTGGCTCTCTCTGTCTCTTTGTCTCTCTCTGAAGAGCACACATGCCCTCTGGCAATTTAAAAAAATTTCCAAATAAACACTGTAAATGGTTTGAAATCTCACTAAATGAGGCTTCTGAAGTAGCTAAACATCAAAATGGGCACAAATCTGAAATGATTTGGATTTTAATGTAACCCCAGACTGCTGAGGATTTAAAACAGTACGTGCCTTGTGATTTTTATTTTTTCTGGTGAAAAAAATTGAAGAGGGCATACTATTGAGGGAAATGATATAAAATATTATTTATTAAGTATATATTTTCATTATCTACTGCCTTCGTGGTGATAGGCATGTCTCTGGCACTATTTAAACTTTAGGAAGGTGTTGGCTCATGTTGGTATAATTTCTGATAGTTGTTTTTGGGTCCGGTATTAATGAGAATTGGGAGTCATACATGGGACCTGGAAGACAAGGAAACAGTCCCAACCAGGGAGGTTGATTCTTAGGGATAACAAGGAAAAGGAAGCCTAACTTGTTTTGGATGGATTAGTTCATCACTCCCTTCCCTTTCCATTATTACAAACATGAACCAGTATACAAGGCCAAGATAGTGGTTTCCTGAGGACACTGCAGTCAGGCTTTCCTGGCGATGTGAGGCACCACCAGAAACTAGAAGACAGTCCTGGAACAGAGTCTTTCCCTGAGCCCCAAGAAAGGACACATTTCATTGGCACCTTCATTTCACACTTCTGGCCTCTCAGACGATGAGGAAATACATTTCTGTTGTCTTAAGTCACGCAAGTTTGTGATGCTTTGATATAGCAACCCTAGGAAACTAATGTAACCAAGTCCAATTTTTTAATGAATGATACTTCTATTTCACCCTAGAGTCATTTTATTTATTTATTTAAATCAGGAGAGAAATTCTAATTTCATTAAGTCTGTAACATTTAATAAGATCATTAAATATGTCAAAGAACTGTAAATCACTGGAATGACCAATAAACTCATGTTTTGGGGGTAAACAATGAGATATATAATGTTTATTTTGTCTTATTAAAAATATTTTACTCAGTATTGAGCTTCAAAACTCCACAGGGTCTAAGAAATGTAAGTGATCTGAAATTGTTCACACAATGAGCAATAGATGTTTGTGTATTTATGTAAGTATCTATACGTAGGTCCCTTAAAATAAGAAAGAAATATCTCCCACCTGGGAAATCTTGCAGTTTTAGTACTTTGAGGCTGCTGTTACAAAATGCCATAAAATGAGTAGCTTATAAACAACAGAAATTTATTTCTTACTGTTCTGATGGCTAGGAAATCTAAGATCAGGGTGCCAGGATGGTAGGCTTTTGGTGAAGGGCCTGTTCCAGATTATAAACTATCAACTTCTCTCTGTGTCTTCACTCAGTGAATGGAACAAAGAATCTCCCTTGGGCCTGTTAGCTTATTCAGTTGCCAGAGAGACAGAGAGAAGGAGAAAGCACCTCCCTTTTCATGATGTACAGTCATGCCACAATCCCACTCCCATTTTTCCATGCTAAAGGGATTTGGGGCACGTACACATATGCACTTTCACAAAGTTACTGGGGCCAGAATTCGAATCACAATCTGCTATGTGGGATCTAGGCTCCCTTAATCAGTAGGCTACTGGGCCAGCTTATGGACCTATTTTGTAAAGGTGCTAATTTCATTCATGAGAGTTTTATCTTTGTGACTGAATCACTTTCCCAAAGGCTTCGATTTCTAATACCATCACTTTGGGAGTTAGGATTTCAACTTATAAAACATTTTGTCCCCAACATTTTGGGGACACAAACATTCAGGCCCTATCACTTAGGTAGCATTAAAGGAATATATTGAGACCAGCAGATGTTGTAATGGTTACGTCGCTGGACTCCCATGTAGTTGACCACGATTTGAGTCCTTGACCTAGAGGCTTGAAAAATCACATTGGATCCACCTATGTGTATGTTCAAAATGCTGAGAGGAGAATGGAAGAGAAGGGATTGTGGTGTGGCCATCACCTTTGGGCAGGGGGAGGAGATGATTTCTCACTTTCCCTCTTTCTGACTTGCTCTTCAGTCAGGGCATGCTCCCTATGGCAAAAACCTAAATAAACAAACAAAAAGAAATGCACATTCTGGTTAATTTGACTTTGGGTGGGCCCAAGATACTGCATTTCTAACAAGTTTCTGAGTGATTCACGGAACATGCTTGGAGCAGAATACCTTCAAAAACCAGACTGTGATTTTAGTTACTTTAACTAACACTAATTATAGCTACCATATATTTGGCACCATGGTGGCAACATCGCTTGACATGCTGTAGTGGTTCTGTGTTGGTTAAGGTTTAGCAGCCCTCTCCTTTCTTAGGGCACCAATGTCCGAATTTTACTTGGGTTAATGAACTGCCCTACTATAATTGCATATAAAAGTTTTCAGTTACCCTTTTCCTCTTCCACCTTATATGGTATTAGCATCATATTAAGATGTACATTGTTTTATAAATTGTCTTTATTTTTATAGATTCATTGAGATATCCTTAGATGGGCAGCTTTACCTTGAATTTACTTCATATTCTCCTTTCCATCCATGCCCAGTAAAGTTTTGAGCTCAATTCATTAGCAAGGTTGATTACCTGAAATACACAATGTAAATAAAAGAGTGTAGTGGCTAAGAGTGTGGAACCTGGAAAACTCCAGAGAGCCTGATTTCTAATTTTGGTCTCTTATTTCTTCTATGATCTATGAGGTTTTTGCCTTGAGGCATATGTGTTTGCCAGAGATACACAGAAACAGAGACAGTGAGAAGGAAAATGAGAAATCACCTCCCAGGAGGGGAAAGCCAGGTCACAATCCTTTCTCTGTTCTCCTCCCATGATCTTGGGTACACACACATGCATGCCTGGCATGATTTTCAAGTCACCAGGTCTGAGGGCGGTTGGTCATTTGGAAGTCTAGCAACATAACCGCTATCCCATCTGCTGGCCCCAATCTATGACATATTATTTAGCTTCTCTTAGCCTTAGTTTCTACACCTGTAAAGTGGGAATAATTTTAATATCTACCTCAGAGAGTCATCATGAGGAGGAAGGGAGTAAAAAAAGTAAGAATTTAGAATAATATCTGGTGGATGAGTGATAGTTGCCCAATAAGCATTAGCAATAATTAAAAATGTTCTGTGATTGACCTTTAAGCAAATTTAAAGATAATCAAAAAGCCTTTTAAATTCTTACTTTGGTAGTTGTGAACTCTTAAAAAACACAAACTCCAGATTAATTTCTATATGTTTCCTGTTTCAAAGACCTTGCTTATCATCTCATGTTCTTTACATACATATATGTACATGTGCATATACACCATCATACACAAATTTCTTGTAGATTGAAGTTAAAAATAGCTATCAGGTGAGACCATTAGTTCACATAATGGCTATATTGCTGGACTCCCGTGTAGTCAACCATGGATTGAGTTCTGGACCCGGTGGCTTAAACTTACACTGAGTGCGTGTACGTGCATGCCCAAGATCCTGAGAGGAGAATGGAGGAGAAGGGATTGCAGTATGGCCATCCTCCCTGGGGGGTGATTTCTTGTTTTCTGTCTCTCTGTCTCTCTATGTCCTTCTGGTGAGTGTATGCACCCTATAGGAAAAATCTTTCCAAAAATAAAATAAAGAATAAAAAAATAAAACTAGCTATCAGGACAGCCTGTGACCTGGCGGTCAAGGTGGCTAAATCCCACCAGGCAGACTGTGTATTTTGAGTCCTGGACTGAAAGCTTGCATAATGATGATACATGTACTTGCAAGACCAAAGTCCTGAAAGGTGAGAAAGATGGAGGAGAAAAGTTTGTAGTGTGACTATTCTGCATCAGGGGTGACTTCTTGCTTTTCGTCTCTCTTCCTCTATCTCTGTCTGAAGAGTGAACATGCTCTCTGGCAAATCAAAAAAAAAAAAAAAGAAGAAGAAGAAGAAAAGGAAAGAAAGAAAAGAAAAGCAGTCATCATGTAGATTTTGTTCAACAAAATGACACAAATATAATATTCTTATACAAAAAACAAGTTTGGAAAGTATTCTGTTAGAGAAGGTGAAACAAAATTAGCTATGCTTTGTTGTTATATTTTGTTTAAAAGTACACTTTGCACTTTCATCACTTACCAAGCACATCATTTTATTCTCTCTATCAAATGTGTGAAGTCAGAATAGCAAGTACTATTTTTACTACTTGTCACAGATGAAGAAACTGACATAAAGAGGAACTTGCCTAAAGTTCAATGTAAATGAGAGGGCAAGGATAACACCAGGTCATTATCCCACTTCCCAACCACCTTGTCTTTCTTACCTAGTTTGATATTATTGTTCACGTGCTTTTGTGATATGGTTGCCTATGTTTTTTAAGAACCCCCAAATTTAAACCAGTTGGTCCTGTTCCAGTATTTGGGCTCATTACAATTTTTTTTTTTTGGAGAGGTTTTTGCTATAGGGCGCGTGTGCTCACCAGACAGACAGACAGAGACAGAGAGAAAGAAAGCGAGAACTCACCCCCCATGCCGCAATCCCTTCTCCATTCTCCTCTCGGGATCTTGGGCACGCACACACACGTGCCCGGTGTGAGTTTAAGCCACTGGGTCCAGAACGAGTGACATAGCCATTACGCTAACTGCTGGTCCCAGGCTGATTACAATATTTTTTAAATAATTATTTTATTTAACTTTATTTATTTATTTATTCATTTTAATTTGACCAGAGAAGGACAGAGCAAGAGTAAGAGTGAAGGAATGTGAGAAAGGTGAGAAAGCAAGCCGCTAGGTCCAGGACACGAACCATGGTTGGCCATGTGGGAGTCTGGCACCCTGAACCACCATGCCACCTGCTGGCCCTGATTACAATTTTGAGGGGGTAAAAGGGCTCATGATTTAGGAAACTTCTATGAACAAGGCATTGTGTAGGGGAAAGACTCATTTCTTTTATTTTTTATTTTTAGAGAGATTTTTGCTATAGGGTGTATGCATTTGCTGGAGAGATAGAGAGAGAAAGAGAGACAGAAAGCGAAAAATCACTCCCCAGGAGATATGACCACACCACAATCCCTTTTCTTACATTCTCCTCTCAGGATTTTGGGCACACATGCACACATGCCTGGTCTGAGTTTCAAGCCTCCCAGTCCAGGACTCAAATCGCAGTCAGCAATGTGAGAGTCCAGGGATATAATCATAACACCATCTGCGGGTCCCAGCAAGCTTTATTTCTACAGTGCAATAGCTGTGGATGTTGGGCAACCTTCTCTTGTTTTTATAACGGGATGAAGAAATGGCAGTACAGTATTGAAAACTAATCTTGTCAAGGTCTAGTTGCAGACATGAGATTTGAACCCAGAATTTTGCTATTCTCATGTCTGCCTACTTCCTCTTGCACAATTCTGTTCTCCATGTTCATAAAGAAGCATTTAATACCTATTACTAGCATTCTCAAATTCTTCAAAGGGATTGTGAGAGAATGTAAAAAAATGGAGCAAGTGGAAAAAAATCTGACCCTGTTCTGCAGAGAAATACTATGAGGAAAAACCATTTGCATTGCTTTTTAACCTCTTTGCTATTTAAAAATATATGGTGGACAGAAATAAACAGAAAAGGGAAGGAGAGAAACCTTTCTGATATTCCTTTGAAATCTACATATTCAGTTAAGGCCCTCTTGAGTACAATATGATTAACTTAGCCTCTCATCTAAGAAGTTAAAAAGTACAATTTCTTGTATTATTCAATGTTTATTAATAACCAACAGCCAGGATATAAAAGGCAAAAAGAAAATGTGACTGTACTAGCTGAATTCCTGTTAAGGAGTAAGGAACTTAAGTGGATGATTCTGGAAGGAAGTGTGTGACAGTTGCTCTGGTGATGTATTTGAACCTATGTCGTAGTTGTTTATCCTCTCTAGAGCTGTCTAGTGGCATTAAGAAGCAGAGGTGAATCTCTAACGTTTGTCATTTGATTGTGGGCAAGTCATTTCTGGCCTCTTAATCCTTGTTTCTGCTTCTGAAATAATGCATAATTATCTTCACAAAGAATTTTGGGGAAGATTCATTAAGGAAATTGCCAATCATTTAGAAAATTGCTGCTCAAGTTCATGAAATGTTCCCATCGTGGGATTAATGAGCACATGGCCCTCCTTAAGGTGAATGAATCAACTCCATTTCCCTGGGAAGAAGCTTTTCTATTTTTCCACCTTACTCCTGGACTAGGGGTGTCTAGGGTCAACAGTTCGATTTCCTTAGGAAGAACACTGACCTATTTATCCAGCCTTTAAAAAGAGCTTTACTTCTCTAAAGCCATCTAGTTTGTTCTGAATATATTCTTCCAGTTCATTCTAGAAGCTACGAAAATGGGGGATTTCGAAGATGGTCCACACAAAGCGGCATTAAGACAAGCCCCCTTGATGCTTCCATAATCACGAGTGATTATTCACTCTGTAATTTTCAGATATGATTAGTCAGGATAAACACTGTTTTGTGCTGAATGGGTTTATAAAGGCACAAAAGAGTGACATACTAGACAGTTCAACAATCTTACCCACTGTTAAGTATTTTATTGCCTCCTGTTCTCAAGTCATCAGTGAGGACTCAGAACAAAATGCCAAAGATAGCCTGACTTGTTCAGTAATCAGGCGGGTAGTTGAAGATGCCTGGTCAAAATCCTCCACGAATATTTGACAGTATGAACAAAATGATGAAGTAGACCCCGTTATTATGTTGGAACCAATGGATGGAAAGACCAGAGAACATTTGCAATTTGTCTTTTCCTTCCTGTTCACTGATAACTTCAGGCTTAAACCATACTCCATTCCATATTCTCCTCTTGAAAGAGAAAACACATGAATTATTCTGATTGACTAGGAACATTGGCTGATAGAATATTGTTCTTCTCTTCTATTTCTGGCCCTGCTCGTCCATCACATAATGATCACTGAAATCAAGGGCTAGGCTGGCAAACACTGCCAGCAGAGACTCCTCTGGTGAATACTCTGTGTGATAAAAATTTTTGTCTTCATCTTTTCATTGATTGGGGAGCCCTCCTGTAGTTGGCCGAAGGCTCTCATTTGGTGCTACAAAACCAAACGTCACGTGGCTTTGCACACCCAAAGTCTAAGTTTTAGGTATGTTTTCCCCAATTTCATAATTTCTTGATGTTTCTCTTATTGCATTTCAAATTTATATATATATGAGGAAACTTAAGTCCATTTATCCATGCATCCAACCACTATTTTATTGAGAATTTCTATATGACTCTCTGTATGATCTTCTCTATATAACAGTATCTCTGGTGATAAGTAGTGATGATATTGTACTAAGGGGAAATAAAGAATATAGCTTTGAATTCAAATTCTTACATCAGTGAAAAGCAGAGCAAAAGTGAGATGGTAAAATTGTGTATGTGCGTACATATGAGAAAAAAGGAATAGAGACCAAAGACCAAAGGTATATATTGAAGGGGCTGGCAGGTGACATAGTGGTTAAGGCACTGGACTCCCACACGGCTGACAATGGTTCGAGTTCTGGACCTGGTGGATTGCTTTCTCACTTTCTTTCTCTCCCTCGTCAAATTAAAATCTATAATAATGATAATAAATAAAATAAAATAATATATATATTTTTTTACAAAAAGTATATATTGGTCGTCATAGAAGTCATGATGTATATTTCTATGCAAAAAATGTGTCATGACTTTTCCAATGACCCAATAATAATACTGGCCAGTATTTCTTCATTGAATTAATATTTAGTTGAAGGATTTGGGGAAATAATGGTGATGGGGTCTCTACTCTCACTGTGCTTCCATTGAGTTGGTAAAATTGGAAAATTCTACTCAGAACCTGTAGATTCTCCCCAAAACATTCCAATATTTGATGGGTTATAGAGGTTCATCCAGGACTTAGAGTGCTTAGCGTCATGAAAGAATGGGGAATATGCAAAAATGCTTTTATTCTTTAATAAAGTTTATTTATTTTATGAGTATGAGCATGTGTATGTATGAGAGAGAGAGCAGCAGAGGGAGAGAGAGAAAAGTCACCCTGGATAGCATCTTATAATGCTATAATCCCCTTTCTCCAGACCTCAAGCTAGTCAGGATCTTGGCATGGGTACACACAGCACGTTTCTGGTTGACTGGAGATCCCAGTTCATGGTCAGCCACATGACTTCCTGCATCTCAGACCAGTACACTCCTCTCTGCTCCACTGAGACGGGCCCAAAGGATGTTTATTGTGCCCTTCCTGCATGCCCGTGCCTCCCAGGTGAATTTACAGCTGTCCTTTTTAAAGAGAATTATTTTATTTAATTTTATTCATCATTGTTGTATACATATATATACACACACACACATATTATATTTTAATTTGAACACAGACAGACCAAGAGAAAGGGAGGTAAAGTCAGAAAGCAAGATGTCAGATCTAGGTCTCGAGCCAAGTGATTGGCCATGTAGGAGTCCAGTGACTTAACCACCATGCCACCTGCTGGCCCTACTGTTATCATGTTACTTAGGAGCTCACACTCATACAAGATAGGCTGAGTTCTCCATAAACAAAGTTTTTTTTTTTTTTTGACAAAGCTCCTTCAGATAGGTAATTTAGCCTGTGTGAACGATGAAGAAAAAGAAGATAAACTACCCATATCCCATATCCAAAAGGGTTTGTAGTAATTACCCAGCAATGCCTGATCTTGGCTGCAAATTAAAATCACCCAGGGAGCTTTGAAAATCCTTGGTGTCCAGGCTCCCCCCAGACCAATTAGTTCAGACACTCTGGGGATAGAGCCCCAGCCTCAGTAGTTTTTAAAGCTCCCCAGATGATTCTGATGTGCAACTAATGCTGAGAATGGCTGTTTGAAATGATAGTTAAAGTATATTATAGTAGATAGATATTTTGTTGAGAGTTAGAATAAAATGTTAGGGCAGGAAGAAACCTTAAAATCACCAAAAGGATTTACCTAATTGTACCAAAGAAAAAACTATGGGTGAGATAAGTAGGGTGACTAACAACTCATGTATGCTAATCATGACTAGAGATGGATGCCCTTCTTCAAATTTGTTTTGTTTTACTTCTCAGGAAAGACTTGGGCCCAGGTCTGTCCCATGACCTGGTGGTTAAGGGAGCTAGATCCCACATGACTAACCATGCAGTTCAAGTTCCAGATATAGTGGTTTAAAGAACATGCCAGGCATGTGTGCGGGTGTGCCCCAAATTCTAAAAGAATGAGGGGAAGGGATTACAGTATAGTATAACCATGGTCCACTATGGGTCACTTTCTCTCTCTCCCTCCCTCCCTCTCTCTCTCTGTCAAGTTCACATGCCATCCAGCAAACTCAATAAAAAGAGGAAAGGCTTGGGTTCAGTCAGCCCATGGCATAGTGGTTAAGGTAGCTGAATCCCACATGGTCAACTGTGTGGTTTGATTCCTGAACCCAGCAGCTTGAAAAATATGCTGATGTGTGCGTGTGTGTGTGTGTGTGTGTGTGTGTGTGTTCAAAATCCCTATCAGGAGGGAGAAATGGAGGAGAAGGGATTGTGGCATGACCATTCCCAATGAGAAATGTTTTCCTGCTTTCCCTTTCTCTGGTGAGCACATGTACCTTCTGGCAAATTAGGAACAAAAAAAAAAAAAAAAAAAAAGAAAGAAAGAAAAAAGAAAAAGAAAAAGAGAAAGGCTTGGACCAGCTGCAATGTGCAATGACATAGTTAGTAAGGCGTTGCCATGTGAGAGCAGAGACATAGATTTGGATCCCTAGGTTTGGATCCTGGGTAAGCCTGAACATGCTGGCTGTGCGAGGCACATGCAGGTGGTCCTGACTGGCTAGAAGACTGGGGATGGATTGGGGCATGGTGAGGCCCTGTTGGGGTTTTTCTCTCTCTCTCTCCCAATAAACTTTAATTAAAGAAAAAACCAGAGACTTGAATATAGCAACTATCCTACAGCTCAAATGAATGTTAACTCTTGAAGCTTTATTACAAATTGTTCCTAAATTTTCGTTTTCATTTGTGGAAACCTCTAACCATATCAATATGGACTAATAGTTTAGTATTTCAGGATCTGTTTTGTTTTTTTGTTGTTGTTATCATGGTCTTTTTCTTTTCCTCAAACAAAGAATATTTAGAAGGCTAAGGCTAGAAAAGTAATTTAAATTTTATCAAGTTTTTGCATAACTGGTATATCTTAGCTGTCTCAGAAAAGGACTAGGGAATCAGAGGTCAACTTGAAGCACCTCATTTATATGATAATTACCAGTAAGCGGTGGCCAGTGATTCATGATACAAATCATTTGTTCCTTTGGGACGTGTATGTTTACTGGGCAGGAAGTATGTGATTATGTCGTACTAATTAGTTTCTAGGTGACAGAAAGAATGTGGCACAATTGAGACTGAGTTTGGTAATTGTGTGCTGTTTAGTTACTTTATTTACTTACGATGGCAGAGTTTTTAATTTAATATTTAATCCACAGAAGTCTCCTGATGAATACACACCTGGATCGTCAGGACACTAACCTTCGTATTACCACTTTTATAGTTTAGAACATGCTTTAATACACTAATCTTATGTAATCCTAGCACCAGCCCTCCAAGGCACATATTACGACTGTTATAAAACTCCCTTTACAGATGAACGGACTGAAGGCAGAGGCATTAGAGTGATTCTTGAAGCTCCTGCCACCACAAATGTAAGCCTCCTTGCTATTCATATCACCTATGACTAGTAATCATGGTAATGAACTCCCAGACATGATTATTACTTAGCTTTATTTTCCTAATTTTCTCAGCTACGAAGAAAAAGACTATGAAGAATAAGAATAATGGGAAATGATTGTTTTAGAGGCAGAGAATAAAAATAATATAGATCTTGATGGGGGAAGAATAAATTGAAGAGGTTGTGTTTTCACTAGTAGGAAAAGTAGCATCAGTGGGCAAAAAGATAATTAAAAACAGTGGAGTGGGATGTGTAGTCCGGCAGGAAAGAAGTCTGTGAGAAGGTAGGAGCAAGCTTCAGAACAAAACCTCCCAAAGAACAATAGCACTGAAAAGACAGGGAAGGACAGAAGAAAGTGACAAATAATGAGTGAATGTGGTGAAAAAGAAGACTGTCATTAAATCAAGGCAAGATGGGAAATTAGAACTGGGTGAATAATAAGCTTGGTTTCTAGTGATTTTTTAAAAAGTATTCCTGGGGTCCAGAAATGTTCATTCAGACAGCAGACAGGAAGTCGTTATTATCTGAAATAGAACAAGAAGAATGGATAGGAGCCACTTCTACCTACAGCAGACTGTTTGCCACGTTTGTCTTCAAGGCAAATGTATCCTGAATATGTATGACAGAGCTTTTCTGACAAATAATACAGAAAATTGTATTACCTGAAATGTGGGAGAGATACTAGGTAGCGTGGGACCCAAAGGCCCTCAGATATGGGTGATGCAGAAAGAATATTATCTCTGAGAGTGTAGGTTTTGCTATGCTTATAAAAAGCCTTGGGCAAAAGGTATATATGACAAGAGCTCAACGACATTGTGTAGGTGAAGTGTTCCACAATCTGATAGGCAAAATGGCACTGCCATGGCAGCTTAAACTTCACAAACTCAAAGAGCATCAAGTTTGATTCAATGCTTTTCTAAATCTCCAAATAGTTTCCTGAGGAATGGTTTTTGCAAATTCATGGTCAAAAAAGAATTTAAGTCCAGGGGTTATCCTATATATTGCTAACCCCTAGGTCTCCATTAAGTTGTTATCACCTAGGGCCAGCAGGTGTTGTGGTGGTGAAGGCACCGACTCCCACATGGCTGACCATGGTTTGAGTCTTAGACCCAGCAGCATGAAATTTATGCCAGATATATGTGTGTGTGTGTGGCCAAAATCCTGAAAGGAGGATGGAGGAGAAGGGATTATGGTGTGGCCATCCCCCCTGGGGAGTGATTTCTCATTTTCTCTCTCTCTGTCTCTCTTTGTCTGTCTGGAGAGTGCGTGCACACTATAGCAAAACAAACAAACAGATACAACTCTCTTTAAAAAGAAAGTTTCCATCACTTAGGCCTTCACAAGGCATATTACAAGATATCAGAAATAACTATTGTATTGTTAGGGTTCTCAGGGGACCAGAACTAGTTATATACATATATATACACACACATATTTTTTTTCTCCCCTATATATATATATATGTGTGTGTGTGTGTGTGTGTGTGTGTGTGTGTGTGAGAGAGAGAGAGAGAGAGAGAGAGAGAAAGATAAGGATGGAGGGAGGGAGTGGGAGGGAGGGAGGGAAGAAGGGAGGAATGGGCTGGTCATTTGGAGCTAATGTTGTCTGCTGATAGAATTTCCTCTTTCTGGGAGTTCAGTCTTTTAGTCTATTCAAACCTTCAACTGATTGGGTTAGACCCACCCACACTGTGCTCAACACAATCTTCTTTACTCAAACTCCCACATCTCATCCATAACACCTTCATGAAAGTATTAAGAGTAGTATTTGACCAAAATTTCTGCACATTGTATCCCAGACAAGCTTACACATAAAATTAACCATCACAACTACAGTGGTGAGATTTTATTTCACTGACTTTTCCATTATCTGAAGTCACTTGTATAAGGAGTATATGTGTATATGTGAGAGACCCACTTTTTCCCCAGACAGAAAGATTATTGACTGACTAAAGAAATCAATCAGATTTGACTTTTTATTGGTGTTTCTAAGAAACCCAGGAATGAATGTGTTCAGTAGGACATAACATTTTGACAACAGAGTCCAGTAGGTTGTTACCTATGGAAATATGTATATAAATATGCAGCATAGCAAGCCATGCTATGAAAGAGAGATATTGTATGTCTCCACTTAGTATAAACCAACTGTCTGCACTGTAGGATAGAAATTGAAATGTTAGAGGACATAAAAGCAATGAAATTAGTTATGGACATTGGAGACAGTGTGGAAGGAGGGTGGGAGAGGGGAAGTGTATAGGGAAGGAAATCAGGGAGAAAAAATAGACAAGACATTTATGGGATACAGAAATGGTTTATTACCTATTGATAATGTGCATAGCATTCTCAACTGGATGGATCGGAGGTATATTTTATGTTGGGTAAATTCTCTTTATAAGTCAAATGATATTTAGCGATAGAATGTTTAAAAAATAATAAAAATAATTTAAAAATATGTAGCATAAAACATATGTATTTTCATTTCAATGGGGCAGTCTTCATGGATGTATGATTATGGAGAGTTGTAAAATTTACAAGATAAAAAAAATTACAAGGTGTTCCAAAAATGGTACTTGAGGGGCAGTCTATGGCCTGGTGGTAAAGGCAGCTGGATCCTACATGGCTGACTATGTTGTTCAAGTTCCAGACCTGGAGACTTGAAACCCACACCTGACATGTGTGCATGTGTGCCCAAAAACCCAAGAGAAGGAGTTGGAGAAAAGATTACAATGTGAACATGTCCCAAGGGGGTTGCTTTTTTGCTTTCTCTCTCTCTCTTTCTCCCCTCACTCCTCTCCCTAGTTAACCCAGAAACCTTCTGGAAAATTAAAAAAAAATATATTGCAATGGCCAAAATCAAGTTGAAATGAAAAGAATGAAACTTGAATCTCCAATGGAAAGGAACACTGCTACCACAGGCTTATGGAGAGATAATAACACTATTGCTGCTACTACTACTAATGGCTAATATTGTGCTAGGTTCTTTACATGCATGATTTCCATATAATCCTCAAAAAAGCCAGTTTTATAGATGAGAAGACAGGGGCACAGAATAGCTGAGAAATCTGCCCAAGGTAAAAAGAGCCAGCAAATGTTGGGAAGTCCTTGGGCAGAGCTAGACCTTGTCAGTCCCTGTACTCTTCAACTCAGTGTCCAGGTGCTCTCGACAGTAGTCCTGGCAGATGGCCAAACTGCTTCTGCTTGACATCTCCAGAGACTGGTTACTGCTACATCATTCTTATGAATCAAGGAGGGACTCTGCCAAGATGTCCATGAGTGGTGAGCCACCTATCATTCTAGGTTCTCCAGCTGCAGTTGGGATGGCCTGATACTTGGCCATCCTTTTACTCATCTCTGAGTGGCAGCTTTCCCCATCATCTCAATGGCTAATGTGAGCTTTCACTGTGCTTCTCAAGCTCCCCTACCCTCCTTGTCGCTCAGGGACAATAATTTCACTGACTGCCTCACTGATAAGGTGGACATGCACTCTCACAACTTACCACCTCCTATCCCAAAGTCATTCCTGTATTTGCTCATCATCTTTTCTTCTATCCCTTAGTGACCTAAGGTCTTTATTTCAAAGCAGGAAAATTCAGTGTAATCCAGGATGCTGTCAGGTATTTTATATGGAGGTGGAAGGGGAGCTTCTTAACGGATTCTTTCTATTCAAGCTAAGTCTCAAGTTTTCCAATATGATCTTTCCAAACTTTGCCCATCCAGTTGTTTATTTTTCATTAAATTTTTTTTTTTTTTTAGCTTTTGCTATAGCACATGTGTGCTTGCCAGGGAGAGACAGAGAGAGAAGGGGAAAGTGATAAATCATTCCCTAGGGAGGATGGCATGCCGCTATCTTTTTTCCGTTCTTCTCTCAAGATTTTGGGCACACCTGGTATGGTTATCAAGCTGCTGAGTCCAGGACTCAAACCACGCAGCTAGCTATGTGGGATCCAGCATCTTAACCTACATGCCCCTTGCTAGACCTGCCCATCCAATTTTTGAATTTCCTGATTTCAGGCAATTATCTCATTTTTCCACTCATCTTTTAGATTTGGTGCACAGGTTTTTCTTTTATTATAATGTTGGTTTCTCTCTCAATCATATCAATGACTTGTAGGAATTATTCTAATTTTTAGAATGAGATACATGTATATATTACATATTTACACATAATAAAAATAGATGACTTACTGAGGACTCATTAACATAGAGCTGGTACTATTTTAAGTGCTTTCCAGAGATCTCCTCATATAAAGTTACCAAACCTGTCTTGCATCGCTTACTCCTTTGAGAATCTGAATCTATTTTCCAGAAAAATCTGTACTCAGGAATATCCATATATTCCCTGTTTTGTTATCTGTTACTATGAAACACACCCAAAACATGTGAAACACACCCAAAACAGTAACAGTTCTCCCCCCCACCCCCTGTTTAATTTCTCATGATTTTATAGGTTGACAGGTAATTCTTCTATTTTATCTAGTTTGCTGGGACACTACGGCAGCTGGAAATTCTAAAATGGCTTCACTCACATGGCTGGCAGTTGGTGCTGGCTTCTTGACAAGGGTTTCAGTTAGCTTCCTAATAGGCCTCCCCATGTGGCTTGGACTACCTAACAGTATGGTGGTCTCAGAGTAGTTGGAATTTTAACATGGCAGGTGGCTTCTCTCAGAGCATGTGATCTTAAAATGTGAGCCAGAACTGGTAAGGCTCACTTCTGAATTCAGATTCGTGGGGAGGAAACTATACCAGGACATGGATATTGGGAGACATGGTTCATTGCAGGCCATGAACTGTTTAAACCTACTTATGTACACATACAATTTTGTGTAATAATTTCAAGAGGTACAGGTATCCCGTAAATCCATTTAAGAACTCCCAAAAGTGTATAGACTTTAGATTAAGAAGTCATGGTTGAGGATAAAGCAAAGGAAAGACTATTCCTTAACCAGTCTAGTGTGGAGAAGATAGGAGACAACCTTCACTGTAAAGGGAATTACATATATACACGTGCATTCTTTGGACTGGGCATGGCATGCTCCAAGGACAGCGAGAGATCAGTTACCTAAAAGACTACAAATGGAGGGGGGAATAAGATTATATAATCTTCTAAAAGATAGTCTGTGGTGTTTGAACTTTATTCAGTAGACACTGGGAAGCAATTAAAAAAAATTTTTTTTTTAATGGTAACAAACACAAATGCTGCAATAATTTAGGAGAATTTCAAGAATTAAGAAATAAAGAGAAAGGTGTAGAGGGAACTGTGTTAAAGAGCTTTATGAGGTTGTAGAGCTGTATCTCAGACATCAGTTTTAAAGTCAGGACTAATGAAATCACCCTAATAAAGAACAGAGGCATACAAATTTACTGTAGAAAGGGGTGTTGTAGTGCATCATGTGACAAATATATAACAACGTGAAAGCATTAGATGCCTAGTATCATTTTGCGTGATTGGATTAACAGAGTTCAGTCAGCTTTTATAGCTTTGGTTCATATGAAAAAAAAAATCAAGCAGGGAATTTTTGGAATTACTTTCTACCCAGAGTTAATAGAGTCCTTGAGTGTGGCTATAAAGGATAATGAGTCTAGGACTAAGACATTCTCATTGGGGTTCCTAAGAGTAAAAAATGAAGCCTGTGAGGTCAGAGCAATCCCTGAGAGTTAGCAGGTTACTTCTCATTAAGGGAGAATGTTAGAGCCTATAGAAAAAGAAATCCATCCATACTGCTCTAAGTTCTGTTTTCTCAGCTCATAAAATTGAGATGAGGATTCCCCCACCTTCACCTTCGAATGATAACTGCAATCGTCCTTAGAAGATAGATAGGAGGGGTTGGATAAGAGGACACAAAAACTCATGTCTTTTTTCAGGGGTGAAATTTTTATTTGCAAATTTAAATACGCTTCTTGCTTCCTGAAGCCACCTCTGCTGGCATTTTTATCTTGGAAGTTTTTGACTTTGGTACATAGAGTGTTTCTCCCTGGTCATGGGGATTTAGTGGTGACATGTCCACATTGGCATAGGAGTTTCCTTAGGTCTACTGGCCCAAACTTGAGGGTCTGACAAGATGGGGTTGGGAGGTCACCTGGGAATGTGGAACTAATCAAAGTCAATGAGGCCACAGAAATTGGTCAATATCAGTGGTTCTCAAACTTAAAAATACTTTCTATCTTAGCCCAAGACATTTTTATTTAATTTGCCTGGAATGCTGCCTTGGGATGGGAAACTATAAAGACTTGGGGCCAGGTGGTGGCAGAGTGGTGATGTGGTTAGATCCACATGGGAAGGGTGCTGGGTTTGTGTCCTGGGACTTCCTTGAGCATACCAGTCATACGTGCCCATGATCCAGGCTGGTCAAGACTGGGGATGGATTACGGCATGAGGACCATGTAGGTAGTTATTTCTCTTTCTTGGAAGAAATAAATAAACATAAAAAATAAACAAATTTAACCAGCTGATTCTAACGAGCAGTCATTTTAAGTATAAAGCAGGGCTTTATACCCTTTTCTTGGTAATATTGGGCTTTTAGCTCTTGTATTATCCAGTCATAACTTCTGTTTTTATAAGTATTAAGGTTACTTGGGATAAATTGTCCTCAATCACCTAGTAGGATGGAAGATTTTGTATTTATGGCATCTAAAATGGGCATGGAGCCAGCCAGGTGGTATGGTGGTTAATGTGTCTGAATCCCACATGACTAATTGTGTGTTTGAATCCTGGATCCAGTGACTTGAAAAATCACACCAAGCACATGGGTGTGCATGCCCAATGTCCCCAGAGGAGAATGGGGGGGGGGAGATTGTGGCGTGGCCCTCCCCACTTAGGGGAATTTGGGGAATTTCTCACTTTCTCTGTCTGGCTCCAGCAAGTGCACACACCTTATAACAAACTAAAAATATATATATATATTATTGGCATAGTAAATACTAGAATGCTGTCTTAGAGGATTTTTAGCTTTCTGCTTTTCTAGCAATTATATCTCTGTTGTGAGTGCCAAGCAAAAACCAAACTGTGAAATTCAGTGGTAACAACACTTGATCTATGAAAGAAAAAGAAGAAAAAGAAAATAAACCCCACAATTGTCTAATTTTTCACTACTGTGCCTTAATCCTGTGGGTTATATGTTTGTCCTCTTGTACTTGACTCAGGGAGGTCCATCCCTTGCCTCAGCAGTACAATATTATCATCTCTCCTTAGCTGTTTATAATTATCACTTCCTTGCTGCAGTGCATCATTTCTGACCCTCAATCTGCTAATTGTACTCTTAAGCTCTGATTCCATTTTGGCTGTTCCACACTGAGTTTGGCCTTTCACCTCTCAAATCTGTGTTTTCAACACGGTACCCACCGGTTAGCATTTTAAGCAACTCATTTCTCTCTCTCTCTCTCAATTCCCACCTCCCTTATAATTCTATTTTACTTTTTTTTTCTTTTGGCAACACAAATACAGCTTCTCAGGCAAAAGTCATATTCAATAACCTTATGTTTCCTTCCCCTATATTAGAAAACACCTCTTTTTTTTCACCTCAGGAGCAATAGCCTTTATGCTGACATAGCAAGAACTTTGTTTCAGTAAACAGAGAGCTACCGATAAATGTGTATGTCTCTGTGTGTAGATACATAGTGAGAGAGGGAAGGAGAGTGGGGGTTCATAAGCTGAAATATGGACAAAGGTAGTTCTCAAACTTAAAAATACTTTCTATCTTAGCCCAAGACATTTTTATTTAATTTGCCTGGAATGCTGCCTTGGGATGGGAAACTATAAAGACTTGGGGCCAGGTGGTGGCAGAGTGGTGATGTGGTTAGATCCACATGGGAAGGGGGCTGGGTTTGTGTCCTGGGACTTCCTTGAGCATACCAGTCATACGTGCCCATGATCCAGGCTGGTCAAGACTGGGGATGGATTACGGCATGAGGACCATGTAGGTAGTTATTTCTCTTTCTTGGAAGAAATAAATAAACATAAAAAATAAACAAATTTAACCAGCTGATTCTAACGAGCAGTCATTTTAAGTATAAAGCAGGGCTTTATACCCTTTTCTTGGTAATATTGGGCTTTTAGCTCTTGTATTATCCAGTCATAACTTCTGTTTTTATAAGTATTAAGGTTACTTGGGATAAATTGTCCTCAATCACCTAGTAGGATGGAAGATTTTGTATTTATGGCATCTAAAATGGGCATGGAGCCAGCCAGGTGGTATGGTGGTTAATGTGTCTGAATCCCACATGACTAATTGTGTGTTTGAATCCTGGATCCAGTGACTTGAAAAATCACACCAAGCACATGGGTGTGCATGCCCAATGTCCCCAGAGGGGAATGGGGGGGGGGAGATTGTGGCGTGGCCCTCCCCACTTAGGGGAATTTGGGGAATTTCTCACTTTCTCTGTCTGGCTCCAGCAAGCGCACACACCTTATAACAAACTAAAAATATATATATATATTATTGGCATAGTAAATACTAGAATGCTGTCTTAGAGGATTTTTAGCTTTCTGCTTTTCTAGCAATTATATCTCTGTTGTGAGTGCCAAGCAAAAACCAAACTGTGAAATTCAGTGGTAACAACACTTGATCTATGAAAGAAAAAGAAGAAAAAGAAAATAAACCCCACAATTGTCTAATTTTTCACTACTGTGCCTTAATCCTGTGGGTTATATGTTTGTCCTCTTGTACTTGACTCAGGGAGGTCCATCCCTTGCCTCAGCAGTACAATATTATCATCTCTCCTTAGCTGTTTATAATTATCACTTCCTTGCTGCAGTGCATCATTTCTGACCCTCAATCTGCTAATTGTACTCTTAAGCTCTGATTCCATTTTGGCTGTTCCACACTGAGTTTGGCCTTTCACCTCTCAAATCTGTGTTTTCAACACGGTACCCACCGGTTAGCATTTTAAGCAACTCATTTCTCTCTCTCTCTCTCAATTCCCACCTCCCTTATAATTCTATTTTACTTTTTTTTTCTTTTGGCAACACAAATACAGCTTCTCAGGCAAAAGTCATATTCAATAACCTTATGTTTCCTTCCCCTATATTAGAAAACACCTCTTTTTTTTCACCTCAGGAGCAATAGCCTTTATGCTGACATAGCAAGAACTTTGTTTCAGTAAACAGAGAGCTACCGATAAATGTGTATGTCTCTGTGTGTAGATACATAGTGAGAGAGGGAAGGAGAGTGGGGGTTCATAAGCTGAAATATGGACAAAGGTAACGGCCTATGCTGGGCTTGAAAACTAGTTGGACAATCTGTCTTGACTTTGGTTGAAAACTTTTTGTATTGAATTGCCCTCTTGGGGTTTGAATCTATTCAAATTGATCTTTTCAATGAGTAGGCACATCATTCTAGAAATGTTTCTGTGAAGATGTGCTGTTTTCATGCTTAGGGAAGCACACTGCGTGCTGAGTGAGACCGAAGGAAATGCCAAATTAATTCATTATTTCTGTGGCAATGTTCTTTTCCCAGGAAAAGATCGCTTTAATAAGGCAGGTGGCTGTGTCGCCGTGGTGTGCCTGCCTCTGCAGGAAGCTTGGTAATCCTCTCCCCCCAAAAAACACAACCCTGGTGTTTGTCAATTGAGGCTCTTCGATGGGATATTAGTTTATAGTCTCATTCCTAGTCGTATTTTATAAACAGTGGCAGAAAAATGACATTGGAAATTATGGCAGAGAATACTTTATTGAAAGCTTTCAAAATGGACATTATTCTGTATGGCTGTGGGTCTGTTTTAGCACCCTACCTCATGAGTGAATGGTTGCTGTTTCCAGAAGAATGCTAGTGACAGTGGGGTCACTTCAAACCTTCAGCGCCACAATGTTATCAAGCAGCTGAATCCCTGCTTCTCCTCAGTAAGCCGTCATTATTCCTCATGTGCCAACTGCAGGAGAGGGCCACTGCGACAAATGCACTATTATGTTGCATTTTAATGTGTGCCAATCAGCTTAATTCTAGCCTGACATTCCTCTCAGGTATTGCTCTTTTCCACAACAAATGCCTGCATGCTTCCATCCCTTTCAGTTCTGGAAGGTTCTGAAAAAGCGAATAGGCACCATGAGAGGTCACCTCAAAAGAAATAGACAGGAACTAAATCTGTGGCATGGTTGAGCTTTTGCCAATGAAGTTCCATGATATATTTCACAGTTCTTGTCAACACTGGTGGCAGAACCCTCTGCATGTTCACTGATGTATTTGGAGATCAAATGCTGAGCCAGATCCCTATTCAGCATAATGAGCTTCTGCTGTCAGAGTTTACCAATGTGTTTATTGACCATTGAGGATTTGCAGATCCTCTGAAGACTTAATTTTGTTCTTTAGGGAGGAATGTGGATGTGATATTTGCCATCACTCGATGTCTCTGGCTTGGGTTCGGAGATTTCCATAGGTAGGTTATTTCCTCAGAGGCTCCATACCTTGATCCAAGATGGCTGCTACCTAGAGGCTGTGGTGGTGTAACACCTCTTCTGGGTTTCAGTAATCTGTCTCCTTGGGAGATGTGATAATTCATTATTGATCATAGTAACATTTATGTCCAGACTACTTCTACTTCCATATGGGAGAATGGGGAAGAATTTTATTATAATGTCTGATCTTAATGATCAGTACATTTTCAAAGTCTGAAGCTGTACTCCAACACAAGGCTGAAAGAAACACATATGCTTTGGTAAATTATCTTCAGCTGTTGGCATAACTATCTATTGGACTGTATAAAGAAAAATATTACCTTCAATTTCCTAAATGAATATTCTAGAATATCCTTGACATATTCTAGGCAGCTTCTGGCAAAAGTTTCTAATGTTCTGACTGTATCAGTATATGTCTTTAGCCTAAGGTTTCCAATGTTGTGATGATCTATAAATAGGAGAGAAAAGTATGGGAAACAGTGACTTTTTCTTAAAAATAGATGCATTTGGGGCCAGCAGGTGGTGTGATGTTTAAGGCGCTAAACTCTCACATGAATTGACTGTGGTTTGAGTCCCAGACCTGGCGGTTTGCTTTCTCTCTCTCTGTGCGCTCTCTCTGGTGAGCATGTGTGCCCTGTAGGTAGTTAAAAAAAATAAATAAATAAAATAAAAAGATAAATGAAATGATTCTAAAAAAGCACTGAGATTAAAGTTCTGTTTTTTTGATTTTGGAATCATGACTTAACTACTAATACTCGAAGTCGATTTGTCTTTTCTTATGAAATGATGATGATTTAACATATGGTGATTTTGCCACATCAGGTCCAGGACTTGAACCATAGTTGATGATGTGGGAGGCCAGCGCCCTTAACCACCACACCATGTGCTGACCCCTATTTTTATTTTTTTTTAATGATCAAATTCCAAAAGTACGAGACACTGTTTCACTAACTGAAACACACATTTTTAAGGGATTCAAATGTCTCTGGGCTCTTCTAATTGCCAAATAAAAACAAAATGAAACACAGAACCAATTAGATAGTGATGTGAGATGTAATGATGTAAAAAGTTAATTTTTTCCAAATTAGTGATTTTTCTAACTAGATTCTCAATCCCTTCAGTCCTCCTTCCCCTCAAATATGTAGCTAGTAAGTGTTTACCAATTGATGTATATTGAATACAATTCTCATACTTAGTCATGAAATGCTGACCATAATATGATGTGTAGCTTTTGCAACTTTTGAAATGCCTAGGCTTTGACAGAAACAGATGGAATAGTGACTGAATTCCTAGCATATTTAAGATTTTACTTTCCAAAAACCTGGGACAAAGTTTTAAACAAATGTGATGTTTTTCTTTATTCATGATAGAGCATGTGTGCACATGTATGCATGAGAGAGAGCGAGAGAAAAGTACCCACCACAGAATATGGTCACTCTGATTCCTTCCTCCAGTCCTCCAGCCCATTGGCTTTCTTATGCTCATACATGTGTCAAGCATGTTTCAGGTGGACCAGGCTAGGGATTCAAACCACAGTTGCCACGTGAAATCTGGCTTCTATCGAGCAGCTCATTACTGCTGTACTGTAGAGTCTTCCCTGTGTTGTAATTTCTAAATGATGGTTGTCTATACCTTCAAGCTTCTACCAGATTATCACATAAGACATTCTTAATGTCCCTAGCATTATTGCCTGAACTTCCATAATGGGAGAGAATCTACGATGTATATTTGGATCACAAAGGTTTTTTTTTTTTTTAATTTTTGTTAAAATTTATTTAGTTAGGGGCCAGCAGATGGCACAGTGCTTAAGGTGCTGGGCTTCCACATGGCTAACCGTGGTTCAAGTCGTGAATCTGGGGGCTTGAAACTCACACCAGGTACGAGTTTGTGCCTGAAATCCCAAGAGGAGAATGGAGAAAGAGGGACTGCGGCATGGTCATCTCTCCCAGGAGTTGATTTCTCACTTTCTCTCTCTCCACGTCTCTCTGGCTTTCTGGCAAGAACATGCACCCTAAAGCAAAAATTTCTTTTTTAAAAAAATTATTTATTCATGACAGAGAGCATGTATATGTACAGGAGTGAAAGAGAAAGAGAGACAGAGAGAGAGAGAGAAGTACCTATGATAGGTTCTCATCATGCTAAAATCCCACTTACCCAGCCTTCTACCTCGTTAGGATCTCGTGCAGGTGCCTGGTGTGTTTTCAAGCCCATCAGGGGATCCAAACCTGCAGCTGATCATGTGGCTTCTAGAACCATAGTTCAGTTTATTCCTGACTATGCCACTAGACTAGGTAAAGGTTGATTCTTTTGACAGGTGCATTTTAATGTCAGTCATTGAAAACATAAATATTCCTTCAACATCTTGTATTTGTTAACCATTGCTGTGTATCAAGCTTAGTGGTTTAAGACAATACACATTTTTTACCTTAAGGTACTATGGGTTAGGAATCTGGGCCTATCTTAGCTAGATCCTTCACTTAGAGTTTCTCACAGGACTGCCATCAAGGTGTCATTCAGGGTCTACTTTCATCTATAGGCTCAATTGAAAAAAAAGATTTGTTTCCAAGCTAGTGTGTTTTGGAAAATTTCTGTTTCTTCAGGGCTATTGGATGGAGTTTCTTAGTCTTTCTTGTCTTACTTGTGACTGAAAGCTACTCCCAGTTCTTTGCCCTGTGGACCTCTCCAAAATGGCTACTTGCTTTATCCAAGTGTGTAAGCTGAGAATGCAAAAGAAGGTTAGCTAGCAAGGCAGAAGATACAGTCCTGTGTAACATAATCATGGAAGTGATGTCCCATCTCAGTGCCATAGACTTTTGGTTAGAAGCAAGTCACAGGTTTTGTCTACACTTAAGAGAGGAGATTACACAAAGGCAGAGTGAAAGATAATTGGGGACCACCTTAGAGTGGTAACCATACACCCTAAACTTTGGACATTTGAAACCTTAGAATCATGCTTAGTTCTTGGACTCCATATGTTTTTAGAGGAAAGAAGTTATTTGGGGGAAGGCAATCTGAGATGACGAAAGATCTGAATTATAGTATAGTACAAAGATGTAATTGTGCTGCTTACAGTACAGACTATATTAAAATTAATGTAAATAAAATATTATCAAGGAAAGGTTCTAGCTTTCTTTAGCAACTGCATGCTATCCATTTATAATTATTTTGTTTTCATTCCAGTCGATAATTTAGAAAACATTTCTGGCATTTCTAGTGTATGATAAATGTGGTCGGGAATACAAATTAAGAATCTGACAAGGTTTGTTCTCTTAAGAGACTTATATTTAGAAGCAAGAAGTGGTGAGACGGGAACAAAACATACACAACTGTAATAGAGAACAAAATAAGATTATACAATTAAGTGCTAAATGCATTTAATAATACCCTCAACTCTGGTACAGGGAAGAGAGAGATCAATGTTGGGTGAAGTTAATACTGAAAGCCTTTCAGAGGAAGTAAATCTTGAACGATGAGGGGGGTTTGGATGAAGAGTGAGAAAGTTGGGGGAAAATAAAGGAAGGTAGAAAGGGCCTGGAATGCATGGAGAAGGTGGGAGAAACTGTTTCCATTGAAGGAAATAGGAGTGATGATAAATACGGTGAGAAGGATGTGGTTTTTGAAGGATACTGAATGCCTGTGTGAAGGTAGCAATTTGATGGAAAATGGAGACTCTTCCTAGATTTTTCAGCAGAGGACGAAAGTGGTATTTGACGGGGTCTGTTTGGTGTTTTGTGTGTGAAGGATTATAAGAGGACCTGGAAGAAAGTGTCTTGGAGTCACGATAATATGGGCTAAACTGGTAGTTGTAGAAATGATACATTGGAGCAATAGTTATGCTGAAGAATGGACAGTTAGAGGAACAAGTACCTCTGCCCAACAACAGCCTCTTACCTCCTTTTGAAATGCATAATAATGAGGCAGCCCAGGGCCTGTTTGGGGTTCCCATTGGTTAGTTGGCTACACTATTAATAGTTGGTATATCTTGGCTTTGAGTGTTTGATTCTGAAGTATTTATAAAGGAAGGTCTCAAAGTCCAACAACCTCTAAAAGTTGCTGACATTTTAGGTCAGGAGGGACTTTGATATATCCCTCAAATCTAGCATACATATGATCACATGCGAGCTTTAACAAAGCTTTGCAAGGTGTTTCACAATAGTTCTATAATATTCAATACATTTTCTGTAAGCAAAATGAAAAAAAAAAAAAAAAAAAAAACCAAACCATATCAAGTGGAAAGGTTCATGGTCAAAAAAGTTTGGGAAATCCTGGGTTAAAGTTCTAACAGTGGGCTGGCTCTGAGACATGGCAGTTAAGGCAGCCAGATCCCACATGGTCAACTGTGTGGTTTGAGTCCCAGACCTAACGGCTTGAAGAGCATGCTGGGTACATGTATGTGCATGTCCAAAGTTTCAAAAGGAGGGAGAGATGGAGGAGAAGGGATTGCGGACTGACCATTCCCCATTGGATGTGGGAAGAGTGTATGTGTGTGGGGGCGGGGGAGAGTACATGGCACTTTCTCCTCTCCCTTATTCTCTGTCCTACTCTGATCTGGTGAGCATACACACCCACTAGCAAAACAATTGTAAAAGCTCAGAAAAGGGCCAGCCCATCAGGGGTGGAAAAGGCAGCTGGATCCCACATGGCTAACTGTGTGATTTGAGTCCTGGACCCAGTTGCTTGAGAGTCACATTGGCTACAAGTGTTAATGCCTAAAGTCCAGAAAATAAGGAGAACAGGGGATTGTAGCATGGCCATTCCCCATGTGGGTGCTATCTCAATTTCCCTCTTTGTCTCTTCAGCAAGTATATGCACCTTCTAGCAAAATTTAAAAAAAAAAAAAAAAAAGTTAAAAGTTCCAGTGTTAATGAACCATCAAGAAGAATGTAGGAAGAACTATAACCAAATGTCCTTCCAAACTTCTCTGATGATGAAACCCTGTGCATCTTCAAGACTAGCGTATTGCCCACTACACTCATTCAACGTGAGTATTAACAAGATTTAAATAAAGTCAGCAGCAGGAA
>NW_006159512.1:458242-520396 GCF_000334495.1 Tupaia belangeri chinensis
GAATTAAAATATTGGCTTATGGTTCATCAAGTTTCTTTTTTTTTTTTCAAAGAGACATTTTTGCTATAGGGCATGTGCACTCGTGGGAGAGACAGAGACAGAAAGCGAGAAATCACCACCCCAGAGGATAAGGCCGCATTGCAGTCCCTTCTCCTCCACTCTCCTTTGGGGATCTTTTGCATGCATGCACACACACTTGGCATGAGTTTTTAAGCCAGGGCTGGGACTTGAACTGTGATCAACCACTTAGGAGTCCACCAATGTAACCATTACACCTTGGATCATCAAGTTTTCTCTTTGTCATAATTTCCTCTGTTATTTTAAATAACTTCATTTCAAAGCTATTTCTTTCCTGAAAGTGCTTAGGTCTGAAAATGAGTGTGAAAAAAAGGCGTGCGGGACAGCCTTGCAGCACAATGGTTACGCTCTGTGTACAGAAAGCTGTATCCTACCTGACAGATCCCACCTGGCTAACCATGGTTTGAACTGCAGACCCTGCAGCTTGAAAAATATGCTGGCATGTGTGCACTCATGCCCCAAATCCTGACGAGATAGACAATTTAGGAAAAAGAATTCTCTCTCTAGAAAGTGCAGGAGAATTCTGGCAATTTAAAATAAATAAATAAATAAATAAACAAATAAAATAAAGAAGCTGAGAAAGAAAAAGAAAGGAAAACAAAGTAATTATCTGTTTGATATTTCTTTTGTTTTGAGCAAAAAGGCATAGGAAGGGAAATGATCCAATTTAAGGTTACTTGTCTGAATGTCAAGTTACCTGAATTTCAATATTTCTTTATTTCTCCCACTATTCATACTCAAAGGGATTAAATGCTACCTTGATCACTCTCCAGTTGTGGGAACTCCGTTAATTTACGTAAATCATTTAGTTCCCTCCAACTTTTTTCCCTTTTTCTCCTTCCCTATTAATTTATGCTTTTCTACTCTGTGAACTTTGGGAGAGACTGCACAGGAAGAAAAAATAACCCTACAAACACATAATTAGGAGTGCACTTAAAAAGTTTTTTTTTCCCCCCAAAGCTTTAATGAGCTATTTATAGTTTTATGCTGGATTTCAGATTATGATTTCTAGGATGCTAAGAAAAATAATGACAAGAAGTGGTAGGAAGTTGATAGATTGGTATTGGCTCAAGGTGTCCAATTGACCTACGTTATTAAACATTCTCACCTGCTTTTGTTATTCAGAATGTGCTATTCTGTTTTTCAAGGTCAGAGTCATAGTAGAAAATGCTTCATTTGTTTATATCATGTCATGTTTTGCTTCATTTGCAAGATTTTCAAGGTTTCTGACAATGATGTAGGTCATTATTTGTATATGTATTGTTACACAGAGAGAGAAACTGTTGTTGGCAGAATATTAAAATGTTTGCATTGTATGATTCTAATGTTTGCGTCCTAAACAAAAACTCAGTGCTATATACCAAGAGCCTCATAATTCTTCCTACAAAGCCCATAATATTTAAGTTACAGTAGTTATCAAAATTAATTTATTTTCATCATTTGTATATCCCATAAGTCTTTGAAAAACAGAATTTTCTTAAGTGGCGTTTCTATAATAGTTTTGCTTAAGACATAGCATTTGGAGGTTATTTACATATGTATTGTAGTTAAAACCATGAAGGGGAAGAAAATAGCCCATGGAGAAGGTGTACTTGCATGTTAAATATTACTTCTGAGAATATAAGTTTTCTCAGAAACTGCTAGTTCAAGATTTTTTTTTAACCCAGCCAAATTTGTTAATACCCATTTGTTAATACTGTTGAAAGCAGTCCTGACACACAGAATGGAGCACTTGATGTATGATAGCTTTTATGATTATTATTTATTGAGCATCTTCTATGTGGGTGGTATTGAGAACCCAACTAGGAACAAAGGTAGTAGATTCAACAACATTGGGTAAAGTCTAAGAACAAGACAGAAATACTGTTCTTTTAAATACTCATATACTAGATTCTTTTTTTTTTTTTTTAATTTTGCCAGTGGTCCCATGTGCTCAGCAGAGACAGAGACAGGGAAAGGAAGAAAGCACTCCCCAATGGGGCCCGGTCACCCGTGCCCAAGATGCCAAGAGGATAATGGAGGAGAAGGGATTGCGGTGTGGCCATCCCCCCTGGGCGGCGATTTCTCACTTTCTGTCTCTCTGTCTCTCTCTGTCTTTCTGGCAAGCGCATGCGCCCTATAGCAAAAACCTCTCCCCCCCAAAAAAAAAAAATTGCCAGAGGGCACATATACTTGCTAGAGAGAGACAGAGAGGGAAAATGAGAAAGCACCTGCATGGTGGATGATCATATTGCAATCCATTTTTCATTTGTCCCTCCTTTTGGGATTTGGGGTACATGAGCCAGTGTGTTTTTCAAATCACCATGTCAGGGCTAGAACTCCAACGTTAGCCATGTAGGATCCAGCCACCTAAAAACCATGCCACGGGTTGGCTCAGCTAAACTCTTACTCATCTTTAAAATGCTGACTTTCAGGGCATCTAGATGTCCCTAGGACTTAAGGTTGATTTTCTAGGGTAATGTCTTGCTATTGTAGATGTTCTTTAATTATATGCCACGAAAGGTCAGTGTAAGTTATCTATTTCTTGTTTATTTAAACTGCCCTTTCCTCCCTCAGTTTCTCATGATCAGCAGAATTAGTTCCCCACTAGTACTCTGTTCTGTAGTTGTGAGGTTTTCTAGAGCATCTCATTTCAAGTCTTCTAGTATTAGTTCAAATGGACCTTAACTTTGAAATTTCTAATTTTGCCGAGTTCAAATTCTGTCACCTTATGACATGACCTCTGTAAAAATTTCCCTGATCTTCCACCCACTACAGATGGAGTCAACTAATCCAGCATCCTCTGCCTTTGTAATACCCTTAGCATTTCATTATTTCTGTGTTGAACTCACAGAGCACTGGAGCTATGTATTAATTCATTTCTGTGATACCACCACCTAGCACAGCAGCTGGGTCATAAATATTAGCTGAATCCATCCGAACAGGCACAAAAAATAACACTGATAGGAATCACAGATAGGAATGTGTTTCTGGCTAGCCTTGACACTGTCTCCAAGCTACCAAGCTACCATTTACATACCTTGAGAGAGAACTTGGTAAGTGAAAACTTACTTGGGAAATTCCAGGGAGGATAGCCATGACTATCAGAAAAGAGGAAACCTTTTTTCTTGCTTCCTTTGGTGACTATTTCTGAGAAACCCTTAATAGGCAACAGTTTTCAAGAGTTTGTACAAAGTAGGACATTTTGAATCCATTTAGTAGTTTGTAAATATTTATTTTTTAGGGGTATAAAGACAGAGGTTGAATCTGAATGTGTATGCTGAAGAAAAGCAGAATTTGCCCTTTAACAACTTGCTATGAATTTTAACAATATTTGAAATATTTTGTTGCTAATTAGCCAGTTTGGTATTTGGCTGCTGCCTTGGGAAATATACAATGACTCATTAACAATTTAACACCAGGACAATTAGGTAGAACCTTAAGCTTCCTGGAAGCGTCTAAGTATGTGATGGAGAGAAACAATGGCATCATATTTAAGTATCTAGATGATGACTGACCCCCTCCCACACGATCTAAGAGAAATACATGTGCTTCCTAAGAGCCACAATTTCCAGGCCCAGTGAGCACTCATAGCTCTCTCCATGTCTATGGGTACGATATTGGTGGTTGTAGTGGTAGAGGAAGGGGAGGAGATGAAGGGGTGGGCTCACTTCTTCCTGCTTCGATCTATCCATTTCTCTCTCTCTCTCACCATGGCAAACTGCAGGAAGCCCAGCTTCTTCCCTGGCTTCTTAACAATGTGCTTGTACCTGAGTTTAGTCATTTTATTAAAGAGTTAGAGACTAGATTAGGAAATGGAAGAGGATTTATTCATGGAGGATGTGCCTTATTCTGTTCAGAGTTATAAAAAATATCACTGACTGGGTGGCTTATAAACAACAGGATTTTATTTTTTCATAGTTATAGAGGCTGGCAAGTCTAAGATCAAGGCACCAGCAGAATTCAGTGTCTGGAGAGGTTCTGTTTCCTGGGTCAGAGATGGTACCTTCTTATTGTGTCCTTATATGGTGGCTTTGTGGGGTCTTGTATAGGGGCACTAATTCCATTTATGAGGGCCCCACCCTTATGACCTAATCACCTCCTAAAAGATACCATCTTCCTAAAGGTATCACTTTGGAAGTTAGGATTTTAATATGAATATTTGAAGGGGAGCAGGAGACATGAACATTCAGACCATAGCAGGATGTGAATGTCTGCCTTCTTATTGCCATCCCCTTTCCACTTACCTTCCTCCCCTCATGCAGGAAATTTCCATCTACATTCGGAGCTCAAAGGCTACTCTAAAGTGGCTTAATATATCTTCCCAGAAGATAAGACCTTTCTTGAAATGAGTTCTATAATTAGCAGCAACTTTTTCTTATATTGTTATTCCTATAACATATTTTTTTAAATGAGTTTGTGTTACTTTAGTTTAAAATGACAGTAAATGATTTCTTGGCTTTTATTGTCCTTGTGATTGGTTTGGGGTAAGGCAGAGATGTGAAGAGTCTTGGACTACAGAAATCCTGTGATCAGCAATGCTGTTAGTTCGATCCTCCCTCCACTGAGACACTGAGACATCCATTTCTTTCTTTTTGGAGAGATTTTCACTGTAGGGCGCGTGCGCTCGCCAGACAGACAGAGAGAGACATAGAGACAGAAAGCGAGAAATCATCCCCCAGGGGGGATGGTCATGCCGCAATCCCTTCTCCTCCATTCTCCTCTCGGGATCTTGGGCACGCACGCACACGCGCCCGGCATGAGTTTTAAGCCACCGGGTCCGGGACACGAACCGCGGTAGACTACGTGGGAGTCCAGCGACATAGCCATTACGCTAACTGCTGGTTCCCTCCATTTCTTTTCTCATGCTCTTTACATAATCATTTGTAAGGGCCAGTGTGTCATTTAGGAAGAATCAGTAGGACACACACACACACACACACACACACACACACACACTGAAATAGGTTTATTATAATTATGTAATTGGCTTATGTAAATGTTTGGGATGGTTAAACAAGTTCAAAATCTGTAGGGCTGTAAGGGAAACTGGACCTCATAGACATAGTTGAAGTTGCTGTCCACAAGTGGAACTTTTTCTCCTTTTAAGAGAATCCTCAGTCTTGCCTTTTACTGTTTTTCCACTGAGTAATCAGTCATACCCATAATATCCAGAAGTAAAACCTTACTGTTTTTTAGACTTCAAGTAATGTCAGCTGGTTAATGATCTCAATTACATCTGCAAAATACCATTGCAGAAACACCTAGATAAATGCTTGAATAACTGAGGACAACAGCCTAACCACACTAACCCATCAAAAAGTAGGCACCACAGGTGGGTACATTGAATAAACTGTTTATCAAAGCTTAGAATGCATTTGAGGGGGCCAGACTGTGGTACAACAGCAAAACGTGAAGTTCTGCAAGGCAATCCCATTTGGGAAACTTCTCAGTGTGAGTCCAGAGACCTCTTGAGTATGCCGGGCACAGGTTTATCCTTGGCTGGCTGTAGTCTGGGGGTGGATTTTGGCATCAAGACCCATTGAAGATGCTGTATTTCTAATTTTCTCACTCATGGAACAAATAAAATAATGCTTTTCAACAAGATGTTTAATATTAACTCATTTTTAATTAGTTTTAATTTTAAACTTTAAATACTTAACTAATGACAAAAATAAGGCATAGTATATCTGCCTTTCCCTTTGTTAAACTCTGGAACAAAGCATTTCCCTGAGGAAATATTTATGGGTATTAATGGTATATGTGTAATTTTTGTTTTTTAAATTTTTGCAAGAGGGCATGTGTGCTTGCCAGGAAAAGAGAGAGAGAAACAAAGAGAGAGAGGGAAAGTAAGAAAGCAGCACCTCTCCAGAGGGGATGGCTACAACGCAATCCCTTCTCCATTTCTCTTTCCAGGATTTTGAGCACACATGCACACGTGCTCAGCATGTTTCTCAAGCTGCCAGATTCAGGAGTTGAAACGTACAATTCACTATGTGGGAATCAGCTGCCTTAACCACCACACCACTGGCTGGCCTGGTTAGTGTATAATTTAAAGGATTATGCTGATTTGTGTTGGCCTGGCTAGTGCATAATTTAAAGGGCTATTCCGATTTGTGTTGGGAGAAATAATGCTCATTTTATTACATATGGAGAGTTCTAAATAAGTGTGTAATTTGGGCCTAAGAAAGAAAAGAATGGAGTTACTGTTTTTTGTAAATGGACAACTATTTTTTTATATTATTTTACTCATTCAGTGAATGCATTCATTCATTCATCCATTCAACAAATATATAATTCAATATAGCATAAAAAAAACTGTACTAAATTCTGGGGACAAAATGGTAAACAAAATGAAGACTGATTCAGACTTAAAGAATTCTATGGGTCAGCTCAGTGGCATTGTGGTGATGCACTGCTTGAGTGATCTGGGATCCATAAGAAGATTGCGGACTCAATTCCTAGGCTGCTCTGTACATGTGGAACATGTGTGCCTGGGATCTAGGTGGCTGGAGGTGGGGACCATGGTGTGCAGCCCTGTTGAGGATGCCTGTCTTTCTCTTACTCTGATCTCTCGTGACAGAAAGAAATAAATTTTTAAGAAGAATTTTATGGCCTATTCATGGAAAAAGTTTATTAATCAAATATTGGCATGAGTAATTTTCATGAACTGTAATAGTTGCAGTGATCTATGTTAAATGATTCTTGGTCTTTTCTGAGTGTCAGGAAGTTTACCTGAAGAGGGATCTGGGCTTGGTTTGAAGAATAAGCAGAATTTGCCTGGGTAAAGAACAGGAGGAAGCAATTTCCAAGCAGTAGTAAAAATCTACATGGAGACTCTAAACAAGGCCAAGGAATCTGGAATATGGAAGTTACAGGGAACATGGCAAAATGCAATGTTAGAGTAGTTGACAAGGGCTAGCACCTTGAAAGACACATTAAGAACTCTGTTTGGGGGGCCGGCAGTTAGTGTAATGGCTACGTTGCTGGACTCCCACGTAGCCGACCACGGTTCGATTCCCAGGCCTGGTGGCTTAAACTCACGCCGGGCGCATGTGCATGCGTGCCCTAGATCCCGAGAGGAGAATGGAGAAGGGATTGCGATGTGTCCATCCCCTCTGGGGGGCGGTTTCTCACTTTCTATCTCTCTGTCTCTCTCTGTCTTTCTGGTGAATGCACGTGCCCTATATCAAAATCCTCTCCAAAAAACCCCAAAGAACTCTGTTTGGTACTGGGTTAGCCCTGAAAGCTCTGAAGCATAGTGGTTAAAGGGGTAGATATCACGTGGCTAACTATGGTAAGAATCCTGACCCTGGTAGCTTTTTGAAAAACACACTGGGGGTGTGTGTGTGCCTAAAATTCCAACAAGATGGAAAAATGGAGAAGGGACTGTGGCCCCACTACTCCCACTGGGGTGCTTTTTCTGTTTCTGTTTTTCTGCCTGTCTTTGGAGAGTGCATGTGCCTTCTGGCAACTTAAAAAGAAAGAACTCTCTTAGGTTTTTAATCTCAAAACAATTGAAGGTATTAAGGAATCTAAACTTTTAAGCAAGGGAGTGGTACAATCAGCAGCTAACGTCCAGTACTATTGTGCAAGACAGAAGTTCGAATTTAGCCATTGAGGCAGAGATAGCAAAAATTCAGCACGCTTGTCAATGAGTGCTTGTGCATTATGCAGTGCAGACATCACTAACTGATCATGGCAATATTTTTTTTCCCCTGACTGAATTCAGACTTACCAGTCTCAGAGAATTTCAGAGAACCAATATCAATCAATCTGATTTGGCAGTTCTGATAAATCCAACTTTATTCAATTCTTTGGCTTTTTTCAGTAAAATATAAGATTGTCTGGGATAAGATTGCCAGATAGGATACAGGCCATCCAACTAAATTTGAACTTCAAATAAGCCATGTTTAGTGTATGTCTCATGCAATATTTGGGACATATACTAAAAAATTATGTGTGTTTGGGTCAGCAGGTGGCATGGAGGTTAAGGTGCTAGATCACACATGACTAACTCCACAGTTTGAGTACTGGACTAGCAGCTTGAAAATCATACTAGGCACATGTGCGTGCGTGCCAAAAAAAGCAAGAGGAGAATGGAGGAGACTCCCCCCCACTCCAAGGAGTGATTTTTTTCACCCCACTTCCCTCCATTTCTCTCTGGCAAGTACATGTGCCCTATATCAAAAAATAAAAATAAAAACAATTATTTATGTCTAGGTGAAATTCATGTTTAGCTGCTCATTTGTTAGCCATGGCAATCCTCACTTGAGGGAATTAAAGCAAAACAGGTCAAAAAAGCTCACATTACCAGCCCATAATAAATATTTACTCACTCAATCATTTGCTCTAAATGTATAATTTCAGAAAGAACATGAAATATTGACTTATGTCTTATCTTAATTATTTCTTCATGCATTACTTATGAAAAATATTCAAAAATTATTTAAAACTCTAGTTAAAGTGCTATGGTATTCCTTGCATAGGATAATAGTTCTCTGTCCATCACTTTCGACTATACCTGATTAGCACAGAAAACCCCATGGCTCATTTGTTCCACTTCTTAGTGAAAAAAAAAAACCATGGTGATAATGCTGTGTCAGTGTATAGAAAGAGTGCCATGGGGTTAGCCAAACAACTCACAGTCAACTACTTTTATAAAGGTAAAAACCAAACAAATAAAGAGCAATTTTGAATTCAAAGGGATTGGGACTATACTGTGATACAGTGGGAAGGTGACTGAATGCACATGGGAAAGGTTTCTGGGTATATATCCTGAAACTCCCTTGGACACACTGGTCACATTCATGCGTGTATGCCCATGATCCAGGCTGGCTGAGATTGGGGATGGATTACATCATGGAGACCCACTTGGGGATGCCTGTCTCTCCATCTCTCTCTGTCTCTCTATTTCTTTCTTTTTTTGGGGGGGGAGAAATGACTGAATAAACTTTTTAAAAATACAATAATGGTAGCTATTCAAATAACGACAACTCAGGAAAATTTCTGATGCAGTGAAAACAATCCTTCCTGAATTTTGTAGGATACCCTATATCTGCAAGTGCTCATGTGCAATGAGATTTTCTGATGCCTGCCAAGTACTGTGTGCCAGACTTCTCTTAGTAGAATATGGAATTGTTTGATCAGCAGATAGCATACCAGTACATGGTTGGAATCCCATGCAGCCAGCCACGGTTCAAGTCCCAGACCCAGTGGTTTAAAACTCACACTGGCTGCATGTTCATGCATGCATGCTCAAAATCTCAAGAGGAGGGACCAGCAGTTAGCATAATGGCTACGTCGCTGGACTCCCATGTGGTCGACCATGGTTCGAGTCCCGGACCCAGTGACTTAAATTCACGCTGGACACGTGTGCGTGCGTGCCCAGATTCCCGAGAGGAGAATGGAAGAGAAGGGATTGCGGCGTGACCATCCCCCCTGGAGGGTGATTTCTCGCTTTCTGTCTCTCTGTCTCTCTCTGTCTGTCTGGCAAGCGCACACGCCCTATAGCAAAAAATAAAAACCTCTCCAAAAAACAAAAAAGAAAAAAAAAATCTCAAGAGGAGAATGGAAGAGAAGGGATTGTGGTGTGTTCATCCCCCTGGGGAGTGATTTCTCACTTTCTGTCTCTCTGTCGTCACCCCCGCCCTATAGAAAAAAAATTTTTCACAAAAAAAAAAAAAAAAAAAAAAAAAAGGAGAGAGAGAGAAAGAAAAGAAGAAGAATATGGAATTATATTCCTTAGTAATTCTACGAGTTTCCTAGTTTCATTTTATGGATGCCAAAGTTAAGTGACCACTAACAACTGGTTTAGGCATTTACTAGAAAATCAACTGTGGCTGTTTATGCAAACTAACACCTCTGGAATGATGTATAATTCACCCAAAGGGTCAAAGCAAAGGGTTGCCATTACAGATCAATCTGAGGGACATTAGGTGGGCCCATGTAGCTCACATTTCGAGGATGACCGATTTAGGTAGAAGAACTGTCTTTTTCTTTGGTGTCCAAATGCTGAAGTAGATGGGTGGATATCAAGTTAGACAAACCTTGTGAAATAGAAACTGTAACTCAAGACTTAATTTTTAACAATGAGCATTGGGAAAATGTGTGTTGGTAAAATATACCAAGGTTCTGGGACCTCTTGGTTCCACACTACAGTATAAAGGCACATTATCTGTCATACATAATTCATTCTATTACCTCAGTGTCTCTAAACTGGCTGGAATCAGTATTACCTTTCTTCTGAAAGAGCTTATATTCCAAGCTTAATTACCACCTTTCTTCATGGGATTTGTCCTGGGCTGACCATATTTGTATCATATTCAAGACGGATGCTCTTCTAGTGCTTTGCGAGCTCTCCCTGATTCTTTTCAATAAGGGTCCTGTAATTAAGGTTGGGAGGTGTGGCTGTTGACTGAGTACCCTGCAGATTGCTCATTAACATGCCATCTGAACAATTTAATAACCTTTTTAATTAATCTAAAATTGGCATGTCTCTCTTCAGGCTACAGTGCAGCTTTTGCAAGAGTTGGTCTCTTGGTAGTTCTTAATTTAGCTTATTATTTGAAACCTAAATCTGCCCAGGCTAATGAGCGTGACCAATTCCTCTTACCAAGACCACGTAGGAGTCTCCATCTGTACTTCACTACAGGATGAGAGAAACAGATGTCTTCGGGTGGTATTCTAGTTCTCGGCTTTTTTTTTTTTTTTAAGAAGTTTTCATCAGTCTAGAGATGAAAGAAAATAATTTATAGAGTGTTTGAAAGTTACTTTCAGCTTTCACTTTCTTTTACTTTTATTATCATTAGTTTGTTTTTGTTTTTGTTTTTTTCTTTCACATTTGTAGATTTAGAACCTTTAGTCTCTATTGGTTCTTCATACTTGGGTATTAGATATAATTTGAAATGATTTATCAGTTTTTGGTAATTTGATCTTCTGAACTTTTAGTATTCCTGAAGAAAATGGCTATCTTAATGGATTTAAAATATACTGTATTTTTGGCAAGGTTGGGCTTGCACTTTTTTTTTTTTTTAACTTGAAAATCTAGGATTAGTGGACACATTTTTTTAAAGCTTGAAAAAATTTGCTGTGTGTATTTTCTGACCAGTCTCCAATGTTTGAACTGCTTTTCTTTAACTAAACACAAGATCACCCTTCTCAAAATGTACACCCGTTGTTTCTGGGGTTCATAGAAGTGTGCCTCCCAAAGGCCTGCTCTCCTGTCTATCAGTTGCATATATTACACTCTAGCCACTTTGAGACTTGACAGATACTCCCAGCCCAATGATTCATTCTTACAGCAAACATTAGTTGAGTACTAATACATGCCGAGCCCTATGCTAGGAATTCATGAAAACCCAGTGACTTTGCCTATGCTGCTATCTCCATACACTCACCAAAAACCTCTTCTTAGGATAGGGCTGTAGTTCATACAGAAGGCACCATGCCCTCTTTCCAATCTGATGGACCCAAGGTGCATAAAAATCTCTTACAAATAACCCCTAACTCTTGCAAAGCAAGAGACATTTTAAAATATAGGTTTGGGGTCAGCTAGTGGTGTGGTGGTCAAGGTGGCTAGATCCCACATGGCCAACTGTGTGGTTTGAGTCCCAGACCTGGTAGGTTGAAAAACACACCAGGTGCATGTGTGTGCATGCCCCAAATCCCAAGAAGATAATGGAGGAGAAAGAATTGCGGCATGACCATCTCCCCCTGAACAAGAGGAGAGTGGGAGAAGTGCTTTCTCTCATTCCCTGTCTCTCTCCTGTGAGTATATGCACCCTATAACAAATAAAAAACAAAACGAAACTAAACGAAATATAGTTTCTTTTTTCCCTGGTTATGGTTGCCCCCATCAAGGACTGTAAGATTTTAGAACAAGATGTGCCTCCTTTGAAGCCCTGGACACTGTCCTGGGCAACCATCTATGTGAGAAGAAAACATGTCCAGAGAGCATGGAATGGGAATGGAAGCTCAACCCTGTGATATTACATTGGGAGGCCTGTTTCTTTGACCTGCATCAATTATTACTAGCTTAAAGTTAAAACATTTTTCATCCAGAAATGCTGAGTTCTATCAGCATTTGCCCTGGCCAGATCCATGTACTGCTACCTTCCACTCAGCAGGATGAAAAATGAAGACCGTGGCTGTAATAATTTGTTGGAAACCTCCTACCATTTCTTGTGGACCCTGAAGAGCAGGCGATATCCCAATACACATCCCCCAAAACCTGTCTGTTAGCCATTTCTTTCTTTCAACACAGGGAGTTCCCAGCCGCCATAACACCCTGGGTTTCTGTTCTCCAGTACAAATGTGGATGCATTGCACAGAGGGGGATGGATGAAAACAAAGCCCAGCTATTGTTAGACTGGGCAGTGGAGCTCACCGAGCTTTGTAAACAGAAGGAAGGCAGATTCCACCTGAACCCCATGGAAGCCTGGACTATCCATTTTATATTCTGTAAGATTATTTTATTGGCACTTGAGAACCCTGGAGAAGAAACCGCCACTCTTAAAAAACATATCAAATGTACTCCTAGACCCACAGATTGCCTGTATTTCACATCAGCTCCAGTTAAGAACCACGTTTTTTTCAGCCACACTCCAAATGCTCCTGCCACTTCCATGTATGCCTCATTAATATGGATGAAGGGCTCAGTCTCTCCATAGGCTTCATGTACAGAGTTGCTGTGGAGTGGTTCTCCCTTCTGGTGAATTCCTCTGTTCTGTCTGTGAATGTGAAGCTAGCAGCATAACTGACAGTAGAAAGTGCTAGAGGGTGCGTTATATCAAAAGATACACAGGAGAGGTCCTTTTGACGTATCTTTTTAATTGGAGGCTTCTGAGTGGCAATATTTGCTACACAAGCTTAAATATAGCATCATTAAAAAGCCAAAGGGCCAACAGGTATCTGGAAGGTGTATGGATGTTGAATTTTCAGTACATTGGACATGTCCTCAGGTGAGATATTTAACCTCTCGCATTCAAAAATCCCATCTATAACAGGAGGACTTTGGGCCGTTGAAGGGTGAATTGCAATGCAGTGCACAATTCCTAAGATTCTCTTCCTCCTCTCTTTAAAGGCTTGAACAAAGAGGGGAAGGAAATCCACAACATTGATCTCTAGGACTCCTGCACAGGAATCTGTGCACCGAAATGTTTCCTAACCTGTCCAGGGTAAGAAGATCCTAATTTTCTCTTTAGTCTCTCCCTCACGCCTCCCTCTCAGATCCTTATTTATTAAAATCCACTTCTTAGTGGTGTAAGGGGTGGGGATCACACTTGGCAAAATGTCAAGTTGACTTCTGTGCCCCTGTTTTTGTCACCAGAAGCTCCAGTTGGGCAGGCTCCATTCTACGGAGTGTTTTCCTGTCATTTTTAAAAAAGAACAGCAAAGATGCACATTGGCGTGTCTGCTCCAGGAGACAGACACACAAAGAGGCAATTCAGGCGGACAAGTGCACAGGGAGGGGGGCGGCTGGGGAGGGGAGCCTGTGGGGGCTGCATGACTTTGGGAGCTGGCTGAGGGGGCCGCATTCTTCAGGTCCTTTCTTCCGCCCTTTGTTAGCAGATTTATTGGGCTTGTTAAGGCACGAAGGACACACTTAGAGGCTTGGTGGTCTCTGGGCCTGGGAGGCCCTTCCGAATTCCAAACTCAGAGCATCTCAGGGCTCCTCCTTTTCCCAGGATCTTCTGAGAATTCTGAGGCTGTAAATACAGAGATGAATCAAATCTTTGCTCAAAGAGGCAAGAAGATGACACAGTACATTATATGGCAGGTGAAAGTCATAGCATCTTAGGGCTGAGGCAGCCACCCCTCAACACCTGTCACCCCTCCTCGAAGTCTCCCCCAACCCCCACCCTGAATTTCTCTCCCAGCTGAAGCCATCTGCTAAACCTGGACTGTGCTTCCCAAGAGCAATTCCCACCCAGGCTGCTCAGAATGAAAACACTGCTCCTTCCAGGAGCTTTTTCTCATCTTCACTTGCCCTCAGATAAGACTATAGCTATGATCATTTGCTTGGCTCTTCCTACCATCTCCCCAGACCTTGAAGCGCAGGTGGTGCCCCAGTGTACAAACAAACACACTCTCTGGTGGTAGGATGGGTGGGTTATTGATTCTGGAAAAGGCTGAGCATGGTGATGTCCTGAGACCTGGGTTCTAGTTCCAGCCCTAATTGGCTCTGTGACTCTGGACAAGTTACTCTCCACCTCTGGACCTCCATTACCCCTTTTGTAAACCGAGAGGGTTGGGTAAGGGGTCTTTAGAGCCTCATGTAGCACTGACAGCCTCAGACTCAGCGGCTCTAATTGCCTCATTAGAACACCAGGGAATGCCTTTCTAGTAATTGTTTTGCTGGCTCCTGTCGCACCCACTCCCTGCTGGGCTCAGCCTCCAAGGAAACAAAAGCAGCTGCTCTCTCCTCTGGGGTTTCCTCGGAATCTGAGAGCCCTTCAGACAGCATATGTGCTTGGGCATTCTCTGTCTTTCTCGCTCTGTCTGCAGCTGGGGAGGTGGCCAGAGAGGGTGGGCAGTGCCTTTTTTGAGCCCAGTTCTTTTCTTTTCTGCTTCTTTGGCTAGCATAACTGGCCTCCCTCCCAGGTGAGATTAAAGTTTTATTTATTATTCCCTGCCCTGCACCTGCATTTGGAGAGGCCACTTCACAAATAGCCCTGTGGCTCGCTGCAATCAAACAGATCTAAACCCAGACGAGTTCAAAATGGCTCCAACACAATGACAGTGAATGGATGGACGAGGTTAATTTTCTAACTGTCCCTGAAGAAACGCACATTCAGAGATTCACAGTGGTCCTTCAGAAATGTTCTCTATAAACCAGGATATTTCATTTTCTATGTTTTAAGAACCAAGCACCAATGGAATTGATAGTAGTTTTAAAATTAACCAAACAAACACATCCTCTGAGTTCATTTATTTTTACATAATTTTCACAAAATGTTTGTTCTTTTTTTTTTTTTTGTCATGGGGCAGTGTGCCTGCCAGAGAAAGACAGTGAGAGGGAAGGTGAAAGATCATCTCCCCAGGGGCATGGCTGCCCTGCTATCCCTTCTGTACCATTCTCCTTTTGGGATTTTGGGGCACACGCGCACACATGCCCAGTGTGATTTTCAAGCTGCCTAGAACCAGGACTTGAATCATGGTTGGCTATGTGGGAGTCCAGCACCTTAACCACCTGCTGCTCCCATTTTTACAGAACTCTTAAATCTGTTGAGTACACGGTGTTTCTAAGAAATTAGACAAGAGTTTCTGTGTGTTCTTCTTGGCATGTGCAAGAGAGCAGTGATGAAGGAAGGACATACAGGAAATGCAGGTCTGCTTTGGCACCAAAGACATCACTGTGCCAGGAGGAGCCCAGAACATCGGCATTCTAAACACAAAGAGTCACGGAGAGATTAAGACTGCCACAGAGAGAAGGCTTACGCAAATTTTGAGAGGTCTTAGCAGGTAGAGTCCAGAGCTCAGCAAGGCAGCAATTGTGGCCCAGCAGAGGAGACATTGTAGTACCATAGAGATTTCTGACCCTAGAGGAGACTTGCTCTCCACCCTCTGTTTTATTTATTTATTTATTTTTTTATTTATTTAGTTAGTTCGTTTACTTATTTCTCTTCTACAATAGAGACAGACAGAGAGAGAGAGAAGCAGACAGTCCCCCAATGGGGCCTTGACTTTATAATCCACCTCTGGCTTCATCCACTTTCAGATTATGAGCACAGACATGCCCAGGGTACTCAGGGAGGTTTCCAGATGTGAACTCAGAACCTTCCCACGTGGGTCAGCCTTTTAAAGCATCATGCTTTACCATTGTGCCATTGACTGACCCTATTGCTCCACCCTTCTTAATTTCCTTATGGAGGGTGGCAGGTTTATGTTCAAAGGCAGAGCTTTGTGAGTAAGAGCTGCTCCTGGCTTACTTCATAGCTTTTGATTGGCTGTGTCATGTAAGACTGAGGAGTATGAGTGTTGGTATGAAATGGAACAGGTTCAAATGGCAGATCTGCCAATTTGCTACCTATTACCCTGTGCCTCAATTTCCTCATCTGAGAATAATAACAATTGCCTCATGAGGTGTTTGGGAGAACTAAGAATGCCTAGAACCTACCTAATGCATCAGAGGAGTCAATAAATGCCAAATACTGTTAATTTACATTTATTTATGGTGCTATCCAGTAAGAGCCAGAGGACAGAAAGACTCTTGGGATACTTTAGCATGTATCAGAATCACCTAGATGGCTTATTGAAGTATAGATTACTAGAGCCCATTCCCAGAATTTTTGATTTACTGGATGTGGGTTATGGACTGGAACATAGTTTGAGAGCTTCTTTTTTTTTATCTATATATACAAATGAGACCATTATTTGGCCCTTAGCACATGCCAGTGTTTGTGCATATACATGGTATTACAAATACTGACTTATTTACTTCTTACAGCAACCTATGAGGTGGGTTCTATTATGCCAACCATTTATAGATGAGAAACCTGTGACACAGAGGTTAGGTGACCTGTCCAGACACACTCAGGTTGTAAGGGACCAAGTGATTAAACTGAGTAAGTCCCAAAAGAGACATAAAATCTCCAGTGGGAGACACAGAGACTGTAGGGTTTTCAAAAAGTGTTCACAGTCTCCCACAGTTCTGATTTATGCAGGTAGGCTCTGCATGCTGGCTTAGCTCATAGTCAGAACCCCGTGTTAAGGCAATTGTAGGTGCAGTGAAAGGCCTAGAGACTCTGGGCTGGCCCCCTAGCCTAGTGGGTAATGGAAAGAGATACACCACATGGCCAACTAAAGTTCAAATCCCAGATGTGGAGTCATGAAAATACACTGGGCACATGTGCATGCATGCCCCAAATCCTGATCAGATGAAGAAATGGAGGAGAAAGGATTGCAGCGTGACCATGTGTCCATTGGAGGGGGTACTTTTCTCCCTCTTTCTCTCTCTCTCTGTCTCTCTGGTGAGTAAACACACCCTCTGGCAATGACAACAGCAACAAAAATAGGAAGACGGAAGAAAGAAAAAGGAAAGAGACTTTGGAGCCAAAGGGTAGAGTTCCAGTGTAGCCACGTGTGAGCTGTGTATCATTAAGCAAGATAATTCAACCTTCCGTGCTATTTTTTTCACCCAAAAGAAGAACAAAGGATGAAAATAATAAGACCTACCTAGCATGATTTTTCTTGGCAACACAATGAGGAAGCCCACATGAAGTCCTTGGAAGAGAAAGTTAGTCTCCAAGTTTTCTGCAACTTGCCGGTCCCTCATCTTTTGCACCATCTGTAATGGCTTTTGCTTGGTGGTGATAACTATGAATTTTGCCTGGTTTTTCCTCACCAATTTAAAGTACCTTGGGATGTAAGAATTAGAAAATACTATACATTATTTATCCCTTCCTTTGTATTTAAATGATAAAGAGATTTTTTTTATTATAGTTTTTTGGCTTCCTGGGGTAGTTTATTCTTCAAAAAATGTTCACATTTTCTTACTACTTTCCATGGAAACAACATACTTCCTTCCTCTGATATTAACCTCAGCTTTGTTTAGCCAGTTGGATAACAGATACAATGTAGTTGAGACATGACATGACCTTGTGAAGTTCAGCTAGTTCTGTATCTCCACCATTGTCATGTGAAGATATGTTTCATCTAGCCTGCTGGCCCCCTGGAGTAGGATTAGGTGGGCAAGGGCTAGGACTGAGCTGCCCCAGTGGAATCTAGCTTTCCTCAGGCAACTGTCAGCTGATGCCCAGATGTCATTGACCTAGCCTAGACCAGCAGAGCTATCAGCCCAGCCAAGATTAGCTGCTGTTCCTAGGGTCCAGAGGCCTAAATTCCTGTCCGCATTGGTTATGGAGATGCTGTGGTTCTTTGTTAATGGACTAATTTTGTCTCTAGCTCTAGGTATTTTGAGTAATAGGCTTGAGGGTCCAGGAATTCCTGTCTTAAAAAGCTCCTCTAGGTGATTCTGATATTCAGCTATATTTGGAAACCCCTGATGTCATTTAATCCCCTCTTCTTTTTTTAAAATAAATTTCCTGAAGACACTTCTACTCACCAGAGACTGAGAGGAAGCATCCCCAATAGGGCATAGTCATGCTGCAATCCCATTTCCTCCATTTCTCCATCCTGTGAGGATGTTGAGCATACACACACACACACACACACACAGGGAATGGTTTTCAGAACTACTAAGGCAGGATTTTTTTTTTTTTTTTTAGAGATTTTCACTGTAGGGCGCGTGCGCTCGCCAGACAGACAGAGAGAGACAGAGAGACAGAAAGCGAGAAATCACCCCCCAGGGGGGATGGTCATGCCGCAATCCCCTCTCTATTCTCCTCTCGGGATCTTGGGCACGCACGCACACGCACCCGGCGTGAGTTTCAAGCCACCGGGTCTGGGACACGAACCGCAGTTGACTACATGGGAGTCCAGCGACATAGCCATTACGCTAACTGCTGGTTCCCCTAAGGTAGGATTTTGAACCATGGTCTGCCATGTGAGAATCTGGCTCCTTTAACCACCATGCTACAGAGCTGGTCCTTCCCTCCTCTTTTAGAAGAAGCTGAGTCCCAGAGAAGTAAAGTGACTCGCTCAAAGGTTCAGTACATGATACAGTTAATATTAAAATCTTTAATATCGGGACCAGTAACGTGGTTATGTCACTGGACTCCCATGTAGTCCACTGTGATCCGAATCCCAACCAGGCAGCTTAAAACTCATGCATGTGCATGCATGCACAAAATCCTGAGAGGACAATGGAGGAGAAGGGATTGTGGCATGGCCATTCCCCTGGGAGATGATTTCTTGCTTTCTGTCTCTCTATTTCTGTCTTTCCAGCGAGCACACGTGCCCTATAGAAAAATCTCCAAAAGAAACCTTTGCTATTTTAGATTAATGCTCTTTCAACTGTATCACCCTATTCCTATAAAAATGAAATTAATGTGGAAGGAGAAATTCTTCATGTCCATGTAACTTATGATGCTTTGGGCAGGACTATTTCAAGCCTATGCTAACGTCAATGTTTTGAAACCCACTGATGAAAGGAAACCCACAGGAAAAGAGTATATTGACTTTGGTTGTAATTGTATTTACTGTGCCTGACGACTTAGCTCAGAATAAAAATGCGGTCACTGGATCATACGCTTTAGAGGAAATTTAAAGTAGAATATTCTTTTTCAACTTGGGAAAGTTTATGCAATTTCTAGGCAATTATTTTTTGGAGGAATAAAAATATATGTGACTCTTTCATCCTCTTCCTCTTGTTGAAGTTCCTCCTCATTAGTGGGCTCCTTCCTCTTGAGCGGTAGTAATACCCTCAAAGTACTGAATCGATTACAGCTGAGGTTTGTCTTGCAGCCCTGACAGCAATGCAGATTGGCAAATTGCAATGTCTGTCTCGATTCAGACTAATATTTATTGAGCACCTGCTATGTGCCCAGCTCTATGCAAACTGCTTCCACAAACGTTGGTTCATTAAATGTTTAGGAATTGACATGGAGTGGGCGGATATATGCGGACTATAGAGAAGGGAAAGAAGAGAGAAGAGACACGCATGGCTTGAGGCTGTTATTGCAGACTTCTTTTGTGATTTCCTTTATTTGCCAGTATTCTCCTGTTTAATCTGCACCATCTGCTGAGTAGTGGAGTCATCTCTAAGTTTAACAATGTCTGACGTTCAGTGTTGCAACCCTCCAGCTTAAATATCACCTTTACTGACTCTGTTTGCTATAACAAGAAATAGATAAGTAAATAAAGCCAGACAAGGTGCTACCTGTTTCTTGACAAAACTCAGGCAGAAATAAGGGCTCTTTCTTGGCCAAACGCTCTTCTTGCTTTCCATATGAGTCATTACAGTGTTGTCATAACCTTCTCCCCACCCCTTCTCTGCTGCATAATCTCTCTTACTGAACTCAACTTTTTAAATGCTATAACCTCATGACAGCTCCTGAGGGGAATCACTCATACAGACTTCCCTGCTGCACGCCTTTCCTCTCCTTCCCACAACTCACTCATACAGACTTCCCTGCTTAACGCCTTCCCTCTCCTTCCCATAACCCATTTCCAGACTCCCACAAGCCCCTTCCATTTTTCTCTGGACAAGGCCATCACTCACTCTTTATTCTCTGACATTTTTCCTCTTGTCTGGACTATACACACAAGTGTGTGCATGTACTCGTGTCCACCTCACCCCACATGCCACATGTTTTCTTGCCTTTTTCATGCTCTCTAGGAATCTTTGCCTCCACATTCAGATGGGTGTGAGACAGTACAGAGTGCTGGGGAGCATGGCAAACTGAAGAGGGCATACCACATCGAAAGGACACAGTCACTATGTGACCCTGGTGATGAGATGCCGTCATGCCTCAGTGTAGCCCAGCATTGATGTAGCATCTGCCTTTTTGAAGCTAGGAATTCAACTTTATATGAAATCTCTAGATTTTTTAAGTATGGATATAAATGACAACAAAAATAGAAACTTTGTGCACCAAAGAGGACAAATACTTCTCTGTACCTTTTGCTTATTCATATCTCACCGAACTTCAGAGTTTGGCTTAGGCTTTGTCTCTCCCCTGAAACATTCTTTGATGGTCATGACCACTGTACTCTTTCTTCTTTAACCCTTCCAGTACAGATAGGAGTAGCCGGGTGGTTATGGCCACAGGGTCTGGAAGCAGAGGGTCTGGAAGCAGAGCAGCTGGACACAAAACCACCTACAGGCTGTGCCACCTTAGGCAAGGTAATTACCTTAAACCTAAGTTCAATTTCCTCTTCTCCTCTGGAGAAGATACCAGAGTATGTATTTCATGAGTGCATAATAAAGATTGAGAGATGAGCATATAAAGTATTCAGCATGATGTCTCACACATAGTAAGTACTCAGTAATGTTAGCTATTACTACTTACATTTTTAAAGAATTCTTTATTTAATTTTACTTATTATTATTATTATTATTTTATTTTGAATTTGACCAGAGAGAGAGTGAGGAGAGAAAGAAAGTGAGAAAGCAAGCTGCCAGGTTTGGGACATGAACTGCAGTCAGCTATGTGAGTATCCAGCGCCTTAACCAATATGCCACTGCCAGCCCCTTATTACTTATAGTTTATGACCATAGATATCATCAAAAGCACAAAAAATAGAGAAAAGCAGAAAAAGAGAATTATAGAACCTCATTTCCAAAGTTAAAATCCCAGATGTATTACTTTCTAGTTATTTAAAGTTTTTCTGCGCCCCAGATTTCTCATCTGTAAAAATCTAGATACTGAGACCCACTGAGCTATTTTGAGGACTGAGTTAGTATTTGTAAATCATACTTCCTAGAATACTGCTTGACACATAGAGCCTTTAAATGTTAAAATAAGTAAAATGGTAAAGTGTAGCTTATTATTAGACTATGCACTATTCCCTGATTATATCCTATATATCCATTTATATATGCTATCCCAGTGTCCTCAGGGCAAATTTGGCCCTCTGTTTGTTGATGTTAGTAAAGTTTTATTGAAACACAGATGTGTTCATTTGTTTTTGTATTGTCAGCTACAAGTGCTTCAATGGTAGGGTAATTGTGATAGAGATCATGTGACCTGCAAAGCTGCCAAATTTTCTATATGACCCTTTACCAAAAAACAAGTTTGCTGACCCCTGGCCTATGCTACTAAAGTATAAACTTTTCCATGATAGAGATTTGAGAGTCTGTTTATATTACTCAAGATACATAAGAAGTAGATGAATGAGAAGGAAAATTATAGAATTTTATCATTGAAAGTGACCTTGAAGTCATGTGGTTAAACTTCCTCCCAAAAGCAAGAATTCTTTCAGCAGTATCTCCCACAGATTAATAGTGATGGTTTACTATTGTCGAACTGCCTCAAAACTCAGTGGTTTAAGATAACAATACTCTACTTATTTATTAAAATTTGCTACAGAACATGTGTGCTCGCCAGAAAGACACATACACACATAAGAAAGCGAGAGAGAGATTCCCAAAGGATGGTCACACTGCAATCCCTTTTCCTCCATTCTCCTCTCAGGATTTTGCGTGCATGTGCACGCGCGCATGCACACACACACACACACACACACACAGGCATGCTTCTCAAGCTGCTAGCAAGCTGCCAGGTCTAGAACTCAAACCACCATCAGCCATGTGGGAGTCCAGCACCTCTAACCATCATGCCATGCCACCTGCCAGCCCCAATCCTTTTTCCTTTTTTTTTTTTTTTTTTTAAGCCCCCTCATCTCTGGTACTTTGCTATAAAAGCTGGGTCTGAGACTAGAACTGCATTGTCAGTCACATGGGATCCAGATGCCTTAACCATCATGTCACTGACTGGTCCCAACAATCCTTTATTCTCACACATGAATTGGCAGGTTGTAGGAGGCAGGTTCCCAGGTGTCCTCTTGTTTTCCTGGGAACCGTGGGCTAATCAAAGCAGGTTTCCCTTGTGAAGATGACAAAAATACAGAAGGCATAACCAACCATGCAAGCACATTTGGAGCCTACCAGGAAGTTACTTTACCTCTATTGACTTCTGGTGAAAGAACGTCATGTGGTTAGTTCAAAATTCAAGGCGGGGGGGTGGGGTGGAACCAGCAGTTAGCGTAATGGCTATGTCGCTGGACTCCCACGTAGTCGACTGCGGTTCACGTCCTGGACCCGGTGGCTTAAAACTCACGCTGGGCGCGTGTGCGTGCATGCCCGAGATCCCCAGAGGAGAATGCAGGAGAAGGGACTGAGGTGTGGCCATCCCCTCTGGAGGGTGATTTTTCGCTTTCTGTCTCTATGACTCTCTTTGTCTGGCGAGCGCACGTGCCCTATAGTGAAAAACCTCTCAAAACAAAACAAAACAAAACAAAACAAAACAAAAAAAACAAAACCCTATAGCAAAAACCTCTCCAAAAAAAAAAAAAAAAGAAAGAAAAAAAATTCAAGGCGTGTGGAAGTAAACTCTGTCCACTGTGAGGCCATGGCAAGGAGTGTGGGGGCCAAGTAATACTTTCTGCCACACTAGTTACTAGCGTTTAGTAAAGAGCACATTTTTTCCAATTAGGCTCTCATCAAGGGCACTATGTTGGCTTTATTCCCAGTATTTTATCTGTATCCATTTTTCTTGTAAAGCATAATATCACTTTTTTGTTGTTACAGCATCAAGGACACATCTTAGCTCATAATTTCTCTCCCCATTTGTTAGAACTGACAGCTATGTATGCTAGCTAACATTTATTGAGTACCTACTAATTTTCAGATACTATACCTGGTATTTCATTTATTGCTTCTAAACTTTACAACCAGTCTTCACAGTAGATATTATTAATCTTATCTCTGTCTTGGAAAAGTGAGAACCAGAGAGGTTAAGTTACCCCAAATTAGAGCACTTGAAAGTGACAGAGTCTGAATCTAATTCCAATCTTTTTCACTTCAAAGCCCCATACCATGTTGTCAATTTTGTGTGTTGGTGTGAATTTTTAAAAGGTAAAGATGTTTGTGCATGGAATATGGAATTGACAATTTATCGAGAGGTGAACACTCAAATGTTAATATGCTGCACTCAGTAGGTGCTTAATTCAAAGTTAGAAGATTGAATCGTTATCTCTGTTTTGGAGAACACATTGCCTCTTGAATCATTTTTTTATTTCCTCAGTGCCAGTTGTGATACCGTTTTTGTCTGTGCAAATTATCATCTTGTATGTAGTAAAAGTCCATTTTAAAAACTTTAATTTCTAAATCTGTCATAAACCAGTCCATTTATAAAGCATAATGAAAATGAAGGGCTAGAAAAATGAATTTTAAAAAGACATACAAATACAAGCTCCATTTTATTTTTAGTATTCAATCCACGAGACACATAATGACTCTAGCAAATTGCTAGAAGTTTCTAAATGCTTACCCTCAAATGCATACTTGTGTTGCCATTGACTGGTCACACATTGTATGAACCACACTTTGAATAGCACTCATCTGAGCTATTTCAGCAAAGACAGGAGTGGCGCTGTGTCCTACACCCTGATTCTCAGAGCTAATCTTCTCCTTACACCTTGCTTGCGTTCCGGAGTTTGTCTGATGGCCTCGGAGAGACAGTGACACAATTCTCACCTGCCCTCTGATTTTGCTCATCTGCCCTCTGCACACAGCACAGACTGCCTCAACATTGCTTCCTTGAGTCCACCCTAGCCTTTTGCGGTAACTTCGGTTTCTTATTGAGAGTCCTCGCCTTCCATTTATCAGGCGGTCGTATCTGCGGCCATAAAAATGTCCCCATATTTCCCTGGGCTCTGGGCACTGAATTCATAAAGAAACAGGACCACTCCCCTCCCGGTCCCCCAGTCCCTTGTTTGCACAGATAAGAGCCAGAGCTGAGGGATATTTGAATAGGTGCCTTGTCTTGATGGTGTGGATCGTACCTACTAAAGAGCCAAAAGCCGTTGTGTCAAAGCCTGAGACAGGAAAATACAAATGACCTGGCTGTGATGTCCAGCAAAATCACCATAATTGTAGCTTTGAATATTGAAATAGAGGCAAACAATGGTCCCCCATCTTTCTGTTTTTCCATTCTGTTGTGGGCACAGCATCCCTTTGTCTCTAAATTATCATCATTATACTAGTCTATCTGAAACTATATTTGTGAAATTCTTTATAATCCAGGGTAATTCCACCCAGTTTATTTCCCCATCTGTCCTTTGGGTTTGTGTCCTGCCTTCCCGGTGTAGTTTGTCAGCCAAAGATTTATTCCGTATTCAGTAGAGCTTTCATCCCATTGTTGGTGTTCACTAGATGGTAATAGAAACGCCATTCCACTGAACTGTGAGTTGAAGCTGTATTACAATGATACTGCCCCAATTTTACAGATGCTGCTCAGTGCCAAAGAGCTTTAATAGAACGCTCAAGGTCACAGAGCAAATCCAATGTAGGATCAGGGGTGGGACCAGCTGTTGTGAATTCGGAGCCCACATTTCTTTTCATTGTATCAGACTGCCTCTCAGAACCACAAGAGATACTCTTATCAATGTTGTTTGGTGGGTGTTCAGTTCACTGCAGCTGATACTGTCAAATGAAATCTTCAAATGCCAGAAGTAGGCTGTCAGACACTTCACCTTTATGAACTCCAGCGTTATAAGCAGCAGCAGCCCAGACGCAACTGGGAAATCTATAGCCACAGTTAATACTGGTTGTTAAAAGTATGTCTTCTTGAAAGTTGTTCCAGGGTGACAATGATCAATGCTGGCATTCATTAACACAACAGCGACAAAAACAACAAAAAACCGCGATTCACCTGAAACCAAATCTAAGCCAGCAGAAAGATGGACTTTGGTTCCCATACAGGACCTAGAAATCATATCTCAAATAACCTAAATAATTCAATCCAACGTAAGGATGTTATCACATATACCATTTCCAAATACTATTTATACCCCTCTCCTCCCAGTTCTCTTCATCTCCTCCCCACGATATTCTGATCACTTACCCTCTCTCTCCATTTCCTAGTCATGGGTATTAAGTCAAGGACAGTTGAAGAAGAAATATGAAGAACTGGATTAAACACAATTTAACATAAATTGCTAGCATGGATTCTAGGCATTGGAAATTATTGTGTAACTACTCAGAGCAAACACTGTGTAGGTGTTTGTTTTACTCACTCTCACTCTAATGCTTACCTCGGTCTTGCAAGGCCCATTTTATTCTCTTCATTTTCTAGATGAGAACCCCAGACCTCAGAGAAAGTGCTTATGATCTGGATGGTGAGTGGACTGGGTTTCAAACCTGAATCTTCTGGCTCTGAGTTTTTTCCCCCTAATGTTCCCTTCTTAACATTCCCTTTAAGAAATGATAAGTTAGATTAATTAATAGTAGAGGTTTGTTTGTTTGTTTATTTATTTATTTATTTATTTATTTTTGGAGAGGCTTTTGTTATAGGGCATATGCATTCGCCAGAAAGACAGAAACAGAGAGACAGAAAGCAAGAAATCACCTGCCAGGGGGAATGGCCATGCTGCAATCCTTTCTCTTCCATTCTCTCCTTGGGATCTTGGGCTTGCACGCACATGCACCCGGCATGAGTTTAAGCCACTGGGTCCAGGACTCGAACTACAGTCGACTACATGGGAGTCCAGCGACATGGCCATTACACCAACTGCTGGTCCCTATTTATTTATTAAGACCAACTCTCAGCATATGGTCAAAGTTGCAATAAATATTGCAGTAAATGTGAATAGTCTAAAACATAAGCAAACTCTGGTACTAAAAATAAACAACTTAAAAAAAAATTGTAAGTCAGTTTTCTGCCTGACTTATAGGTCCTGTTTTGGATTACCAACTGCTAATCACAAAGTCCTAGGAAAATGATAAGAGAGAAATCATAATGCTCTTTGCATTCAGGGTAATTTGTTATTCTTCACTTTAAAGCTTGACTAGTAGGGTCCTGAGAAGGAATCTGGCCTGGAGAGAATGAAGCTTTCCTCTGTGAGATTTAGATGCTTCCTCACCCCCCAACCCCGGAATTTTCTACCCTTTTTGCAGTTCCATGGTGTATGGAATCCCAAACCTGTTTACTATTTTGTTTTGTTTCTTACTAAATTAGAATAAGTAAAACAGGACCAGCCCCAGAGCCCATTGGTTAAGGGAGCCAGATCCCACATAGCCAACTCTTTTTCAGTCTCAGATCCAGTAACTTGAAGAACATATCACATGTGTGTATGTACCAAATCCAGGCAGGATGGAGAAAAGTGCACTGTGACATGACCATGCCCTACTGGGGTGGAGGGTTTCTCCCCCTCTCCTTCTCTCTCTGAAGAGTGTACACACTCTCTTGCATTTATTTTAAAAAAGAAGGAGGAGGAGGAAGAGGAGGAAAGAAGAAATAAAATAGATCCAGAAATTCACCTTGCTCATTGGATTGAGATATGTCTGTGATATCTGTGACTAACTTGGTATAATCAAAAATAGTAAAATTATAAGGATATCTTGAATCTGTTGGACTCCTTTCTCTCTAGGAGATCATGGCATTTCAAACACTTATTCATAGAATATATTGACATTCAGTTTTCTCAGAATTATTAGGCAGCTGTTAATGACATCATTTTACAGAAGTCAAGACTGAGGCATATGGCCACATTGAAAGACCTGCCTGAGGGGGTGCAGTCAATGATAGCCCAAATCTGGAACTTCTAACTCCTCATTTGATGTCAATTGAACAATACAGGAGACTATCAGGTATGGCTGGTATTCTCTTTATTCCACTATTTAAATTTCATGATGAATTTCTGGCTGAAATACATAGACGTACCATTGAAACACTGTTTCTATAATTGGGTTTTGATACTGAGCAAGGTATACTCTGCTCAGTCAGCAATGGCTGTGAGAAAGAATGTTGTAAGTAATGTCAAGCAGAGTTTTAGGTCCTGTGAGGACACTGGGGAAATAGGAGACTTGATCCTACTTTCAAAATGTTCAGGGTATGATTTGAGAACCTAAATTCCCTCTTATGAAGTAATCATAGCACAAAATACTGGGTGCTAACCCAAATAAAAAGAAGAACCTTGGGACCAGAGATATTACCCTGAAGTGGGAGGGTTCATGGAAGACATAATTTACTTTTTTTTTTTTTTGATTTTTGCCATAGGACAAGTGGGCTGACTAGAGAGATACAGAGAGATGGAAAGAGAGGGAAAGTGAGAAATCACCCTTCAGGGGGATGGCTATGCCTCAATCCCTTCTCCTCCATTCTCCTCTTGGATTTTAGTCACACATGCTCACATGCCCAAGTTTGCAACTTAAACTGTGGCACTGGCTATGTGGGATCCAGCCACCTTAGCCACCATGTCACTTCCTGACCCCAATAGCTGTTATATCTTTAAGAGTAGATAAGTTCCAACAAGGACAAAAGGAGATAAAAAAGAACCCAAGTAACATTTGTGTGGTTTTTTTTTTTTTTCTTACAAGAGCATGTGTATTCACCAAAGAAAGAAAAGAAAAGAAAACAAAACAAACACACCACAATTCTTTTTTCTGCATTTATCTATCTTGTCATGATTTTGAGGACACATCACACCAGAGCTGGAATTTGAACTTCGGTTGGCCATATGGGATACAGCTCCCTATGTCTGGTATGTTGTCAAGTCACCAGAGCTGGAATTTGAACTTTGGTTGGCCATATGGGATACAGCTCCCTATGTACAAGGCTCAACTGCTGTGAAGTGATCCCTGTGCTGCGTTTTTAAATTAGCAAAATACTTTCATGTGCATCTTTGGATTGATCCCTAAGTCATTATTATTCTTATTTAACTGATAAGGGGTCTGAAATTCAGAGAGGTTGAGTAGACATTCTCAGATGACATAGCTTGGGGCCAGCCAGTGGCATAGGGGTTAAAGTGGCTGGATCCCCTTGGGGCTGGCAGGTCGTTTTGGTGGTTAAGGCTGCTAGACTCCCACAGGGCTGACCACAGTTTGAATCCTAGATCTGGCAGCTTACTTTCTTATTTTCTCTCTCTCTTTCTGTCCCTCTCTGGTCAAATAAAAATAAATAAATAAAGTTAAATAAAATAATTCTCTTAAAAAATAGAAGTGGCTGGATCCCACATGACCAACTTTGCAGTTTGAATCCCACACTTAGCAGTTTGAAACACTCACCAAACATGTATGTGCATGCCCAAAATCCCAAGAGGAGAATGGAGAAGGGAATTGGTGTGGCCATTCCCCCTGGGGGAAGCGTTCTCATTTCTTTCTCTCTCTTGCTCTCTCTCTCCCTCTGTCTCTTCTTTCTCTCTCTTGTTCTTTCTCTCCCTCTGTCTCTCTCTCTAGCAAGTGCAAATTTTATAACAAATTATAAAAAATTAAATAGAAAAAAGAAGATACAGCTTATAAGGGGGAGAGCTTATGGTCAAACCATGTTACTTGGTGCCAGATTCTGGAAGGTTATTAAACTAGGCAGAGGGGAATTTATTGCTAATCCATTTTCATCCTGTCATTCCCTCAACTCTCAGTTCCTGAAGGGCAGGACTTCACCTTTTATTATCAGTCCGGTCTAGCACACTGCTCCTCATAAAGGAGGTGCTAATGATATGTGAATGAATGAATGAAATACCTGTAGCTTTAATCTCGGTGTTGCGTGATGGTAATCTGGTGACAACAATGGAATTAGAGTAATAGAGGTGAATCTAAGGGACGTGGTATATAAGAGCAATAGGATTACCAAGGTAGAGACCATAAGGAAAATGGAAAGCCTTGATAATATACTTAAATTGCATGGGACGATAGAATGCCACTTATTTTATCACTTATTATTTTATTATGGTTCATTAAACTGGACATAAGCATTTACACAATTTATATTTCAATAATAAAAGGGGAAACCATTTTAGATAGAAAAAGAACAGGTAACATTTTCGATATGAAGGATAAAGGAGAAGGAAATAATAAAAACAATCTCACATTTATTAGTGTGACACATTTAAAGAAGAGTTCCCTGCTAGAAATGGGGCACTCAGAGGCAGAGGTAACAAAGTCAGTTTTGACATATTTGAGGAGCTGTGCACCTGCACATTCACTAGTAGAGCCATGTCTCCATTCCAGAACATTCTTGTTGCCTTCGCTTTGGGCCCATATCCTGGAGATTTAATGTACTTCTCTTTTTTCCTTCAAGTGTTAGTATCTATTTGATGTCAGGGGTTGCTCCTCTCTCAAAACAAAGTTGGTAGCTGGGTGACCTTTTTAGCTTTCTCTTCTTGAATGTCCCCCAACACAAATTCAGACAGACTTTCATTTAGAAATCTTACTGCTGACCTCTTTGGGACTATAGATAAGGATTACAAAAAATTATAAGCACGTGGGGAGTTATAAAAATTTGCAGAAATCCTGCAAAGTTCTGTGAGTAATAGTCCCATAATGGAGTTTCTGTCTCCTTTTCTTAGATGGTACTCAGAAGGCTCTCTTAGTTGGTCCTGAGAGGCTTTCTTAGATGATTTGAAATGAGAGTCTAGGCTCTTCAGACATACAACTAATCCTGGATGTGTGCTTATGATATGCTAGGGATTCTAAAATCTTTATTCGTATTATCTCACTAAAACATCAAAAACTAGCCCAGGAAAATACATTATTATTATCTCCATTTTATAGACAAGGAAACTGAGCCACAGAAAATGTCAACACTGCACCCCAGAGCATACAACTACAACTGGCAAAGTTGAGATTTGTACCATAGCAGAGCTCATGTCTATCTGTCTCAGATGTAGCCCAGGTAGGCTGAGGCCAAAACTTCTTGGTGTTCACCACAGAATCTGTGGTTTCTTTCTGAGTATTGCATTCCAAGGATGAACTGCTTGGACTCAGGTTGTGATCCCTGTCCTTAGACATCCCTTTCCTGGGTTTTAGGCTATGTTGCAGCAGTATCAAAAATGTCTCTCTAGGGTAAGCCTGTGGTCAGGTGGTTAAAGTGGCTGGATCCTACATGGCTGACTGCATGGGTCAAGTCCTGGACCTGGCAGCTTGAAAAACTAGTTTGAAGAACATACCTGGTGCGTGTGCACACCTACGCCCAAAATCCTGAGAGGAGGGAAAGATGGAGAAGGGATTGTGGAATGACCATGCCCCATGGATAGTGCTTTCTTGTTTTCCTTCTCTCTCTTTTTCTCTCTGTCTCTCTTGGGTGAGTGTATGTGCCCTCTAGCAAATTAAAATAATAATACTGCTAATTTTAAAAATTGATGAAAATGCCTCCTTAGCCTCTCCTCTGGCTGGCTCCCAGAAATCCAGCACTTGTCTCAGACTCTTTCACAGAAAATTCCTTCAATTTCCAGTTTTCACAGATTCTTCCCCTGGGTTTTGAAATCATTCTGCATAGACTTGAAATCATCTCTCCTTCATCCTTCATTCACTTATTCATTCAACAAATGTTCAACATCTTATTATGTGCAGGCACAATGCTGAGACTCAAGGGGCACTGGATATAAATAATTCATAGCTCCCTATTCTCTAAGGTATTCACAGTCTTATGGGATATATAGGCATAAAAACAAATTCAATTCACTGTAGTAAACGCTATAGAGGATGTATGCACAAACAGTGAAGGGAAAATGGTGAAGGTTAACTGCATTGGGAAGTCTGGGAAGCTTTACAGTAGGGAAATTTTCTGGATTTACAGGATGGAGGAGGGTCATTCTCTCTCTTTCTCTTTCTCTCTCTCTTTTTTTAACTTACAGAGTATGCATGCACTCACCAGAGAGAGAGGTAGAGGGAGAAATCACTCCCCATGGAGATCAGTCACGCTACAGTCCTTTCTCTTCCATCTTGCCCTCCTTTCAGGATTTAGGGCATGCACATATTCCTTTCAAGTCACCAGGTTTAAGATTTGAATCATGTAGTCAGTCACATGGGATCCAGCCCCTTAACTGTCAGGCAACCAGTTGGCCCAAGGAGGGCCATTATAAAGACAGAAAGGAGCATGTGCCTAATTTACAATGGCAGAGAGTCATGAATGTGGCTATTTAATTCAGTGATTCATTTCACTCATCCATAAATATTATCAAATGCCTACTTTGTGCAAAGCGTCGCTTTAGGTCTTGACAGTGCCATGTAAGTATCGAGTTCTTTGACTTCAATGAAGTTTTCTATGAAGCAATTACTCTCAATAAGGAATGGTGCTTCCACCAGAATAGGTGTTTGGAAATGTGAGGTTGGCTGCCCCAATAATTGGCTTGTCCCACTAACTACAGGCACCTTGTGTCTGGTGACTACGATTGCGAAATGCTTTGCAAGACTCTTGGGACTTCCACCCTTCCTATCATACTGGGAGTGTATTTAAACCACAGCAGAGGAATCTTGGGAGCAGCATAAATCACACATACTTGCACATGCACACACATACAAATACATGTAGACACACATACAAACAAAAATGTGCACAAAGAAGTGAATTAGGGCTCTGCTATGGTTTGTGTCTCCCCTCAAATTCACATGGTGATAGAATTAAGAGGGTTAAAAATTTAATCCAACTATGAAAAGCAGGGCCTTTGGGAAGAGATTAAGGTCATTGACTTAATGGATAGGACCCTCCATGACTGAGGCCTGGTGGATCTCTTAGGAGAGACAGTAAGACAGAGACACATGGACACAGATATGTGTGCTTCTGCTCCACCCTGTCTTGCCACATGACCCATCAGTAAGAAGTCCTTCATCAGATGCAGCACCAGCATCTCGGACCTCCAAATCATGAGCTGAGTTCTTATACATCACCCAATTTCAGCTATTTTCTGTTATTAGCAACAGAACAACCTACAGCATGTTCCCAATTTAGTCAGTCAAAGATGGAGAACTTCCCAGAATCTAGGTGGGCTTAGTAGAGTTCACTATAGCTCAACAGAACAAACTACAGCACGTTCCCAATTTAGTCAGTCAAAGATGGTGAACTTCCCAGAATCAGGTGTGTCATATCTAGGTGGGCTTAGTAGAGTTCACTATAGCGTGTGTTGCTGGCAGTGACACTATTTGCCCAAATATGGTCACTTCTTTTATGGCATAAGTCATCATTCTAGAACACCTGACTGGAATAAACTGTCACCTCCATTGAAATAATATACATTTATAAATATTAGTGTTTTTCTTGTGAAGAAACCCCTCCACTTCTGCAAAGCCACATACTAATGAAGGAGGGAGCAGAGACAATACCTGGGTTTCCCTGGACTTGCTCTGTTCTTCCACCTTTACAGTTTCCTGATAAAACATCTACTTGCACAACCCTGGGAGAAACCAGAAGGGCAGATTAAGAAAAATGATGAAACTCCTTGCATTCACTGTTGAGGATTTTAAACTTCATCCTAAGAGCAATGGGGAGCCATTGCAAGCCTTTAATTAGAGGATAAAAGTTTACAAATGCTAAAATTTGGGATCATAGAGAAGAATTTCGGGGTTTGCACTTATAGAAAAGTCAATTCTGGCTCCGCTGGAAAGGAGGAATCAGAGAAAAGGAATGATTACAAGTAGGCAGGCTTATATTTTTGCAGGTGGGAGGTGATAAGGACTTGAAGTCTTATTCAAGCAGCAGTTGTAAGAGTGAATTTGAAATCAACTTAGGAGGAAAAGAAATTAGGGCCAGCTGATGATGAACAGGTGAAGCAGAGAGAGAGGAATCAAAGTTTATATGGAGGTGAAAATTATACCAAGCTCTGTTTATAAATGAATTCAGTTCTCACAAAAACAGTAAGATATATATGTCATCCCCATTTGCAGAGAGGGAGACAGAGTAGGTATTTTCATAACATACATTTTGCTGAACATTTTAAAGACCTCTCATATTTATTTTATAATTTCATTGCTTGGTTCCTGGATTCATGGATTTTACCTGTTGAGGACCCACAACCATAAAGTGATCATTGATTTAGAAAGTTGTGTTTGTTTCCTATTGCTGGCAGAAGAAAGCATGGCAAACTTAGTAACTCAAAACAATGCAAGACTGTGTTATTGCAGCTCGGCAGGTGAGAAGTTTGAAATGAATCCCACTGAATTAAAATCAAGGTGTCACTAGGGCACTGACCCTTCTGAAGACACCAGGGGAATATGGTTCTTTGACGTCTGGGAGCTAGATGCCACTGTGTACCTTGGCCCACAGCCCCTTCCTTCATCAGCAGTCTCCAAAGTCAGCCTGGAGCACCTTCAGATGTCTCTGACCTGATCCCTGAAATCATCACATCTCCTCCTCTGCCTTTCCTGTCTCTCTCTCTTTCACTTTTCAAGGTCCTTATGATTACACTGAGCTCACACCGAGAATCTAGGATACTCTGTTATTTCAAGGCCCATTGTGCCATATAAAATAAAATTTTGCAGCTTCTGGGGATTAGGACATCTTTAGGGGAGGGTCATTTTTCTGCTTACCAAAGATGCATCCTACAACCTAGGAAATAGCCTATATCATTGCAGGATGCCATTCTGTGCCATGTTTTCAGTTATGCCTTCTAAGGACCTTTCAGATTGGCAGCTCTTGGTGGGGTGATACATAACAGGGAAATGGATCCCACAATTTTATGCTGACTAATAAGAGAGGCTAACTTGTGTCAGTTAGCCAAGTTTTTTTAAATAGATCCCTCCTATATTGTGGATATTACCAAAGGTCAATTTATACGACCTTTTTAAGAACTTCTTCTTTTTTTTTTAGAAAGATTTTTGCTATAAGGTGCATGTGCTTGCGTGAGACATGCAGAGAGACAGAAAGCAAGAGGCTGTCACCCCCAAGGGAGATGTCCATGCCACAATCCCAGATCCTCCATTCTTCCCTTGAGATTCTGGGCATGCATGCACATGTGCCATGGTTGACTACGTGGGTGACATAACCATTATACCATCTCCTGGTCCCTCAAGAACTTCTTGCCTGTGATCTTCTAATCATTTGATTTCTGTGCTCTCAATCAATCAGCTCAGTCATTGACAACTGTTCAAAAATCTATACATGCTTTTTTATTATATGACTTCTTATTTACATTTAATCATTGTACATCTTTATAGTGTACAATATGGTTTTGCAAAGCATGCGTGCAGTGCATGTCAGTCAAGTCAAAGACATTACGGTAAACATCATCCTCAACAGATAACTTTCCATTCTTGTGCTTGTTAATTTTTCTTTTTGAGCCCCTCCCAACTACCCCCTCTATATTTGTTTTAACCTTGAGATATTTCTTTGTCCACACAAGGCAGATGGCCAGGTATGTCATTCAAAGTTTGCACAAGGGGAGGATTTAGCCTCACTGCTGTTTTTCAGGGCAGCAGAAATCCATTTGGGGTTTATATATACACATTGAACCAGCTTATTTATAAATGAGGTTCATCCTGGTTTTGTTCTTCTGGATGGTTATATGGGCCCTCACCAGGGGACCACAGGGAGGTGATGTCACAACTGTGGTGACATGGGGGCCTGGGCCACTTGTTTGCATAGCATTTTTGTGCTTTATAATTCTGCTTGTGTCTGACTCCAGATGTGCTATTTCCATCTTATGATGGGTTGTTACTGGCTCTGTTCAATCTTATAATGTGGGGTATATGCCAGGACCAACTTATAATGGGAGTTCAGTGGTATAGCTACATGATTCCAAAGCTCAGACACTCAGTCCTTAAGGCTCAGTCATGAGCCAGGAATTGTTTTCTGAATGGTGTCTCTCTAATGCAGATGGCATAGTCTTGCTTCAGAATCTTGAAGGAGCTACCTTGTGATCCTCCTTTAAACCTTGACCAAGTGCACCAAGTGAGAAGCCTAAGTCAACCAAAAAGTTAGAGGGAACAGTTAGTACAAGACTGCTCTGTTCTTAATACCAACTATATGTTTGGAGGTTTCCAAAACTACTTTCAGTTTAATATCTCACAGAACATACAGAAAGCTATTAAGCTTGAGCTATGGCTGATTACAGAGTAAAGGTACAAATTAAAATCAGCCAAGGAGAGAAGCCTGTAGGGCAGAATCTGGGAAAGCAGCAAATATAGATCTTCTATTGTCTTCATCTTTGGAGTCAAGGCATATTGCTTTCCCAACACTGAAGTGGGCTAATACCCATGAAGTATTACCAACCATGGAAGCTCACCCAAGCCTTAGTGTTCAGAATTTTCACTGGGCTTTGTTACATACACTTGAATAATTGCCCACCTGCTTGATTTCAGTCTCTGTCAACTGATACTATATGACTCAAAGACCCCATACTAAATTGTTCTTTCTGGCCTGGCCAATCTCCAACCCAGTATGAAATCATATTGTTATAATTGGCCTGGCTCAAAGTCCCTGGTAAACAAAGATGAACTCTCAGAAACCAATACCAAGGCTAAACTTCTTTTTCTGTAAGATTAAATTATTTGCTACACACTACACATATTGTTCCTTCCGACCACAAGAGTCTCTATTATGACAGGAACTGGCACTAGTAGATTGTATAGCTTGGGCAGCATGACAGCTTATGTTACAGCCCTGCCCTGTCCTGGCAGCCTTCTGTGTCTCTTGGTAAATCTGTTGATACAGAATATCCACGTGTAAAATATGCTGCCCAAGAGATATATGAGATGTTTGCTTCTTCTTAGAGGGGAAACACAGATGTTGTAATTCTTCCTTTATTTTGGAGGAGAGTATCTTGTGGGTCCAAGGCCATTATTTTCCTAAAATCTCCACTAACACAGAAGACCCTTGAATCCACGGAGTTACCATAGATGCTCATCAACCTCCCACCCAGTTAAAATAATGTCATTGATTTAGCAGATCAGTATTCTGTGCTGAAGAATGTCCAGATGGTCTAGGACCTTTCAGACTATATTATAACAAAGGAGGAGTTTACATAGCTCTGAGGTAAGATCATAAATGTGTACTGTTTTTGTCCTCTATGAATTCAAACTGCTTCAGGCCTTCCTTCCTGATAAGACTGGAAAAGAAGGCATCTGAAGCTGTGCTGATCTGCTTTAGCAGAGACACAACTTCTAGACACTTCTGCAGGCTCAAAGGGTTCAGGGGAATTTGGGGCCTCAAGGTTTTCAAGTGCATTGATCCACGTTGTCCCCATTGCAGGTTTTAGGTCCCACTCCTTCCCAATTAGATGTCCCTAACCTTGGCCTAGCAAACTTGCTGGGGTTGAGGATTCAACTTTCACTGAAGCTTTTCTATCCCTGTAATTAATCCTGGCCTAATCCTCACCTTTCTCTGCCCTCTGGCTTTGGGAGATAAGAGTCTTTTCATGTGCTGTCAAAGAGGTCCTCTGGTTTCCACAATTTACTTTAAATTGGTGATAAATCATCCTCAGATTTTCACTGTCTTTCTCCATTGCATTAATGGCACCCAGTAAGAGCCACTAACTTCCATTCATAGCTTTTTAATGATCATTTCTTCCGAATCTCTCAAGTGCTTTAGATATTACATCTGCCAGTGGACTTTCTTTCACTACTATCCTCTATGTTTCCCCATCAATGAAAGTTTTTTTTTAAATTACATGGCTGTAGCCTGCCAGGGGATGTATACAATTTACCTACCAGAAGGGATGGTCTTTTCCTTTCTAACTGGCACTCGGGTGGTCCATTTCCAAACCTTCATTTTTGAGCTGGCTTTTCAGGATGACTTCTGGTACCAACTCTCTTAGGTCTAATTCTCTGAGAAATAGACTGGAGATTTGCATGCAGCCATTTCATTGGCAAGTGTTTTCAGGAGCAACACTGTTAAGGAGGGATGAAATCGAGATTAGAAAAGGGAAGAAGAGCAACTGTGATGAAGTTGTCTTACAATGCAAGACTTGGATTACCCTTTGTGTGGTGTTGGCATTGGGAAGGTCCCGCCCTCATTTAGCACAAGGTGCCTGGGCCTTTATAGTCTGTATCGGTGGTTATTAGATGCAGGCTGCCCAGGGTGGGGACATAGCCTTATGAGTGGTACATCCTTTTGATTGAGGGTAACACAGGGTTTCCACTGGCTTCTAGCAAAAGAGCACCTCCATTCTGAATGAGGAATCTGGGAGGTAAGTCACAAAATTATTTGCACTCAGCTGTGTAACCAGTAATATTCTAGAAGTGACTATTATCAACCTGGGCCTTGGAGTGACCATCTGTAGCTGACTTATGTTTGACTAATTTCTCTGTGAGTGAGAAATAAATCTGGTTTTGTTAAGCCCTTTAGATTTTGTATTCTTTTATGGCCTTAGTCTAGTCTAGTCTTTTTTACCTAGTATATTCTATGTAGTAAAGTTATTATCGTTTCTACGTTCATTATTTGTTATTATTTCCAAATGCTACACAGAGAAATTAAGTGAGTTGATTAGCATTACAAAGTAATTGAGGAAGCCAGGATTCCAGCTTGGGCTTGTCTAAATCCAGAGCTCTGTGCTCTTTTTTGCAATCTCTCGTGTAGACATATCTTAGAGATAGTATAGATTTGGTTTCAGACCACTACAATAAAGTTATCATCACCATAAATTGAGTCACACAGTTTATTTTGGTTTCCTAGTGTGTAGAAAAGTTATGTTTGCACTATACTGTAGTCTATTAAGTGTGCAATAGCATTATGTCTAAAACACAATGTACATACCTTGCTTTAAAATACTTACTGGTGGGTCAGCTGGCATGGTGGTTAAGGTGGCTTTATCCTATGTGGCCAACTATGTGGTCTTAGCCCCAGGGCCAGTGGCTTAAAAAACATGCCAGTGTGTGTGTGCGTGCCCATAATAAGGAGAACTAAGAAGAACGGTATTACTTGGGGCGGGGTGGGGGAGTGCTTTCTCACTTAGCCTCTCTTTCCCACTCACTCTCTCTCTCTCACTTTCTAGCAAGCACATACACCTTCCAGCAAATTAAAAAATATGTATTTGATTAGTTAAAAAATGAAAGTGCCCCAAATCATCTGAGCCTTCAGCAAGTCAAAATCTTTTTACTTGGGGTGATTCTTACTTTGATGTTGATGGCTACTGAATGATCAAGGTGGTGATTGCTGAAGATTGGAATGCCGGTGGAAATTTCTCCCTCTCTCTCTCTCTCTTTTTTTTTTTTTTTTTCTGTGGTGCGGGTGTTCCCCCCAGAAATCCAGAGCTCTGTGCTCTTTTTTGCAATCTCTCGTGTAGACATATCTTAGAGATAGTATAGATTTGGTTTCAGACCACTACAATAAAGTTATCATCACCATAAATTGAGTCACACAGTTTATTTTGGTTTCCTAGTGTGTAGAAAAGTTATGTTTGCACTATACTGTAGTCTATTAAGTGTGCAATAGCATTATGTCTAAAACACAATGTACATACCTTGCTTTAAAATACTTACTGGTGGGTCAGCTGGCATGGTGGTTAAGGTGGCTTTATCCTATGTTGCCAACTATGTGGTCTTAGCCCCAGGGCCAGTGGCTTAAAAAACATGCCAGTGTGTGTGTGCGTGCCCATAATAAGGAGAACTAAGAAGAACGGTATTACTTGGGGCGGGGTGGGGGAGTGCTTTCTCACTTAGCCTCTCTTTCCCACTCACTCTCTCTCTCTCACTTTCTAGCAAGCACATACACCTTCCAGCAAATTAAAAAATATGTATTTGATTAGTTAAAAAATGAAAGTGCCCCAAATCATCTGAGCCTTCAGCAAGTCAAAATCTTTTTACTTGGGGTGATTCTTACTTTGATGTTGATGGCTACTGAATGATCAAGGTGGTGATTGCTGAAGATTGGAATGCCGGTGGAAATTTCTCCCTCTCTCTCTCTCTCTTTTTTTTTTTTTTTGCTATGGTGCGCATGTGCTCGCCAGAAAGACAGAGAGAGACAGAAAGATAGAAAATGAGAAATTATCTCCCAGGGAGGATGGCCATGCTGCAATTCCTTCTCCTCCATTCTCCTCTAGGGATCTTGGGCACACACTCACACATGCCCGGCATGAATTTAAGCTACCAGGTCTGGGTCTCGAACCACAGTTGGTTACATGGGAGTTTAGCAACATAGCCATTATGTTAACTACTGGTCCCCTGTGGAAATTTCTTAAAATAAGAAAGCCATGAAGTCTGCCTCCTTGATGTAGTCTTATTTTTCCCACAAAATATTTTTCTGCTTCATGGAGAGTTGAAGAATTTTGACTGTGGTAAAATACTAACAAACAACTCCTCTCAAACTCTGCCACTGTTCTATCAACTAAGTTTATGTAATAGTCTAAATGTGTTGTCATTTCAACGAAGTTCACAGAACTTAACCAGGAGAAGATTCTAACTCAAGAACCCACTTTATTTGCTCACCGATATGAAGCAACTCTTTATCCAGTCAAATCGTATCATGAGATCACAGCAATTCACTCACATCTTCAAGCTCCACTTCTAATTCAAAATCTGTTGCTATTTCTACCACATTTGTAGTTACTTCACCAACTGAAGTTACCCAATAGGCTTGAAAATTAACTTCTTTCAAAATTACTATTAATGTTGACATTTTGGCTTCCTATGAATCACAAATATTCTTAATGGCATCTAGAATGGTGAATCTTTTCCAGAAGGTTTGTAATTTACCATACTGCAATCCCTTTTTCTCCACTCTCAGGATTTTGGGCATATATGCACATGGTGTGAGTTTTAAGCTGTGATGTTTGGGACTCAAACTGGGCTTGACTACTTGTGAGTCATCTACTGGTCCAAAAATTAAGACTTTAAAGTTATACCCTCAATCAGTTTGGTACAGAATAGATGCAGTGTTAGCACAGACAACTTAATCAAACAACAGTTGTTGATTAAGTTTGCTGTCTTATATGGATGTGGTTTGTATACTCCAAACCATTTACAATAGTAACATAAAAGATCACTAATCACACATCACCATAATCCAAATAACAATAATAAAGAAAAATTGAAATATTGTAAGAATTACCAAGATGTCATACAGAAACATAAAGTGAGCACATGCTGCTGGAAAATATCATTGATAGACATGTTTGACACAGGGTTACCCCAAACCTTCAATTTGTAAAAAAAAAAAAAAACAAAACAAAACAATGTGGTATCTGCGAAGCACAATAAAGCAATAAAATGGTGTGTTCCCATATTCCAGTGTACATTTGAATGTACTCTGTGAAAATTGAAGGTTTTTTCAGAAAAGTCACGTACTTAATATTAACAGCCAATATACCTATGAATGTGTTTAGCCATGTGTCTATGAAAACAATTGGGTGAAAGTATTGTAACACTGTATGGGGGGGAGAGGTATCAATGCCTAATAATCAAAGGGAATAATCACATGAAAGCACAAGAAAGCAGAGAAGAGATTAAAATCGGCACATCAAGTGAGTGTCATCTACTCTTTCCTTGCTTCTGGACTTGGGATAAAGTTAAGAAGTATTTAATTGATCTCGGGAAACAAGGATTTCCCACTTTTGGAGAGGTTTTTGATATAGGGCATGTATACTCGCCAGAAAGACAGAGAGACAGAAAGCAAAAAATCACCCCTATGGTGGCATGGCCACACCGCAATTCCTTCTCCTCCATTTTCTTCTCAGGATCGTGGGCACACCGCACATGTGCCTGGCATGACTTTAAGCCACTGGGTCTGGGATTTGAATCGCAGTGAACCACTGTCGACCACATGGGAGTCCAAAGACATAGCCATTACACCAACTGCTGGTCCCAAATCAAGGAATTCTTAAAATCCCTAATCACAAACTCTATTATTTGTGGAGAAGACTATAGAAAAATCAAAGATTTCTTTTCAACATGGCCATGTAGATAAAATTATGGTAGAAAAAGAAATTGGTATGTCTATAACCAATAAGAGGTTATTTTCTAGATTTAAATAATAGTTATTGTAAATTGAACACAAAGACAATAGAAAAGTGGCAAATTGGGATAAATAGGAAATATCCAAAAAAGTAAACCTAGTTGTCTGATAAATAGCAAAATATTCTATCTCATTAGTAATCAGAGAAATACAAATTTAAGCCACAATGAGGTATCACTTTACAGCTACAGATGGGCAAAAATTAAAGAGTCAAATCATATCAAGTATTGGCAAAGATGTGGGATGCAGGCATCCTTCATGCACCACAGAGTGAAGCATAATTGGAGCAAACATTCTGGAGGGAACTGACTGTGTGTAATATAATTAAGCATGCGCATATTTTATAACCTAGAAATCCAGCTCCAGAGAATAAATCTCTGACAAGTTGGCTTGGGTCCATATAGAGGCGCTGATAAAGATACTATTGCAACAGTGCTTATGGAATAGCAAGCACTAGGCCAACCTGCAAAATATCTGTCAGTAGCACAATCAATAAGTAAAACCAAGGCAAACATGACTGAAAAGCTTAGAGCTTTTGTCTCTCTCCATGTGGAAGGTGAACTGGAAGACTATACCTTGAATTCTTTAGAGTGGTGGTAAAGGGAGGTGAGTATAGGCAACCAAACTTTATGCATACAAGGTTGTAAAGAAGCAGGAAAATAAAAACAAATAAAATATTAACTATGAAGTTGGTTCATATCTATGGGCTTGGCAAATGCACATTCATTTATGTTATTAGTCTATAAATCACTGATAATGCTTTTTATTCAGAATTACAAAGATTTGGGACCAGCAGATGGCTGGTTGTATTGCTGGATTCCCACATGGCCTACCCTTGTTCAAGTCCCGGATCCAGTGGCTTGAAATTCACTCCAGGGACATGTGTCTTTGTGCTTCAAATCCTGAAAGGACAATGGAGGAGAAGGGATTGTGGCATGGCCATCCCCCCTGGAGTTTTTTTTTTTTTTTTTTTTACATTCTCTCTGTCCAGTGAACATATGTGTCCTTTGGCAAAATCTCTCTCTCTGAAAAAAAAAAAAAATACAGAGTCTTTCTTTTGATCTACATTCATAGTCCCACTGGCATTTGTGGACTCTCTTTAACCAAAATTTTAATTAGTGTTTTCTTGAGGATTTTGCTTACATAATGACCCTCATTACAGACCTATAAGGCAGTAAGTAGGCTTCATCTTATAGCTGAGAAGAGGTTTAGAGAGGTTGAGGAGGATTGGGATTAAGGTGAATCTGGCTCCAACAATATTTTACTCATCACCTGACCTAATTTAAGTATCTACAGACTAATGTGTAAAAGCAATTGTAATTCTTAGAGTTTCAGAGTACTTATGTTGCTGACAGAAAAAAAGCTGGCTTTGTTTTTTTAGACAAATTTCTACTTTATTCGGGAACAGAAGATTATTTGAGCCTCAAATATCCAGTGAACCACACCTAGCAGAGTTCAAACTTGAGCTGAGGAAAATGACTTTCTCTTTGGAAAGAGGATTGGTCTCTCAACTTTAGCTGATTTCTCTTTCGGAGCTCTCTCCATTAAAAATTAATTTACTGGTGTAAAGAAATATGAGCTTCATAATCTCCCCAGCATCTACTGCTCTTGTCTCTGTCTCCTTTTTATGTCTTTTTTGTGCTTTCCCCAAAACACTGATAGCATCAAACTTGGCTAGTGATTTATCAGATACTGTTAGAGGAACAACAGCAACTCACATCCGTCTAATACTTTACAATTTACAAACTCTGCACACACGTTATGTTACTATGCATCCTCATAGCAGTCCCCTGAGGAATCATTCCCTCCCCCTCCCCGTGTAGAAGAGGAAATAAGGATTCTAAGATATCGTGTGTTTTATGGGGTGGTGATGGGAGAAAAGCATGTCTTTGAATCTCACTTCAATTTCATTTTGTCTCTTTTTAAAACCTATGCTGCCTCTCATAAAAGCCCTGATAGCTTTAATCATTTCCAAAGCCCTTTCCCATACTTTCATCCATCATTGTTATCTTAGAGCCAACATACGGATGCTTATACAGATTGAGTTACTTGCCGAACATCAGACCATCAGTTGGGGTGGGAGGGTGAGATTTGAAGCCGAGGTTATGCTTCTGGGATTTTTGCTCCCCTGGACTCCTCTAGTGATTCTTGGGATCATACTTCTCCAGTTTATGTGTGGTCTCTAATATTAGAGATCGGGCCTATAAAATAATTCTTCAGAGTAGTAAATGGCTCTATCCATTCCGTGACTTTCTGGGTGAAGCAGAAACTTCCCAAGACAAAATAACCAGTTATAAGTTACTCAGTAGAGCTGGAATTGGAGCCAGAGCCCCAATGCCCACCTCCTTTCTTAGTGACTCCTAGGCTGAGGAAGAACAGTCTGCCAGGGAGCAAGAAGTGGGCTCAGGAAGGAGGAGCTGTGATGAAGGTTCCCACAGAGCTGAATAATACAATTGAGACGTGAAAGATAGCCCAAGAGATCTGGATGAGTCAGGGGATGATTAGTCAGTGGTGTCTCCTCTCAGTTCCCCTTGGTTCTTCACTTCCCTCTGGGCCTTCCTGCCTTCCCTTCCACATTTTCATTGCTCATTAGCACTTCCCGCAGAGGTTGTTAGAGGAAATGACTGCTGGAGCAGTCGATTCACTGTTTGAAGTAGTGCACATTTTGGGGTGCCTAGCAGTTCTTCCTCGAGCCTCTTAAGTCAATAAACCCACATCCCCAGAATAGTTCTGCAGACCCTGAGGAAGAGAGAGTTGCAAATCAGGCTCAAATTTGTAAGTCAAAACTAGGTCTTCTCAGAGAAAGTCTAGCTTTCAAAGATGACCAGAATATGGTCTCTTTTGGATCTCTTTAGAATCGAAGGTAAGGTGGAAAATTATGTAGGAGAGGCATGACCCATCAACGATGCTTCGGTGATAAGCGAAGAAGCCTATGAGGCGTACCAGCACACTTTGTTTTTCACCTGTTTACTCCTTCCTTTATTCTTTCATTTTATTTATAAATGCATTTAGGTCTTAGGAAGATCTCATAAATGGAGTTTTGATGATGTAGGACTCTTGTTCCCATCAGTGAATAAACAGCCCTAAACGCATACTCTGACCTCACACTGGTGGCATTATGTCTGTAAGTTAACAGTTCTCTGCCATATCACTACAGTGTAAACCAATTAGTAGATTAGTTTCACAGATGGAAGGAATGCTGGAATCCGTTCTCTCCTCTCCATTTCAACAGCTGCCACACTAATTCAGATCCTTCTAGCAGGCTACATGCACCAGCCTTTACATTGCCTCCTGTTCCTGCGCCCTCTCCCTTACATCCACCCAACCCAAGATTCAGATTCTCTTTCTAAAGTGTGGTTTCTTATGTGCCACTTAAAGTGATGAATCTTTCAGGAGTCCAGGTGCCTGTACCCCTACCTCCTCTGGGCTCTCAGAATCCTTTGTTTTCACTGTGTTACACAGAGACTTTCCTCTTGCATCCTTTGTTTTTGAGGAGTTTTTACTATAGGGTGTGTGTGCTTGCCGGAAAGACAGAGAGAGACAGACAGAAGTGAGAAATCACCCCTTAGGGGGGATGGCCACACTGCAATTTCTTCTCCTCTATTCTTCTCTCAGGATCTTGGGCACTCATGCATAGGTGCCTGGTGTGTGTTTAAGCCACTCAATCCGGGACTTGAACCGCAGTCGACCACGTGGGAGTCCAGTGACACAGCCATTACGCCAACTGCTGGTGCCTCATCTTGCATCCTTTACAAGCTGTTTTGTAAAATGAATGTGATGTGGGTCTTTTTCTTTAGATGATGAGTTGTGAGTTGCAAGTCTAGTCTTCATCTTAAGTCAGTGAAAAAATGTAGCCCAGTGCATGCCCCAGAGAAGGGACCCAAAGTATGGCTGTTGAATCAGAATATTTAATATGAATTAGAAATTTTAAAATATATATCTACACATGTGTTCTGTAATTTCTTTTAGAGCAGAGGATTGTAAACTATAGACAATCACTGACTAAACCAACCCAAAACAACCAATTATTTTCTTTTATAAATTAAAGTTTTATTGGAATACAACCACTTTCATTCATTTATATACTGCATATGACTTCTTTTTCTTAAAAGAATGATTTCATTTATCATTATTATTTTTCATTTGAACAGGAGAGAGAGAGAAAGAGAGGGAGAAAGAAAGCATGGCACCAGGTCTGGGACTTGAACTGCAGTTAGCCATGTGGGAGTCCAGTGCTTTTAACCACCAGGCCGCCTGCATACGGCTTATTTTTTTACAGCATGATAAAGTTGAGTAGCTGCAACAGGGACCATCTGTCCCTGCAAAACTGAAAATATTTACTCTGGTGCTTTACTGAACCTAGAGTGTAAGTATCCTGAGGGCAGGATAATGCTTTGTTTATTTTTATGTCTACTCAGTGGAAAGCATAATAAATACTGAATAAATTAATCAATAAATTGCTATTTGGGGAGAAACTACAATTTAAAAACTTGGTCTTTTTTTTTTTTTTTTGAGATGAACCATGTTGGTTAAGTACCTAGTGGTGCATCCATTCTTTTCACTGATTCATCACTCACTGATTATTTACTGAGCAACTACTCTGTGTTAGGTACAACCCTTGGCTTTGAGATAAACAGTGAGCATTCTGTATTCTTACACTGCTTAGAGTCTTCTGAAGGAGACAGACATCATTCCAATGTCAAGTGTACGGTGTTAATTGTAGTAGGGAGAATGAGGTAACTGGGTCTGGAGAGCATTACCAGTGGGGTTATCCCCATCAGGGAGGACAGGGAAGGCTTTCCTGAGAACGTGCCTCTGAAGGGAAGGCTAGGGGTTATTTTGGTGACGACTAAGAGAAGAGATCCCACAGTGAAGGAAGGGGCAGCATGTAGAAGAGCCTGGGGCAGAAGGGAGTCTGCATAAGAAATGACAAGGCAGGGCTGCTACTCCTCAGAGAAAGGTTCTGAGATGGAGCAGGAGAAGACAGTGGTCTGGTAGAGAGCCGTCTCCATCCCAGAAACAACAGGAAACCACTAACAGGTAAGGAAGGAAGTGCTAGTGGAAGGGATGCGGGAAGAGGTAGATTTTAATAACATTTTGTAGAGATTATGCTTATTTGGGGGGAGGTAGATATTTTGGTGGTAGCAGCCAATTACAAGTGCTGATTGCTTATGTCTTAATTAAAATCAAACTCAAGAAACTGACAGTCATGTTAGTTTTAAATACTGAGATGGTAATATCTTGCATTTGTTCAGCTTTGTTTTTTAAACCTCTCTGTTTTCACATTTAGTTTTCTTTCTCTCATGGAGAGACAGAGGAAGCAAAAGAGGGAAAGTTAGAAAGCTCTCCCCATTTGATGATCACACTGCAATCCCTCCTCTTCCATTTCTCTTGTTGGGATTTTGGGCACGTGTGCACATGAACCTGACTTGTTTTGAAAGCTACTGGGTCTGGACCTAGAACTGTGCAGTCTGCAGTGTGGGATCCAGATGCCCCACCCAGTATGCCACCAGCTGGCCCCGTCTTCCCTTTTTCAATAAGAATTTCACACATGGCCCCACATCCTAGAACACTTGAGCAGAGCCTATGGTAGGTATCACTCTCCTGTAAATTGCACACAGTGGCACCTTAAGAGAAACCATCAGACATTGATTTTAGTTCTGGGGGTTGGTATTTCTGGATCTGTTCAGACAAATCCACCAACCTAGGCTAGCTGGTTAAAGAAAAGGTGGGCCTTGGGACCAGCAGATGGCATATTGGTTATGTCACTGAGTCCCACGTAGTCTACTGCAGTTTGAATCCCAGACCCCAGGGCTTAAAACTCACACTAGGAAAAAAAAAAAAAAAGATAGAAGAAAAAGGAAAAGGTGGGCTTAAAGACTTGGCAGCAAATCCTTCAGAGCCTGTGACAGTCTCAGTCAGGGCAACTTCCTGCTGCATTTTATTCTCAGCATCGGGAAACTTAACTGGTTTTTCCCAGAGCTAGGGATCCACTCTTTCTGTGGCTAGTCACTGTCTTACCTCCCTTGTCTTTCTTTTTTTTTCTTCTTTTGCCTTGTACCTTCCTTTCCATTTGATCATTAAATTTGTTGCTGCCACCTTGCCATCTTTTCTCTTAAAAATGTCCCTTTTGTGTCTCAGCTGGGAACAGATACCTCCGTGGCTCTCCTGAGATGAACCATGAGCTGGCTGATGAGACACAGGGTGGGGAGCACAGCTGCCAGGCTCGGATAAGCCAGGATAGGAACACAGGACGCAGACTCCAGTGTGTTTTATTTTTTCCTTTTAATTGAACCAGGGTGGCTAGATACTTGGGGCTATCATATAAAGCCATGAGAAATCATGTTGGTAAACTGGGTCCCCTGACAGTTGACAGTAGGCAATCTGGCAGAGCCACCAGAATCATCAAACACTTGGCCAGTGTGGGCCTCTTTGAGGCAGCTGGATAATTACAAAGAATGTCATGGTTTTCTCTTTGGTATCACTCAATATCACATCATTTATTTCTTATTTGATTAAGACATTTGAATGAAACTGCACCCATTGTTCGGAAAGAGAGGGGTGACAGTTATTTCCGAATGTGATTGTCTTTGCAACTGGCACTTGAGTGGAGTCGAGCCTAGTATCTGCGTTAGCATTTTAATTGTAATGAAATGTTCAACTTGAAAATGGTGTCAATAACATGCTGTGAAAATATCTTTTCAGTTTGAGATATTCCCTTTGGGGTTCAACTATTTCCATGGAGATTTTTCTTCCTTTTTATTATAATTTTTGAAGAATGTATATGATATGTTTGATTGCCAGATCTATATGCCTCCTCACCTTCTTAAGCATATTTTTTCTCTTTTTATATATTTTTTCTTTGAAGTTTATTTACTCATTTATCATTCTTTGGTTCACTGGGTTCTTTTTTCACTCTAGCCACGATTTCATTAATCTCTGGGTCCAGAATGAAATAGTTGGCTGTGGAAGGAGAAGGGAGAGAAAAACAGATTCGATTTGGGAGCTACCCTGATGATCAAAGAAGAGATGAGAGCTGTGAACCATGAAAGATAAGAACTCAAAGAAGCCTGATATTCATGACCTTGCTCGACGTTAAGTGTCCAGAGTATCATAGTTAGCAAAATTACAGTCGACATCCACCTGCTCCCATCAAAACAAAACAAAGCAAAAACAGGTTGAAGGAACATATTCTGTGAATTAGATTACAAGATTTTGATGAAGACTAAAACTATTTGCAAGTCTCAGATTTTCCTCTCTCTCTCTAAGCAGAGCTGATATGAAATCGATGACATTCCCTGTGTCTCTCAGGGGTAGTGAAATAAAAGCGAATTTGTAATTTATTTTCATTTGAGATGCCATTCAATAAAAGTTCATTTAGGTTGCATAAAAATATAACTTGACCTGTTTGGTCCTGGGACACCCTGTGACCAGAACACGTTGTCTCATTCTGTATCTCAGGGATGGCCATGCCAATTAGCTAGGTACTATTAAAGTAACCACAGGCAAAAATGCTACAACCTCATGGAGAGACAGAGGAAGCAAAAGAGGGAAAGTTAGAAAGCTCTCCCCATTTGATGATCACACTGCAATCCCTCCTCTTCCATTTCTCTTGTTGGGATTTTGGGCACGTGTGCACATGAACCTGACTTGTTTTGAAAGCTACTGGGTCTGGACCTAGAACTGTGCAGTCTGCAGTGTGGGCTCCAGATGCCCCACCCAGTATGCCACCAGCTGGCCCCGTCTTCCCTTTTTCAATAAGAATTTCACACATGGCCCCACATCCTAGAACACTTGAGCAGAGCCTATGGTAGGGATGACTCCCCTGGAAAGTCAACGCCATGGTAGGTATCACTCTCCTGTAAATTGCACACAGTGGCACCTTAAGAGAAACCATCAGACATTGATTTTAGTTCTGGGGGTTGGTATTTCTGGATCTGTTCAGACAAATCCACCAACCTAGGCTAGCTGGTTAAAGAAAAGGTGGGCCTTGGGACCAGCAGATGGCATATTGGTTATGTCACTGAGTCCCACGTAGTCTACTGCAGTTTGAATCCCAGACCCCAGGGCTTAAAACTCACACTAGGAAAAAAAAAAAAAAAGATAGAAGAAAAAGGAAAAGGTGGGCTTAAAGACTTGGCAGCAAATCCTTCAGAGCCTGTGACAGTCTCAGTCAGGGCAACTTCCTGCTGCATTTTATTCTCAGCATCGGGAAACTTAACTGGTTTTTCCCAGAGCTAGGGATCCACTCTTTCTGTGGCTAGTCACTGTCTTACCTCCCTTGTCTTTCTTTTTTTTTCTTCTTTTGCCTTGTACCTTCCTTTCCATTTGATCATTAAATTTGTTGCTGCCACCTTGCCATCTTTTCTCTTAAAAATGTCCCTTTTGTGTCTCAGCTGGGAACAGATACCTCCGTGGCTCTCCTGAGATGAACCATGAGCTGGCTGATGAGACACAGGGTGGGGAGCACAGCTGCCAGGCTCGGATAAGCCAGGATAGGAACACAGGACGCAGACTCCAGTGTGTTTTATTTTTTCCTTTTAATTGAACCAGGGTGGCTAGATACTTGGGGCTATCATATAAAGCCATGAGAAATCATGTTGGTAAACTGGGTCCCCTGACAGTTGACAGTAGGCAATCTGGCAGAGCCACCAGAATCATCAAACACTTGGCCAGTGTGGGCCTCTTTGAGGCAGCTGGATAATTACAAAGAATGTCATGGTTTTCTCTTTGGTATCACTCAATATCACATCATTTATTTCTTATTTGATTAAGACATTTGAATGAAACTGCACCCATTGTTCGGAAAGAGAGGGGTGACAGTTATTTCCGAATGTGATTGTCTTTGCAACTGGCACTTGAGTGGAGTCGAGCCTAGTATCTGCGTTAGCATTTTAATTGTAATGAAATGTTCAACTTGAAAATGGTGTCAATAACATGCTGTGAAAATATCTTTTCAGTTTGAGATATTCCCTTTGGGGTTCAACTATTTCCATGGAGATTTTTCTTCCTTTTTATTATAATTTTTGAAGAATGTATATGATATGTTTGATTGCCAGATCTATATGCCTCCTCACCTTCTTAAGCATATTTTTTCTCTTTTTATATATTTTTTCTTTGAAGTTTATTTACTCATTTATCATTCTTTGGTTCACTGGGTTCTTTTTTCACTCTAGCCACGATTTCATTAATCTCTGGGTCCAGAATGAAATAGTTGGCTGTGGAAGGAGAAGGGAGAGAAAAACAGATTCGATTTGGGAGCTACCCTGATGATCAAAGAAGAGATGAGAGCTGTGAACCATGAAAGATAAGAACTCAAAGAAGCCTGATATTCATGACCTTGCTCGACGTTAAGTGTCCAGAGTATCATAGTTAGCAAAATTACAGTCGACATCCACCTGCTCCCATCAAAACAAAACAAAGCAAAAACAGGTTGAAGGAACATATTCTGTGAATTAGATTACAAGATTTTGATGAAGACTAAAACTATTTGCAAGTCTCAGATTTTCCTCTCTCTCTCTAAGCAGAGCTGATATGAAATCGATGACATTCCCTGTGTCTCTCAGGGGTAGTGAAATAAAAGCGAATTTGTAATTTATTTTCATTTGAGATGCCATTCAATAAAAGTTCATTTAGGTTGCATAAAAATATAACTTGACCTGTTTGGTCCTGGGACACCCTGTGACCAGAACACGTTGTCTCATTCTGTATCTCAGGGATGGCCATGCCAATTAGCTAGGTACTATTAAAGTAACCACAGGCAAAAATGCTACAACTGACACAAACCAATGTGATAGAAAGACAAAGAGATTTGCCCACCTTCGAGCTGGTTGGGATCAGCTGCTTGAATTATCCCACAGAAGCGCTACAGTGACTGACCAATTCACAGTTTTCTTTTTAAAAAAAAGGGTAGTGAATCCTTGGAGGACGCCATATGCTCCGTGTTTTGTGGCAAGCTGCTGACAGCACACAATTACAAACCTGAGATGCGGCACCACCCCAAAATCCAGTGGACAGTACTTTCTCCAGGCTTTTTCATCACTAATGGGGGCACACTCCTTCATTTCTGATATTTATCACAAAGTGATTTAGTTAAAATGCAAATTCTCTCTGCCTGAAGAAGTCTGTATGTGGACTGAATGCATAAAACACTATTCTTAATGTACTGTGTTGAAGGTACAGCTAGAATCCACTTTGCCTCTACGATCACAGCCCTGGCGATCCTAACCTCATTCTGAAGTCTTGGCCCTTTAAACCTAACCTGTTTGATTGCTGTCTGGGTTCAAAATAAAGTTGTTGTTCCAGAGGCTTCTTTATAAATATTCATCTCAAAAGGTAAGGGTGACAATGTTAGGAAGGGACAGTTTTGCATACAAAGCAAGTGTATCAGGGCCTCTATTGTTGAAGGCACTGTTACTTCTTTTTCTGTGCACAGGAAATCTCTGTGCCTGTAATTACTGGCTGGAAACATTGTCCCTGCATCGTGGAACAGTCGGCCTATCGCACAGGCAATGATGGATGCATTCCGTGAGCCGGCAGAAGCAGCGTCTCCTCTAACAGGGATGGTTTGCTGCATATTTATTATGCATTATTATAGTCTTCATTGTAACCTAGCCCAGAGTGAAGATTGCAGTGTGATTTCCATTATAATTTCTTATTTTCATTCACTCACAGAGAAATGAGGTGAATTTGTTCGTGAGGGCACTGAGAGACCCTTTAGCTGCGCTGTGTTCACCTGGCTCCGTCTGACACAATGAATGTAACTATAAAGGCACTGAGATATATTTTCGGGAGATTGAGAGATAAATTCATGAGTCAGTGATATTTTGCTTTGACTTTGGTACCCCATTCACGCTCTCTATTTTTTTACTGCTGTTAGCGTGGGGGTTTATGTCATAGCAGAGCATTGCATTTAATGCCCAGCCAAGATCTGGCTTCTATGCTAGTAACTGGGCAAAATAATAGGACCAAGGAAGGGGACACTCAGTTTCTTATTTAGTAAGTGGAGGCCGAGGCTGGTGGGAGCAGCCAGAAAAGCTCCAGAACTCTTCTTATTTGATCACTGCTTTAGTTACCAGCTTTGTCTCTTTATGCTTTTCAACCACTGGCATAAATTCGATGTCCCAGAAAATTTAACTATGTTATAAAGCTGTTTAACCTGAGATAAAGAATTCAGCACAAACTGTGAGATGTTGGATAGGTTGATAGGAAGTGGTGACATAACCAGTAAAACATTTAATAACATTGAGATAAGGGCAGAAGAAAAATAATGGGATGACATAGAACATGATTAAAATACCAAAAGAATAACAACGTTATTAGTTTGAGTTCTTGCCAGCTGAATGTGGCTTGGTGAATGAGGATGTTTTTCCCCTCTGTCTCTAGCCATGGTGCGGTGTTGGTGGGATTGTGTAATTGGAGAGCAGTGTGATCTCTGGACCACAGGCAGCGACAGCATCTGAGAACCAGTTAGGATTGCAAATTACTGGGCCCTCTGCCAGACTTACTAAATCAGCAACTCTGGGGTAGGACCCATCCTCTGTGTTTTCACAAGTCTTCCAGATGACTTGGATACAGTGCCACTGCCTCAAAAAAGCTTGAGAACCACTGGCCTAGGGGCCTAGATGCCAACATTTCAATCTTTAGATGTTATGAGCTACTTAGAGGGGTCAGGAGACAGGGTGGCACGGAAACAACTGGACCCACGTGGATATGCATTCTGAGACCTCCCTGTGAGTGCCAGGCACATGTGCATGCTTGTGATCCAGGCAGAGACTGGGGTGGAGGCTGTTTGGGGTATCTGTCTCTGTTTCTCTGCCTCATGGAAAACTAAATACATAAACTTAGAACAAAAAAGAGCTACTTAGAATGTACTATTCTTGATTGAATTCTTATTTATGTTTTAAATGTTTTATTACCATAATGGGTCAGACTAGAGGTAAGAAACCTCGACTGTGAGTATTCATTCCTTTGATGTGCTATTAGGCTAACGAGTGACTTAAATCAACAACCATGTGCTTATTAGGAAGTTTATGTAACTTTTTAATTTTTAAAATTTGCCGTAAGGCACATGGACTCACCAGAGGCAGTGGGGACAGTGGCAGGTGAGATTGTACCCCATGGGGATGGCTATACTACAATCCCTTCTCCACTTCTCCTTTGGGATTTTGGGCACTCACAGACATGTGCCCGGCATGTTTTTTCAAGACGTCAGGTCCAGGATTCAAACCACATAGTAGACCATGTGGGTTTCAGCCATCTTACCACCATGCCACTGGCTAGCCCAATGTCATTTTAACGTAAAAAAGTTTCTTTCTTTCTTTCTTCCATGAGCAAGCGAGCGAGCGAACGAGCGAGAGAGGCACCTTCAGCCTGGCATGTTCAGGACAGTCTCTAGAGATGAACCTGGACCCTTCCCATATGGGTCACCCTCACAGAGCTCTGCATTACTACTGTGCATTACTACCACCCAGGCCTGTGCTGTGATTACAGTTAACGGCTGTATTGTCACTAGGAGAAGGTGACAACTTTGTTTCAAAAATATTAAGGGGATTATTTGTTGGTTACCGATGGATTGTCAGCTAGACGACTAATAGACTCTTTCTTTAGTATACCGATTTCCTTTTCTCTGTAGACTGCAAACGGAATACCAGTAAATATTGACTTCCTGAGAATTTCTTTTCCAGGATGGGTGCATGTGGAATTAGTGGGAGAGAGTCTCAAAGGATGTCCATTACTGGCTATTTTTGTATAGTGACCACGGAGCACAAAATTTAGGCTAAACTGCTTTCTCCTCTTTTGCATTTATTTAAATGTGGTCATCTGGAGTATCTGTTAATAGTGACCTCTGCTGTCCAGAAGAAGTACTACAGCCATACAAATCAGCACGGGGATTAGATTTTGTTTGATAAGAAAGAAGTTATATCTTTTTTTAAAAAGGGAAATCTGTATGGTTTTCTGCAAAATTATTTGGCTTTTTCCAAATAAAAATGCATTGCAGGAGTGTCTGATCCGTCTTGAGAAATAATGTCTGATCTGTCTTGAGAAATAATGTTTCTCTTCCCATCGACAAATTACTAAATGTCACTTTGTTATGTTTTTTGCCTTTTTTTGTTTGTTTTTAATTTGCCCTTGAGTGCATGCACTTGCCAGAGAGAGACAGAGAGACAGAAATAGAGAGGAAGAAAGTGCTCTCCAATAGGACATGGTTATGCCACAATCCCTTCTCCATTTCCCAATTCTGTCAGGGTTTCCGTCATGCACGCACACATGTACAAATGCCCAGCATATTTTTCAAGCTAGTGGAACCAGTATTTGAACTGCACAGTCAGTCACGTGGGAACTGGCTCCCTTAACCACTAGGCCACAGAGTCAGGGCCGCTAATGTCTCTATTGATGACACTTCTCAATAGGATAGGAATGATTAGAATTAAGACTTCAATATGATCACTTAACTATCAAAATTTTTTTTAACATATGGCATCATTACCTATCGCTACTTTGTCCCATCATTTGAAATAGTATCTTAGAACTCTCAAATTAAAATAAATATTGCTATATGCCTTAAAGTATCTTGTCACAAATGATCACATTAGTAGAACTACAGTTCCTAGTTTTTAGTTAGTGACCAAAAATGACCTTTGATAACAATGGTTATCAAAGACAAGCGTTACAAAGTTGAAATGCTGTGTGTGTAATCTCTAAATTAATCCTGACTACAGTAGAGAGGCAAACATGATCGTCACTTGCCTCAAGATTATTAAAATGTAGAATCTGATGGAGAATTGAAGGGCTATTGGTCAAATATTTTCCTTTTTTTTTTTCTGTAAATTTTCCCAGTGAGTACTTTTAGCACTTTAAGGATGGGTATTACATATTCTAAATTTTTTGGCTAATATTTTATAAACTAAGCCTTTGTGTGCTACTGCTGTGTCAATTAATTTAGAAGTATTTATTGAATTTTTTTATGTGCCTAACTTATAGTACAGTAGAAGAAAGGTGAATTCTGGAAGCAGACAAACTTTAGCACTAAGATGTGGTTGTTCTACATTTTTGTAGTCATAGGCAAGGAAATCATTACTCTGACCCTCAACTTTCGCATGTATAAAATGGGAATCTTTTTTATTGTTATGTAAAACTTCCAAAACAGAAAATAAGGTAGAAGATAAAGTGATATTTTAATGTCATGCTAATAACATTTTCTAAAAAGTCCATTTAAAAATCATCTGACTATTTAGGGAAATATACATTTGCTTAATTTATTAGGTTCCAGATATTTTACCATTCTTCAAAACTCACAGAATGTGATAATAACTATATTTTCCAGGAGAGAAGATAGCTCCCAAAATTATAATTCCATTTTCTTGTAAGACATTAACTCGTTTCATAAAGAAGTTAGTAATACTTTGTCAGCATTCTTTTCTTTCTTTCTCTCTTTCCCCTACCTCCTGCCTTGACAGTGATTCTTGTTTCTCACAACTCCTTCGAACTGGCTCTGCCATCCTGCTAGTTTACTTAATAAAGAGCTAAGCAAAATTTGACATGTACTCATCACTTATTTGTAGAAGGAGTATGTTTTTAACACTTGGAGAATTATGCTTTGACACCCTACCTTGAGGAGCAGTGTGAAAAGCCATGTGGGCAAGGCCTAGCTCCATGGCTGGCACATACTATGCTGCTTTCTTTTGCTCTTCCCTGGGGTTAAAAATGTTTGCACATTGTTCTTGTCATTGAGGAAGTAAAACTAGCTAGGAAAACAAAATGGTCACCTGACAGGACTCGGGACACACTCACTCAATATATGGCACCTTGGGAACCAGCAGTTAGCGTAATGGCTATGTTGCTGGACTCCCATGTAGTCAACCGCGGTTCGTGTCCTAGACCCAGTGGCTTAAAACTCACGCCGGGCGCATGTGCATGCGTGCCCAAGATCCTGAGAGGAGAATGGAGGAGAAGGGTTTGCGGCATGGCCATCCCCCCTGGGGTGTGATTTCTCGCTTTCTGTCTCTATGTCTCTCTCTGTCTGTCTGACGAGCGCACGCATCCTATAGCGAAAACCTCTCAAAAAAAAAAAAAAATGGTACCTGGCATTTGAGAAAATGGCAGAAGCAGGAAAGTCATGTTCATCTTCATCTCACTTTCTCACCTGAGGCCAGTCATAAAACCTTCATTCCAGAGGTTCTCCTCCCTGTACCTGGAGGAAGGCAACAGACGTAGACTTGAATATATAGAGATGTCAAGGAGGATTTGAATGAAGAGGCATTATTAAATTTCCCCTAGTTTATTACCATTAGCTCTTATTCCTTTTGTCTAATCCACCATCTCAAGGCTAGTCACTCTTCAGCCAACCTAAATGTGAAAATTCAGTAGCCCCTCCCTTATCTGCAGTTTTATTTTCCTTGGTTTCAGTTATCCATGGTCCAAAAGTAGACAGGTGCAGCAGAAAGACCACATTTGCATAACTTTTATTACAGCATATGGTTATAATTCATCTATGTTACTGTTACTTATTGTCATTAATCTCTAACTGTCCCTAATTTATAGACCAAACTTTGGTATGTAGATATAGACAAACTTAGTATAAATGGTTCACTGTTTCAGGCATCTTCTAGGAATGTATTCCCTATGGATAAGAAAAGACACATTTACACAGGTTTCTTTGTTTCTTTGGGTCTTTGTTTCTGAAGGCCCCTATGTCCCATAAAAGTAAGTAAATAAACGCTGCAGGGTTGGGAAGGTGCAGTACCTTTTCTCATCTATCCTAAGGGTCACAGCTGACACTCATAACAAAAGATAGGTTAGCAAAAAAAAAGCATAACAAATTCTATTTAATCAAAGCTTTACATGCTGCTCAGGCTTTAAAAAAATGCACCCAGGGAAAACTGTTTTTATGCTTAAATTAAATGAAGAATGGACAGTTGTGTAGAAAAATAGTTGGACAAAATGGTATGACCTAATGGTAGTAGACCGGGGGGAAATTCAGAAAGGCTTGTCTGTTCAGTGTATTCGTGGCCTTTATGTGGCGTTTTTTCTCTACTTCGTGGGATGGGATCCCTCAGGAATGAAGTTTTTCCAGGGAGAAAGGAGAGGGGTAAGAGAGAAGTTCCTGGGTGTTACGGCATGCCTTGGACGAAAGGGATTCTAGTTTCTAGGACCCAGTTTGGGGAAGAGGAATTCTGGTTTTGGTGACTTGCTTTATTGAAATAAAATCTCCAGGAGACTGGAGGGCATGAGAAGGTCAGAAGGAAACTGTTTTAAGACCTTCCAATTTTCTCTAGTTCAAAGGGCTTAGCATATGCCAAAACACCATTCTTTCCCATACTCTGTTCAGGAACCCCAAGGATGTTTTTCTCTTGTTAATTTGTCATTTGTTACAGGGATCTCAGTCATGAACCTAGCACTGGGTGAGAAAAGTATGCCTTTTCTCCCCTACGCACTTAAGAGGTAATGGAACGTTCAGGTACTGGGCTATGAAGGGTCCTCTCTGAACACTGAGGTCAGAGGACAGAGTGAGAACAGAATTCTGATGACTTTTTTTTTTTTAATTCCACAGTTGTTTCCAGGGCACCTGGGAGAGTCACACCTACAAACATTTGAGGCCTACAAACATTAACAGGCTGCTTTGGTCCATTGATGTTGGAATGATCCATCCTGACCCAGCCATAGTGCTTTTACGATGCATAGTAAGCCTTCTATCTTTAATAAAGCACAGACTTTTTTTTGCTGATTTCTTTTTTTTTTGAGAGGTTTTTGCTATAGGGCGCGTGTGCTCGCCAGACAGACAGAGAGAGACATAGAGACAGAAAGCGAGAAATCACCCCCCCAGGGGGGATGGTCACACCACAATCCCTTCTCCTCTATTCTCCTCTCGGGATCTTGGGCATGCACGCACACGCGCCCGGAGTGAGTTCTAAGCCACTGGGTCCAGGATGTGAACCGTGGTCGACTACGTGGGAATCCAGCGACATAGCCATTATGCTAACTGCTGGTTCCCTTTTGCTGATTTCTTTTAGGAAGAGAGACATATTTTTTTTTTTAAACCAATTGCTAATCTAAGAATTTCAAACTTTTTTATAATGTACAAGCCTCCACTACAACTTTTTCTGGGCTGGACCAATGTAAGATATTGCTTATATTGACTGATAACTCTCTTGCCCTCAACACTACAAAAGGAACCACTGTTCTCAGCACCCTGAGAAACACATTTGTTTTCCTCCGGGTCAGTCACTCATTTTCATGCTTAGTAATAAACAGCATTAATTATCATTTTTACAGAGTTGGTTATTCCATCTACAAGAGAGATCAGGGGCTGGAGGAAGTTGTTAGAGAAGAGTATATCTTAGACTTGAACTTGGTAAGGCTGATTCATAGGGCTCAGGAACTTACATGCTAAATAAATATCGCTGGTGACATAGACTCTAATAGTTTAGGGGCAAGATAACACGGCACAGAGAATGGAGAGGCTAAGGTGACTCCCAAGAAATGTTTCAGAAGCAACAATACTAGGTAACAGACAGGATATTAAGATTGAAGGGAAGTAAATCCTGTCATCAAACAGACTCAGGCTGTTGGAATAGGGCAAATGAGTAAGACGTATGACTCTCAGCTTAAAATGTCCAGTATGATAGAAACTTACACTTATTTTTCTAGAGCCGAAGTTAATTTCTATTTGAAAATGTCTGTCTGCCTGGAGGCAGAAGCCTAATCCTTGACAGTAAGAAATATACCAGGATTGTTTTGGGTTACGCTTATCAGTGTCAGACCATGCAGAGTGACTGTGGTTGTGTGTTTGTTCTGGGAATACTCACTAAGGTCTGAGAAGCCTATGAAGAGCCAAAGCAATAAAGAGAGGAAAGAATGATATATATATATATATATTTTTTTTTTTACTTTTTTTTTTTGGAGAGATTTTCACTGTAGGGCACGTGCGCTCGCCAGACAGACAGAGAGAGACATAGAGACAGAAAGCGAGAAATCATCCCCCAGGGGGGATGGTCATGACGCAATCCCTTCTCCTCCATTCTCCTCTCGGGATCTTGGGCACGCACGCACACGCGCCCGGCGTGAGTTTTAAGCCACCGGGTCCGGGACACGAACCGCGGTCGACTACGTGGGAATCCAGCAACATAGCCATTACGCTAACTGCTGGTTCCCAGGACTAGCATTTTTGAGGTATTCACTGGAAGGTTGATTTTCTTTTCATTTTAGGCTCTTTAACTACTAGTGGTCCAGAAATGTAGTCTCAGAGTCTAGTGGGAGATTTTCTATATTTCCTAAGGTTTCCTTGACCAGGAGTCCATATTTCATTGTTTCTTTCAGTAATCCCAACAATCCTAATATAATATTCTTTTTTTTTTTTTTTTGAGGATTTTAGCATCTTAATATATTTAACTCAGGTATTCCTACAAAGACTCAAGAGTCTGAGTCTGAATTTCCTTTCAAATGTAGATGTGTCTTCTGGCAGTCCTTTGAGAACTCAGAGACTTAACATCAGTGATTGGCTTTGTTTTTCTTTTCTGCACTTAAAAGAGAAGTCTCCACCTCCAGTTGGTGCAAATGGCTTAGGTGGGAGTTCAGTGTGCTTTCGTGAATGTAGAACCTCTTACTTTTTTTCTGCACTTTACTATAAATAATTTATTTTTATTTTAATTGTTTTATAGAGATATTTTTCCTATAGGGTGTATGTGCTTACCAGAGAGGCAGAGAGAGACAGAGAGATAGATAGCAAAAAATCACCCTTCAGGGGGAAATGGCCATGTTGTAATATCTTCCCCTTTATTATCCTCTGGAGATCTTGGGCACTCACATGCATGCAACAGGCATGAGTTTTAAGTTGACTAGTCTGGGACTTGAACCGTTGTCGGCTACATGGGAGTCCAGTGATGTAGCCATTATGCCATCTGCTGGTCCCAGTGTGTATATATTTTTAAAAAAATGTTAGAAGTAAGTGAAATGAAATGGGGGAAGTGAAGAAAAGCCAGGGGAAATTCTAGGGTGTAGAACATGTTGTAGTAATACCTTAAATAAAGTGGGTCCTGGTTTCTAGCATTTCAGTTTTTTCCCTATCACTACTTTCCTAACTTCTATCTTCACAAGTATCTACTTTGTCAAAAGACAAAATTACAATGAATTTAATCTTGCCTGGTGGTTGAGGCAGCAGGATTACACATGGCTGACTGTTTGTGGTTTGAGTTCTGGGCCCTGTGGCTTACAAACATGCCACATGTGTAGGCATGCGCCTGAAATCTGGAGAGAAGAATGGAGAAGAGATTGCAAGGGCATTGCCATCTCCTGTAGGGGGTGCTTTCTCACTCTATCTCCTGTGAGTGCACATACCCCAGAGAAAATAAAAGAAAAAAAAAAAAAGGTGAAGATCTTAATTGATTTTACTTACAATTCTAGTATCAGGCTCCCCTCCTTCCATAAAACAGGGTAAGTGTTCTGAGCAGAAGTTAATTTTATGACAGAGACAGACTGAAAAAAAAAAAAGAACCAAAGAACAAAAAGCAGATTGGATAAAATTACTTCCTTTTTTTTTTTTTTTGTAAGGAATGATCTGGGAGATAGGGCAGTAGGAAAAGATCTGATTTTGTTAACATCAGGTTATTTCTTTTCTTTTTAAAAAAATATTTATTTAATTCCATTTGTTATTGTTATTGTTATTGTTATTATTATTATTAAATTTGACTAGACAGAGACAGAGAAAGAGAGAAAGGGAAAGTGAGAGAGAAAACTGCCAGATCCAGGACTTGAACAATGGTCAGCCATGTGGGAATCCAGTGCCTTTAACAACCATGCCACCTGTCAGCCCCAAATATCAGGTTATTTCTAATTACTTCCCTTCACTATGTCCATTGAAATTGGCTTGTTTGGGCAAGTTTGGTTGTTCTTCTCTTGATTTCTTTTTGAAGATTGCTTGGCAACTTAGTTTTGATGTGGTGATATGGAATTTTATTATGAGTGACTCTTTTGATACTTGGTCTAATCTACTGGGGCTGCTAGTCCTAAACAATGGTCGTATGTAACTTCTACTTAATAACCATTACTACACAATTTAGCTGCAGAGGTTCTGTTATCACTTCATTTCTGGTCTTGTCCAGCTGAGAGAAGTGGCATCATTCATTCATTCATTCATTCAGTGCATGTTAACAGGCACTGAGCACAGGACAGTCTGCAGTGGACTCTGTGAGGTTCTCATAGCTAGAGTGACTAAGACAGATCGAAAGATTCCTGACCTCCTTTGATGGGGGATTTCTGCTCCATTTTGGTAGGGGGATCCCTGATCCTATTTTACGCAAAGGGAAATATTGCAGACCTCCTAAGTTGAAATCTGGAATGTAATTTTCCATGACAATTTTGAATCTTTGCAGATACTGCACCTTTCCCCTGAAATGCCCTTTCTCTCCTTAATCACCTGGAATATTCCTAAGGCTTTTGTGCTGTGAGTCAGAGTCTCTAATTATCCCTCCTAGACAGAGAGAGAGAGACCACCCTAGTGTTTTTAGACCCAATGTCTTCATACCATGGGAACCTTTCTGCTCAAACCTTTCTCTCTCTCTCTCTTATTAGAGATCTTCATTTATTTCAAGATATGTTTATTGAGTCCCCACAGGGGTAGAGAGTAATAGTAAGGGGATTCTGGTTTCACAGTCAAATCCCCCATGTTTAAGTCTTGGTGTTATAATTTCTTAACAGTATTTTAGTCAAATTGCTTAATCTATCTGTTAGCCAAAGCAATAAAGAGAGGAAAGAATGATATATATATATATATATTTTTTTTTTTACTTTTTTTTTTTGGAGAGATTTTCACTGTAGGGCACTTGCGCTCGCCAGACAGACAGAGAGAGGCATAGATACAGAAACCGCGGAACCA
>NW_006159512.1:520706-562948 GCF_000334495.1 Tupaia belangeri chinensis
TGAGTTTTAAGCCACCGGGTCCGGGACACGAACCGCGGTCGACTACGTGGGAATCCAGCAACATAGCCATTACGCTAACTGCTGGTTCCCAGGATTAATATATTTAACTTTGGTATTCCTACAAAGACTCAAGAGTCTGAGTCTGAATTTCCTTTCAAATGTAGATGTGTCTTCTGGCAGTCCTTTGAGAACTCAGAGACTTAACATCAGTGATTGGCTTTGTTTTTCTTTTCTGCACTTAAAAGAGAAGTCTCCACCTCCAGTTGGTGCAAATGGCTTAGGTGGGAGTTCAGTGTGCTTTCGTGAATGTAGAACCTCTTACTTTTTTTCTGCACTTTACTATAAATAATTTATTTTTATTTTAATTGTTTTATAGAGATATTTTTCCTATAGGGTGTATGTGCTTACCAGAGAGGCAGAGAGAGACAGAGAGATAGATAGCAAAAAATCACCCTTCAGGGGGAAATGGCCATGTTGTAATATCTTCCCCTTTATTATCCTCTGGAGATCTTGGGCACTCACATGCATGCAACAGGCATGAGTTTTAAGTTGACTAGTCTGGGACTTGAACCGTTGTCGGCTACATGGGAGTCCAGTGATGTAGCCATTATGCCATCTGCTGGTCCCAGTGTGTATATATTTTTAAAAAAATGTTAGAAGTAAGTGAAATGAAATGGGGGAAGTGAAGAAAAGCCAGGGGAAATTCTAGGGTGTAGAACATGTTGTAGTAATACCTTAAATAAAGTGGGTCCTGGTTTCTAGCATTTCAGTTTTTTCCCTATCACTACTTTCCTAACTTCTATCTTCACAAGTATCTACTTTGTCAAAAGACAAAATTACAATGAATTTAATCTTGCCTGGTGGTTGAGGCAGCAGGATTACACATGGCTGACTGTTTGTGGTTTGAGTTCTGGGCCCTGTGGCTTACAAACATGCCACATGTGTAGGCATGCGCCTGAAATCTGGAGAGAAGAATGGAGAAGAGATTGCAAGGGCATTGCCATCTCCTGTAGGGGGTGCTTTCTCACTCTATCTCCTGTGAGTGCACATACCCCAGAGAAAATAAAAGAAAAAAAAAAAAAGGTGAAGATCTTAATTGATTTTACTTACAATTCTAGTATCAGGCTCCCCTCCTTCCATAAAACAGGGTAAGTGTTCTGAGCAGAAGTTAATTTTATGACAGAGACAGACTGAAAAAAAAAAAAGAACCAAAGAACAAAAAGCAGATTGGATAAAATTACTTCCTTTTTTTTTTTTTTTGTAAGGAATGATCTGGGAGATAGGGCAGTAGGAAAAGATCTGATTTTGTTAACATCAGGTTATTTCTTTTCTTTTTAAAAAAATATTTATTTAATTCCATTTGTTATTGTTATTGTTATTATTATTATTAAATTTGACTAGACAGAGACAGAGAAAGAGAGAAAGGGAAAGTGAGAGAGAAAACTGCCAGATCCAGGACTTGAACAATGGTCAGCCATGTGGGAATCCAGTGCCTTTAACAACCATGCCACCTGTCAGCCCCAAATATCAGGTTATTTCTAATTACTTCCCTTCACTATGTCCATTGAAATTGGCTTGTTTGGGCAAGTTTGGTTGTTCTTCTCTTGATTTCTTTTTGAAGATTGCTTGGCAACTTAGTTTTGATGTGGTGATATGGAATTTTATTATGAGTGACTCTTTTGATACTTGGTCTAATCTACTGGGGCTGCTAGTCCTAAACAATGGTCGTATGTAACTTCTACTTAATAACCATTACTACACAATTTAGCTGCAGAGGTTCTGTTATCACTTCATTTCTGGTCTTGTCCAGCTGAGAGAAGTGGCATCATTCATTCATTCATTCATTCAGTGCATGTTAACAGGCACTGAGCACAGGACAGTCTGCAGTGGACTCTGTGAGGTTCTCATAGCTAGAGTGACTAAGACAGATCGAAAGATTCCTGACCTCCTTTGATGGGGGATTTCTGCTCCATTTTGGTAGGGGAATCCCTGATTCTATTTTACGCAAAGGGAAATATTGCAGACCTCCTAAGTTGAAATCTGGAATGTAATTTTCCATGACAATTTTGAATCTTTGCAGATACTGCACCTTTCCCCTGAAATGCCCTTTCTCTCCTTAATCACCTGGAATATTCCTAAGGCTTTTGTGCTGTGAGTCAGAGTCTCTAATTATCCCTCCTAGACAGAGAGAGAGAGAGCACCCTAGTGTTTTTAGACCCAATGTCTTCATACCATGGGAACCTTTCTGCTCAAACCTTTCTCTCTCTCTCTCTTATTAGAGATCTTCATTTATTTCAAGATATGTTTATTGAGTCCCCACAGGGGTAGAGAGTAATAGTAAGGGGATTCTGGTTTCACAGTCAAATCCCCCATGTTTAAGTCTTGGTGTTATAATTTCTTAACAGTATTTTAGTCAAATTGCTTAATCTATCTGTTTCTTCCTCTGGAAAGTGGGGATAAGAATACATTCAATCCAGAGGAGTGCTGTGTGTTAAATGGTCCCTTATGTTTATGTTTAATAAATGTTATTTACAAACCTATGCCAAAGTATGTTCTGTTTAAAACTGTGTGCTTTTCGAAAGAAAGTCCATGTCTTATTTGTGTTGTATCACAGTTCCTAACATAGCGTGCTGTCTATCCACTATCTATTGAACATATGAGTTAGAGACAAACATTCATAAGCCATTAGTCCCCCATTCTACCTAAAACATGTGTTTTACGGCTTCTAGGCTTACTGTGTGGTCGCTGGTTTTCAGATATATGAGATGACTGGTAAAAGTTATTTATCTTTTTTGCAAAAATGTTTTTATTCACTCAGTATTAAATCTGATCAGTTGTTAGAGTCTAATGAATGCATTAACAATATCATCATCATTATCGATACTATGACATGCTTACTGTAGGGGAGAAAAGTAATGTCATGTTCTCACTTAGCACAAGGGTTTTGACTGACACATTGGTAACAAACAAACAAACAAACACGCACAAAACACAAAGAAAAGCATACAAATGTATTTGACCAAAGTTTTTCTTGACATGGAAGTCTTCAGAAATGAAGGCCCAAAGACTTAGGGAAAACTGTATTTTTTCTAGATTTATTTATTTCTTACATAAGTGAACGAGACAGCATATCCCACAGGAGTCCGATGCCATGTCCAATCCATCCCTACTCTTCAGCCAGCCCCATATCACAGGCAAGCCTGTGCTTGGGGTGCTTAAGGAGGTCTCCAGACTTGAACTAAGAGACTTCTCATGTGGGATTGCCTCAGAGAGTGTCAAGTTTTACCATTGTGTCACCATCTGGCCCCAGGTAATTGTTGCATGACTGGAAGGCAGGCATATGATCTAATATTAATAAACTGGGAGAATCTCAGTGAGGCTTGTTTATTGGGTTTTGTTTTGGCATTTCTGTGTCTTTGTTCTTTTCCTCTGACTACAGGCCAAAACAACTGCCACACAAGAATCTTATAACCTATCTTGGGAACAGCAGTTAGCGTAATGGCTATGTCGCTGAACTCCCGTGTGGCTAACCGCGGTTCGAGTCCCAGACCCGGTGGCTTAAACTCACACCAGGCGTGCATGTGTGCCCAAGAGCCCGAGAGGAGAATAGAAGAGAAGGGATTGTGGCGTGGCCATTCCCCCTTGGGGGGGGTGAATTCTCGCTTTCTATCTCTCTCTGTCTTTCTGGAGAGCGCACACACCCTATAGAAAAAACCTCCCCTACCATCCCCCCAAAAAAGAATCTTATAACCTATCTTTAGGCATGGAAAGTCAGAGAAATTCTTTATGGCCATCTTTCATGGGAGAAAGTCAGAGAGTGACCTTTCTGCTTTTGGGGTTTCCTTACTTTTCTGTAGCTTAAACACTCAGTATGCCAAGGTGTCATCTTTTGGGGTAGGGTTTCCCATACCTCATTTATACTATATGCCAGATAGTATACCAAACCTTTTATGCAAATTATCTCATTTAATCCCCACAGCAACCTCAGGAAGCACTGACTCTGCAGCCCTAACCTATAAATAGAGAAGAGAAGAATAAGTAGCCTGGCCCCAGTCTCGTAGTTGGAATGGCAGCCACAGTTAGATCCATACACCTGAAGCATGGACCGGGCTCTAACTGCCTCACTCAGCTCTTTGGGAGTAGATGCTATCAATATTACATTGCTTGGCCAAAGAAGTATATTTGTTGACATCAAGCCACCAGTGACTGCCAGAGAGATAGTGAGGGGAGAAAGAGCAGAAGAGTGAGATCATTCCTTGGAGCATGTTCTAGAATTGCCCTGCGATCTTTAAGGAGAAGAATATTAGAAAGTGTTCCATTTTTTTTGGGGGGGGGAGAGGTTTTTGTACAGGGAGTGTGTGCTCGCCAGAGAGACAGAGAGAGACAGGGAGATAGAAAGTGAAAAATCACCCCCCGGGGGGGTGGGGATGGCCACACCACAATCCCTTCTCCTCTATTCTCCTCTCGGGATATTGGGCACACATGCACACAAGTCCGGCGTGAGTTTAAGCTACCGGGTCCAAGACTTGAACCATGGTCGACTATATGCGAGTTCAGCGACATAGCCATTACACTAATTGTTGTTCACTAGAAAGTGTTCCATAATCAGTGGACAGATGACACAGAATTTGCGGGGATATTTGGGTTCGAATCCTGATTCTGCTATTTTTCTATGTGGCTTTGGACCACATAATGTAATTGTTTAAACCTTGATTTTGATATGATGTAAGTCATGCCACCCTAAAATAGCATAGGCACCGTGGCATTTGAGAAAACTGCAGAAGCAGGAAGGTCTTTCTCATTCAATGGTACCTTCCCAATATCAAGAGGAAAGGGAAATTTTGTCTATAAAGACTGATAGACATAGAGAAGGAGCTGAACAAACAGGCCTTGCTGAGTCCCCCCTGCCCCAGTTTATTACCATCAATTATACTTCTTTTATCAATCACACTCTTACCAGTGTATCTACTTTTTTTTTTCTTTGAGAGGTTTTTTTTTTCGCTATAGGGCACGTGCACTCGCCAGACAGACAGAGAGAGACATAGAGACAGAAAGCGAGAAATCACCCCCCAGAGGGGATGGTCACGCCGCAATCCCTTTTCCTCTATTCTCCTCTTGGCACGCACGCACATGCACCCGGCGTGAGTTCCAAGCCACCGGGTCTGGGACGCGAACCGCAGTCGACTACGTGGGAGTCCAACGACACAGCCATTACGCTAACTGCTGGTTCCCTCTACTTTTTAGTCTAACTTAAGAGCATCCATTTCTTCAGGTCTTCATCTCTTAAGGCTCCCATGTCATGTAAAACTGTCATTTGTATAACTTTCTCTAATTTATCTGGCTTTTGTTTTAGGGCTCTCAGTCATGAGTTGAATGAAGAGAAGGAAAATATTCCTGTTCTCCTATGACTTTTTAATCTGTAAAATGGGAATAGCCAATCCTTCTGGGATGTTCTGAGACTCCATTTAAATGAAAGTAAGCTAAAGGGCTCTGTGCAAGCTTTGGTCATTTAATTCTCTGTTTTAGTTCAGGAAAAATCATGAGGTTAATGGAGACCAGAAGGAAACTAGGTTGGGAGCTGGCAACCTCCCATTTTCAGTCTATCGAAGATTAATTATCAGTGGAAATTTCTATATGGAGAGGACCTTTGAGTATGCTCATTGCAAACGAATGTGGATAACTATAATAACTAACCGAAGCAATTTGCATCTTTGAAGAACTGTGTCCTCCTAATGATCCTTGACTGTGTGCCCCTCAAAATGCCATATATAGGGTTGTTAGAAAAGTCATGACATATTTTTGCACAAAAAAAAAAATCATCATGACTTGTTTGACAATCCGAGAGTTTATATCTAATCGTAAAACTGAAGTACCGTTACTGAGTCCATGCAAAAAAAAAAATGAAGCACACACACACAAAAACCCACTGAGCTAAACACTAGAAGCTCTGGATTCTTATCTAGATTGGTTGGTCATTATCTACTCACAAATCATTGAAGTACTTTTGTCCCCTATTTTCTAACCCAAAGGTAGGTCACAATCCTCTTAGTGAAGTTTCATTATTTCTGGGGAGAATAAAATGAGATGATACATGTACGAGTGTTTTGAAACAGAGAAAAAGCACTGTATAAGTTGTGAAAGGTTGGAAATATTTATTGCTCAACCAAGATTGAAAGTATGTATATTCACTTATTCTTGTACCTAATCTTTCAATATCTACAATGTAAACAATATCTTAGAGACCAAGGAGCACAGTTCCAATTTCCATTTACTGGGTAGTAAGTGAAGAAGAGAAACAGGTACAGAATAACTACAAAATTACGTAGAATGAAAATGTCTTGTGAAAGTAAAAGGCAAAGGGAGTAGGAGAAAGGGGGAAATAACTTTGGAAATGAATCTGAAAAAATCGAACAAGATGTTTACACTCAGAGGTGAGAGAAGCAGAGGGAAAAGAAATTGAATTGGGGAAGGGATTTCATGGCCAGACCATGGATAGCACCAGAAAGCTACTTCTGCCTGGTATTACTGGTGAAAGAGCTACCTGTGGAGGAAGGAAAGGATGATTAGAAAACTTATGATCTGAATAATTTATTTTTCTAGTTCAGAGATTTTGAAAAGTGTTTTGAAATGCACTTAGTCTTTCTGCTCCTTATTGGTGGACAGATATGTTATCCTAGGACTAATCAGCCATCCTTTTAGGGCTTTGGGGTCTGTACCTGTCATACCTAGGCCATGATGCTCTTAAAACTAATCTGTAGATAATTTTGTCTCCCAGACATGCTATCTGTTGTTATTAGATGTCAATATTGTAAATAGTATTAGAGTAAGTGGGCTCAAAAGAGAGAATCATGAGAGATTTTCTGTTATGAGGAGGGAAAGAAAGGAAGCTGTATAGTAAAATCATAGATTTCTTGATATACAGGGAAGGATTTATTTGCCCACTTCCTTCTCCTCCTATTGCTAAATAAAAGACCATTAAGATTAAGTACTTGTAAGGATGGCTGCAATCATTCATGCCTCCAATATCTACTCTCATTTATTTATTTATGCTTTTTTGCAATAGGGCACATGCACCCACAGAAAAGCAACAGAGAGAGGGAAAGTGGGAAATTGTCCCTACTGAGGAATGGCCATACACAATCCTTTCTCCTCCATTCTTCTTCTCTTGGGATTTTGTGCATGCATGCAAAGACACCCCCACCCCCACCACATTTGGGACTTGAACTGTAGTAGGCCATGTGGGAATCCAGTGCCTTAACCACCACACCATCTACAGGTCCCTTCTTTTTTTTTTAATATTTTTAAGAATTATTTTATTTAACTTTATTTATGATTATTATCGTTATTATTTTCCAGTTTGATCAGAGAGAGACAGATAGAGAGAGGGGAAGTAAGAAAGCAAGCCACCAGGTCTGAGACTTGAACTGTTGTCAGCCATGTGGGAGTCCAGCGCCTTTAGCCACCATGCCACTTGCCAGCCCCCTACAGGTCCCTTCTACTCCTCTTTGTAATAGGACTTTGCAGCTCCTCCTAACAAGAGGTGAAATCTATTTCTCCAGTCTTTAAATCCAGACTGGCCTATGGATTACTTTGAAAATACAATATAGTGGAAATTATGAGATGCCAATTCTTGGGTGCTTCCTCTTACTTTCTTGAAACTCTGTCCAACTGCTAGATGAACGAGCTTAAGAGGGCTGGAGGATGAGAGACAATATGGATCAGAATTCCGTCAGTCCAGTTGTTCTAATCTAGATAGGTGATTGTGCTTAGCCATGATCACCAAAGCCACCTACCCAACTTGCAGATGACTGCTGATACAGAGAGAAGCCAAGCCAAGAATAGAACCACCCAGATGAGCCATGCTAAATTGCCAAAGTGAATAATTTTAAACTAAATAAATTGTTCAGGCCAAACAAAATATGTTGGCAGAGTGAATCCAGTTCTCAGGCTACTAATTTTTATCTACAATCTGTACTTTCATATTCTCTCTAAACTATTTACAGACTTGGCTAGAATCTAGTTAGATGAACAGTGTTGTACTCTTCTTTCTATTGGGAAATTACCCCTTTATAGCTATTCTATGATCACTTCATTTAGTCTCCCACTCATAGCCTTGGAATTTCCCTCTTTGTTTTCTAATCTGAGATGGTCTTGTTATTGAATCCCTAATGCTTACTCTAATGCAAGACTTGTTTTCCAGATCCAGCCTTCTGTTGTCCATCTCCCCATCTACCTCTGAAGCTGAGCATTCAGGGACTGTAGATATCAGACTCTTACAAATAACAGCTGGAATGGGAGAGTCCATGAAAGAATAGGGTTATCATCATTGGAATGCTTCTCTCAATAGCCCAGGAATTTTTTTACAGCATGTGAGGACACCAGTAAAATGTGTACAAGGTATACAATTGTTTGTGATAACCACTTTAGATAAAATGCTTGCTGTCATTCAGACAACCAAGATATTTCATACCATACCCTCTTATATCCTCTTTGCCTTACACTTGCTCTCTTGTTCTCTTGGCTATCAAACACTGATTAGGGGCATGTGAGTGTGAGCTGTAGGTATTTGCTTCCTTTTTCCTACTAAAATATTATAACCTTTTTATGTATTCAGCTCAATAAATCCTTTCTCCATACAGTCTTTGTTTGGTTTGCTTTTATAAAATGTATTCCATCATCTGTGATAGAATAGTTTGTAAGTGAAAGTGGTGTGTGTGTGTGTGTGTGTGTGTGTGTGTATGTGTATGCATGTATGCATGTGCACAATAAAATTATGTTTTCACTCTAAATGTCTTCTTACTAGCTTTCTGGGCAGGGTTTCTACGGAGAATTACATTTTATATTGAATCTGAGAGTGAGCAAACTTGTGTTCCGATGCTCATGTCACTCTGAGTAACGTTGTTGATTTATAGGACAAACCATTCAATATTTGAGATTTGTTTTAAGGGCACGTTTCCTTCATGTGGGGTTATTGTTTCTTCTTCCATGGCTGATTAAAATAAAATTCAGATTGTAGTTGAAGAAATATTATGATTGTGTAAGCAGATTAGTTACATATTTAGACAGAACTAAAATTAGAAATTACCCGACAACAATTCTGATTCTCATTAGCACAGCAAACCTGTTCCAGTATTGAAGAAATGCCATGACAGCTCATGACGACTGATTCTGTGTTACTTGTGGTTGGATCTTCATTAACGAAGAGTTGGCTCTGTGTTCATACTAACATGAATGGCTTTGAATTTCCTTTTCTTTCTTAAAAAAAAAATGAAATTGCTTTCAGTGTGGAAGGCTTTCTTCCAGTGCTTTCCAAAGATGATATCACTGTTATCTGTGTTAATTCACTCATCCTGAGCTGAGCAGTTTCTCTCTTCTCCCAGTAGAGAAAAAGTGCCACATTCTTGGGCAAGGTCAAAAGGGGAGCTATCAACACTAGATTCTCTAAAATCTCAGATGAATGTTTGCAATATAATTTTTAAAAGAGAGTCCTTCTTCTTTTTAGTTCGGTCTTAGTAGAGAGAAATCTACCCTGCACTGCATACAGATATGGTTGAAGAAGAGCCTCTGAATCAGGTGACTATATGAAGCATGAGGGCTGGGAAATGGTGCCAAGGAGCTTACACTGGGGAGATGAGGGGAGACAATGGCAGGATGAGCTGAGTGTGGGCTACAATATGGATTCTTATATATAATTTTCTAAGCTTTTCCATTAGTGGGACCAGTCCTGTTTCCAACAGTTCTGGGGAAATGGGAGATTATTTGGGCTGTGTGCTTTATTGACTCGAGACCAAACGGGGCCACAGATGTCATAATTTCCCTATTATCACTTTGCTGAGTGCTTCCTGGCCTTTCTTCATTATCTTGCTCCACATTAAGAGTTATAAGTCGCTTCTTTATAGAATCTGGATGCCCTTGACTCCTGTTGGCGGTGCTTCTGCTGTGGTGATCCAGTGAGAGGATAGGCAGGAGCATGGCTTCTTTGTGTTTCCAGAGGGTTTAACTCTGAATACTCTGCTCACCTTTCTTCTCAACATGAGGGTCATTTCCTTTCCCATAACAGTAAGACAACTACCTAGCTCTTTTATCCTTTTTTTCACTAGGCCAGAAAATAAAGGCATAAACACAGGAAAGTGGAAGGCACTGAGGAGGGCTATGTGTGTCCTAACAGAAAGGTTATTATGGATGTGTACAGCTGTTTAGAAGCCAATGCAGTCCAGGATAGCTTCTTAGAGGGTTGGGTGGCCCCACAGAGAAGGTCATTCAGTCCATTTCACATTTATACTCTGAGCCTGAGTCATTATGACCAAGCATCCTTTTCTGAGACTTATTCAACAGTACCTTCAAAATGTATTCTTCCATAGAGGAGGCTTTACCTGACACAGAAGGCAGAAAATCTAAAACAAGAATTTCTGACAGAATCCTTGGGACGTATTTCTTTGTTCTCTGTATGCCATTATGTGTTGGGTTCTTTGGGCACTGGTGAAATTGCGCTTAGTTTTCTTTCCTTAGGTCATTGCTAGTAATTCAAGCTTTGAATATTTGCAAGCACATTTTGCTTTCAGTGGTATTATTTACCACTGCTCTTGGACTACAGAGATCCCATGGAATTCAGGACCAAGAACAGGGCTTAGGCTCACTGTCAAGCTTCAGTGAATAGCTGTTGAATGTGTAGAGGAGGAAAATAATATCTTTTCCTTAACAGACACCAGATTCATGGATGAGGCACCTATACAAAATGACAGATTAATCATAGAAAACATTCAGATTTATTTAAAATAAGTTTTACATGATACAAGAACCTTTGGAACCACAATCCAAACAAATGCTTTTTCTCCTGCTGATCTTAACTTAGAAAAGAAAGGGCAAGAAGAAATTTTTATTTTTCTTTCTTAAACAGAAACTACAGACAGATCCAGGAGAACTGACCTTGGTAATAATACTTATCTTTAGCTGGCTTTTTGTCAGTTGTTCCAGGATTCTATCTGTGGGCTACAGAACATGTGGGGTGTCCAAGTCATCTTTTCATGGTCACTAGAAACTGTAAAAAAGAAATGTTTTTTCCCCAACTTTCTTTTGGTCCCTGATGGCTCTGAAAATAAAATTGACAAAGACAGATTAATAGGACAAACACATACACATTTGCTTAATTGATTTTATGTGATATGGGACCCTTCATGAGGAAATGATGACTCGCAGAGATATAAATAAACTTGTATTTCTTTAAGAATTATTTTATTTAACTGTATTTATTTATTTACTTACTTAAATTTGACCAGAGAGGGATAGAGTGAGAGAGAGAGAGAGGAAAAGTGAGAAAGTAAGCCATCAGGTCCAGGACTTGAACTGCGGTCAGCCATGTGGGAATGTAGTGCCCTTAACCACCATGTTATCTGCCAGCCTCAAACTTGTATATTTTGATGCTTAGGCTTGATAAAAAGTGGATGAGTGAACTATTGTGCAATAATATAACTGGAAAACAGAAAGATATAATCTAATGGTTATAAACTAGAGAGAACTTAGCAAGGGCTGTTTATTCAAATTTTTCTCCATGTTCCTGTGTCTTCAGAAATATATTTTGTTCCTCTGAGTATAGAGAGGGAACCTTTTACTTGAATTCTTATGATCTGCTTCAAGGGAGAAGATCAGAGAGGACTTCCTGCTTCTGCAGTTTTCTTAAATTCCTTCACTTAAAATACTATGGATACTAAGATACCATATTATGGGTTAGCCTATCCTGAGCGCTGTCAAATCAATGAGTGGACAAACCTAACTTCACCGCATACTGGCTAAATACAATTTTCTCATCTTTATGAACATGGATTAGAGTAGTAACTCTATAAGCTGCTGTGACTATTAAATGAAATTACGTATTAAAAAGCCCTAAGGGTGCCTAGCTTGTAGTAGTCAGTCATATAAAGTTTTTTTTTTTTTCCTTCTTCTTGTCTTTCTGCCTTCTTTTTTTTTTTTTTCCTCTTGGGTTTGCTATAAGCTGCTAACAGAATAATAGGTGGAAATGTTCTAAAATGCCTACACAAATAATGATGGTCCAGGTGGGTAAGTGCAGAACTGCAATGGTAATCTGTATGCCTCATTTAAAAGACTTTCCATTCTCCCACAGGCAAATGAGCAAGAGAGGCAAAGTGAAGTCTGCTTGATGGTACTTTGGTTGGGGCAGAGGAACAAGGATTCAAAAACTCAGCACAAACTCAAGCACATTTTGAGAGTTTAGTTGGAGAGCCTTAGATGCTGTGCCACCTGTATTGCTACTGATATTTTCTTTTAAAACATATTGATTGGCCCCAATGAGCATCCAGGACTGGGGATGTATGACCTGCATTCTCTCTGAAAACTCATGCTCTGCTAGAGATAAATGAGCAAGCAAATCAAGAGCGGATGAGTTGGGGCAGAACTGCATTTCAGAAAAGCTCTTGGGAAGAAAAATAACCACTCATTTCAGTCTATTTTCAACCCGTATGTTTATAGAATATTTAAGGTAAGGAAATATTTGTATGCATGCGTTTGCATGCAGTATGTATGGGGAATAAAGAAAAGATATGTAAGAAGAAAGCTTCATTCTAGGGAGAAAGAAGGAGGACATTTGGACCACAGACTGGGTAGACAGGAGGAAGAAGGGCACTGAGCATGTGAGCATGTGCAGATTGAGAAAAATGAAAAGGCTCTGGCTTATAGCAAAGGAGCCTAGAAGAGAAAGTGAGGGTGGACACATGAACAGCAGGAGAGGAGAGAGAAAGGCATGGTGGATGCACACAGCAGGTGGGGGCATCACAGCCTCTTGGGGGTGAGCAGGAGTCTGTAACCAAGAATGTCCTCTGCACAGGGAGGAGGTGTGAGTGTGAGACAGACAGCAGATGCACACAGCAGGGAGCAGAGAGGCATCACAGAGCAGGGGAAGCAGAAAAATTAGGGATGGAGCAGACCTGTTAGGTCATTCCTGGCTCCCCACCGCTGCTAGTTCTTTTGTCTATCGTATATTTTAAAATCGCTCTTCAGTTACTGCACTGGCTTATTCCTCTCCAAACGTTTTGCCAGAGGATGAGGTTTTCTTTCCACAACCTGCAGTCTCTGAATATACATACAGAATACATAAAGAAAAATTGAGAGGGGAAAGAGAGAGAGAAGTTCTGAATCCCAAACACACACACCTGTTTGGCAGTTGTTCAGCAGACACAGTGTGGCAGGAGGTGCGATGCTAGCTCCACGGGCCTTGCCCATAAAGAGAGTGATCCACAATTTCCAAAATGCTATTTAGAGAGTTGCTTTAGTTTTGATATTTGGTTTGGGAGGGTGGTTAAGGATAGAGAGAGCTGAAAGATAAAGAAAACGTAGTGGGAGGAAATGGTATATGAGATGGGAGGATGAGAAGTGGAGGAAGCCTCTTCTGGAGGGGTCCCTAGTAAGGATATGGTGTGGACAAGGGCCATGACAGGTATTAAGATAACCCCATAATGTGGTGGCTTTCCAAATTTTGAGACCATGATCCATCACCAGAAACATCTTACAACTAGTACAGTGGTTCTTATCTGAGGGAGACTGTGTTCACCAGGAGCTATCTGGCAATGTCTGAAGATATTTGCAGTTGTCCCACTGTGGGTAGGAGGAGATGCTGAGCAACTGATAGAGGCCAGAAATGCTGCTAGACCACAATGCACAGGATGGCCTCTTAACAACCAAGAATCATCAGACCCAGAGTGTCCATAGTGTAGAGGTTGAGAACCCCTGAACTTGTACATGTATACACATGTGTGCACCCATTAGTGAAAGGGAGGTTTCATAAATAATACTTATGCTTACTACATGCAAAAACACTCTGTCATTTTCTCTTCTAGCTTATTCTATTATGTGCTTAAACGATGTTTACAATTCCCAAGTAGATTTCTTAGCATACTGCTGGAAAAGTACTGTGGAAAGTGAAACAAACAGCATGTTTACTGCTCCTTGAAGAGTGGCTTACCTACATGGTAGTAGGTGCTCAGTTAGGTCCTCCCTCTGTCTGCTCCAGGAGTACTGCCTTTTTCCAGTTCCTTTATCTCTGGCTTTGGCTTTTTGAGAGTTGCCTCTTTTGGCTTTGGGCATGGCTGGCTTCTCTCATAAGTATTTGAATTCTAACTTGTGTATTTTATATCTCTTCCCACCAGAATGGAGTTTCTGGAGAATAGGCATGTTCATATTGTTTGCCACTTTATCTCAAGTGCTTACTGTAGTAACTGAACACAGCAAATACTAGCTGAAAACTTGTGGGTGAATAAATGAAAAAAAAATTTCCTTTGGACAGAGCAGGATGAAACTCTGCCATGCAATATCTAAGGAAAATTTAGAGATCAGAATAGTATGCCTACTGAGAATAGGACCAAAGTGGATTTAAGGGGTGTGGTTAATGTCACTGATGTTTGCTTTTTCACTATACCTTTGTAAATTATGCACTTTGCTTGAGCACTACACTTTTTTTTTGGAGAGATTTTCACTGTAGGGCGCGTGCGCTCGCCAGACAGACAGAGAGAGACATAGAGACAGAAAGCGAGAAACCACCCCCCAGGGGGGATGGTCACGTCGCAATCCCTTCTCCTCCATTCTCCTCTCGGGATCTTGGGCACGCACGCACACGCGCCCGGCACTATGGATACTAAGATACCATATTATGGGTTAGCCTATCCTGAGCCCTGTCAAATCAATGAGTGGACAAACCTAACTTCACCGCATACTGGCTAAATACAATTTTCTCATCTTTATGAACATGGATTAGAGTAGTAACTCTATAAGCTGCTGTGACTATTAAATGAAATTACGTATTAAAAAGCCCTAAGGGTGCCTAGCTTGTAGTAGTCAGTCATATAAAGTTTTTTTTTTTTTCCTTCTTCTTGTCTTTCTGCCTTCTTTTTTTTTTTTTTTCCTCTTGGGTTTGCTATAAGCTGCTAACAGAATAATAGGTGGAAATGTTCTAAAATGCCTACACAAATAATGATGGTCCAGGTGGGTAAGTGCAGAACTGCAATGGTAATCTGTATGCCTCATTTAAAAGACTTTCCATTCTCCCACAGGCAAATGAGCAAGAGAGGCAAAGTGAAGTCTGCTTGATGGTACTTTGGTTGGGGCAGAGGAACAAGGATTCAAAAACTCAGCACAAACTCAAGCACATTTTGAGAGTTTAGTTGGAGAGCCTTAGATGCTGTGCCACCTGTATTGCTACTGATATTTTCTTTTAAAACATATTGATTGGCCCCAATGAGCATCCAGGACTGGGGATGTATGACCTGCATTCTCTCTGAAAACTCATGCTCTGCTAGAGATAAATGAGCAAGCAAATCAAGAGCGGATGAGTTGGGGCAGAACTGCATTTCAGAAAAGCTCTTGGGAAGAAAAATAACCACTCATTTCAGTCTATTTTCAACCCGTATGTTTATAGAATATTTAAGGTAAGGAAATATTTGTATGCATGCGTTTGCATGCAGTATGTATGGGGAATAAAGAAAAGATATGTAAGAAGAAAGCTTCATTCTAGGGAGAAAGAAGGAGGACATTTGGACCACAGACTGGGTAGACAGGAGGAAGAAGGGCACTGAGCATGTGAGCATGTGCAGATTGAGAAAAATGAAAAGGCTCTGGCTTATAGCAAAGGAGCCTAGATGAGGACTAGTGGGAAGAGAAAGTGAGGGTGGACACATGAACAGCAGGAGAGGAGAGAGAAAGGCATGGTGGATGCACACAGCAGGTGGGGGCATCACAGCCTCTTGGGGGTGAGCAGGAGTCTGTAACCAAGAATGTCCTCTGCACAGGGAGGAGGTGTGAGTGTGAGACAGACAGCAGATGCACACAGCAGGGAGCAGAGAGGCATCACAGAGCAGGGGAAGCAGAAAAATTAGGGATGGAGCAGACCTGTTAGGTCATTCCTGGCTCCCCACCGCTGCTAGTTCTTTTGTCTATCGTATATTTTAAAATCGCTCTTCAGTTACTGCACTGGCTTATTCCTCTCCAAACGTTTTGCCAGAGGATGAGGTTTTCTTTCCACAACCTGCAGTCTCTGAATATACATACAGAATACATAAAGAAAAATTGAGAGGGGAAAGAGAGAGAGAAGTTCTGAATCCCAAACACACACACCTGTTTGGCAGTTGTTCAGCAGACACAGTGTGGCAGGAGGTGCATGCTGCCTGTGCTGGATGCTAGCTCTCGCCCACGGGCCTTGCCCATAAAGAGAGTGATCCACAATTTCCAAAATGCTATTTAGAGAGTTGCTTTAGTTTTGATATTTGGGGGAAGAGGGTGGTTAAGGATAGAGAGAGCTGAAAGATAAAGAAAACGTAGTGGGAGGAAATGGTATATGAGATGGGAGGATGAGAAGTGGAGGAAGCCTCTTCTGGAGGGGTCCCTAGTAAGGAATTGGTGTGGACAAGGGCCATGACAGGTATAAAGATAACCCCATAATGTGGTGGCTTTCCAAATTTTGAGACCATGATCCATCACCAGAAACATTTTACAACTAGTACAGTGGTTCTTATCTGAGGGAGACTGTGTTCACCAGGAGCTATCTGGCAATGTCTGAAGATATTTGCAGTTGTCCCACTGTGGGTAGGAGGAGATGCTGAGCAACTGATAGAGGCCAGAAATGCTGCTAGACCACAATGCACAGGATGGCCTCTTAACAACCAAGAATCATCAGACCCAGAGTGTCCATAGTGTAGAGGTTGAGAACCCCTGAACTTGTACATGTATACACATGTGTGCACCCATTAGTGAAAGGGAGGTTTCATAAATAATACTTATGCTTACTACATGCAAAAACACTGTCATTTTCTCTTCTAGCTTATTCTATTATGTGCTTAAACGATGTTTACAATTCCCAAGTAGATTTCTTAGCATACTGCTGGAAAAGTACTGTGGAAAGTGAAACAAACAGCATGTTTACTGCTCCTTGAAGAGTGGCTTACCTACATGGTAGTAGGTGCTCAGTTAGGTCCTCCCTCTGTCTGCTCCAGGAGTACTGCCTTTTTCCAGTTCCTTTATCTCTGGCTTTGGCTTTTTGAGAGTTGCCTCTTTTGGCTTTGGGCATGGCTGGCTTCTCTCATAAGTATTTGAATTCTAACTTGTGTATTTTATATCTCTTCCCACCAGAATGGAGTTTCTGGAGAATAGGCATGTTCATATTGTTTGCCACTTTATCTCAAGTGCTTACTGTAGTAACTGAACACAGCAAATACTAGCTGAAAACTTGTGGGTGAATAAATGAAAAAAAAATTTCCTTTGGACAGAGCAGGATGAAACTCTGCCATGCAATATCTAAGGAAAATTTAGAGATCAGAATAGTATGCCTACTGAGAATAGGACCAAAGTGGATTTAAGGGGTGTGGTTAATGTCACTGATGTTTGCTTTTTCACTATACCTTTGTAAATTATGCACTTTGCTTGAGCACTACACTTTTTTTTTGGAGAGATTTTCACTGTAGGGCGCGTGCGCTCGCCAGACAGACAGAGAGAGACATAGAGACAGAAAGCGAGAAACCACCCCCCAGCTTTTTGAGAGTTGCCTCTTTTGGCTTTGGGCATGGCTGGCTTCTCTCATAAGTATTTGAATTCTAACTTGTGTATTTTATATCTCTTCCCACCAGAATGGAGTTTCTGGAGAATAGGCATGTTCATATTGTTTGCCACTTTATCTCAAGTGCTTACTGTAGTAACTGAACACAGCAAATACTAGCTGAAAACTTGTGGGTGAATAAATGAAAAAAAAATTTCCTTTGGACAGAGCAGGATGAAACTCTGCCATGCAATATCTAAGGAAAATTTAGAGATCAGAATAGTATGCCTACTGAGAATAGGACCAAAGTGGATTTAAGGGGTGTGGTTAATGTCACTGATGTTTGCTTTTTCACTATACCTTTGTAAATTATGCACTTTGCTTGAGCACTACACTTTTTTTTTGGAGAGATTTTCACTGTAGGGCGCGTGCGCTCGCCAGACAGACAGAGAGAGACATAGAGACAGAAAGCGAGAAATCACCCCCCAGGGGGGATGGTCACGTCGCAATCCCTTCTCCTCCATTCTCCTCTCGGGATCTTGGGCACGCACGCACACGCGCCCGGCGTGAGTTTTAAGCTACCGGGTCCGGGACACGAACCGCGGTAGACTACGTGGGAGTCCAGCGACATAGCCATTACGCTAACTGCTGGTTCCCTTGAGCACTACACTTTTAAAGGAACTGGTGGCCCTTTCTTTTTTCAAAGCTCCTGAGGGGTACTGGTATTGGCAGAGGTTTTCACTCTACATGGTATTGGCATGATGTCAGCAGAATTTATGGAGCTATCTTACTGCTTTCCAATCAGTAAGATGGGAAATCCTTTCCTCCTCCAGGGTGCATTTTGACAAGACTTATTTTAGACATTTGATGTAATTGATATCTCCTTTTGAGTAGACTCTAACAAGGAGGGCATGGTTATATATCTTTATTTTTTCAAGCTACTATTATCATTGAATTATTGAATTTAATGTGGAAGAATACTCCAGGAGATACTATAGCTAGACCTTGTTTTACAGATGAGGTGACTGAGTAAGGGAAACTATACGAACTCTAGCAGATCTTACAACCACCCTACTAGTACAATTTTATTATCGTGTCTGTTCTTAAGATGAAAAGACTGAGACATTGAGAGTTTGTGCCATGCTCAAGCTAGACAGTTAATTAATGGCACAAGCATAATTCAGCCCCAGGTCTCTGAGTCAAAAAGCAAGATCTAGAGATGCAGACTGGGAATCTTGAATACTTATATATGACTAAAGCCATAGGAATAAAATTCGCCAGGCAAATTATGAAGTATGAAAAGAGAAGGGGGCTTAGGAAAGAATAACGGTAAACATGAGTATAGGCACTCTTCACTTAATGACCAAGCTCTGTTCCTATACTAGATAATGAAGCGAATTTGTTGATAAGCAAAGAGCTTTAAGGCAGATGTCTTGTGGTATGTTGTGGCACTATAAAGTGTGTATTTTCCAAAAGATATCATGTGACATCACACTAGAAAAAAATGTAATTCCATTCATACAAAAAGTACTCACTAGATAAGCACTAGAAAGCGACAAGACAACCACAACAAAATAATATAATCTAGTGTAATATTTTTTACTTATTCTAAATGCTACCATGGGTACACAATAAAGTACAAATTTATTTGTTTTCTTTTTTCTTTTTTTTTTTTTGGAGAGGTATATTTTTCGCTATAAAGGCGCGTGTGCTCACCAGACAGACAGAGAGAGACATAGAGACAGAAAGTGAGAAATCACCCCCCAGGGGGGATGGTCACGCTGCAATCCCTTCGAAAGCGACAAGACAACCACAACAAAATAATATAATCTAGTGTAATGTTTTTTACTTATTCTAAATGCTACCATGGGTACACAATAAAGTACAAATTTATAAACAAAAGATGTAATCTTGTGTGATTGCAAACACTTTGTATAATGAATACTAACCGACTGTCGGAATGAGACAGACGGAAAGGGATTCCCCATGCTGGAGAACTGGTTGGAAGTCCTAGATGTGGTTAAACAGGTAAGTCATTAAGTGAGAAGTAGCTGTATTTAGGATCCAGAGAGAGGAAGATAAATCTGAAAAAGTGACTGAGAAGGAGAAGCAAAGAGAGATAGAGGGGAGATAAAGAGACTCTGATATCATGGAAGCCCGAGCGGAGAGCTTCACTAGGATAGGACTGATTCAGAAGGTCTAGTACTACAAAACCTAGGATCAAAAGTCTCCTGATAAACAGTGACCTAAAGATGAGGCTAATGGAGGTGAGTTGTTTCATGACCTTGGAGGACCTATTTGAGTAGCCAGATTACAGTGAGTTGAGAAATAAATGGGAGGTAAGGAATGAGACAGAATGAATATGGCTCAATGTTTGGTCAAAGAGAAAAAGGGGGAGATAACTCAAGATCACCATAGGTTACATTTGTTTGCATGCTTATTTTTAAGAGCAGATTAAATAATTTTAAGGGCTGTCCAAGAAAGGCCAGAGAAAAAGAGGGTTGACTATAAGAAGATTATCAAGATCTCAAGGCCCCTGAGTTGAGGAGCAAGTTTTTCCTTTTGAGAGTAACAGGAATGGAGAACAAAATTTAGATCAAAACTGATGTTAACTATCAGTTGTTCATTTTCTATAAAGTAAAATAATCCACAGATAAATAAAATTTACCTCTTTTAGAGAGATCATCTCTCCAGAAGAAGATTTTTTTTCTTTTATAGTATTTACAAATTTTATTTACTTTTGTTCCCTTAATCTTCAGTAGAATGTAAAATTCATAGGACAGGAATGGCTTAAGTATTTAGAAAATCCTATTTGAAAATGACTGTGATACTAACACATATATAAGAAAGTTTTTATTCATGTTGAAAAGTGAGAAATAATAGAGATGTTATTAAAAAATATGAGCATGTAGACGTGGATTGCATTGAACAAGTAATGAACCAAAGGCCACACAAACACAGAAAATTGATCTCTTGAGCATGCAAAAGCTTTCGAAGTAAATGTACTCTATAGCTTTCTTTTTGACCTTGGAGTCTCAGCTTGAGAATTTTCAAATTAGAAACCACTAATGCTAAATTTAAATAAGTAGAAGGTCCTGGATGGGATTCTTAAAATGGAAACTGTGTGTGTTCTTCTCATTCTTCTCCCTTAATTCTCTTGAAGTAATGAGGCCTTATGTCTGTCTTGCTCTCTCACTCACTTACCCAACTGGCAACAACTTTGCAGTAGGCCAGGAAAAAACTACCACACAACATGCCCTGACCCTATTTATCGATGTAACTCAGAACACTGAGTATCTAGGCAGGTCAAGAGGGCTTCCAGTCTTTACCTTGTGAGAGTAACTTTCTGTTTTACAGATCAAATGCTAATCTTTGAAACTAAATAGAAGAAAATGCTTTATCTCTTCCGAACTCACAAAGAGATGACTGTGTGGGAAGCCTACTGAAGTGGAGAGAGGGCAGCAGGCACCATGTAGAGTGGGACATGAGGCCACGGTATGTAATTAGGTGGCATTTGAAAAGCATGACATGCTCAAGGGCATTTATAGAAGGCAGGGCTGGATTTAAATTTTGCTCTGCCACTTACTATCTGGGTGACCCTTAACTTCTCTGAGCACTGGCTTCCACATATGTGAAATGCAGGCACTTAGACCTTCATAGAGCTGTGAGGGTTAAATGAAGTTATCCATGAATGCTCCCCATGCAGTGCATGGTATACAGTTGATACTCACAATACTCGGTAGGAGGGTCTCCATATTTATATTCAACTTTGCACCTTAGATTTCTCTCCTTCTGCAGTTGTGTTTGAGTGAACCATGCTGTTAAATAGGTATTCTGTCTCATGTGTGATGATGCTGTGTGATGTGGCAACAAAGATGTGAGGTGAGGAAAATTGAAGGAGAATTAGGAGTGGCATATAGGAGGTGAGTTTAGTTTGTGGACTCTGAAACTCTCAAGAAAAAGATAGTAGTCAAAATTTCTGGAGATTGATTTGTTTGAAAGTTAGCACATAGGTGGTAGTTGTAGAAGAGACTACTAACTCCTGGAACCCTAAAGAGTATCTTTTTTTTTTTTTTTTTGAGAGGGATTTTTACTATAGGGCACGTGCGCTCGCCAGACAGACAGAGAGAGACATTAGAGACAGCGAGAAATCACCCCCCAGGAGGGATGGTCACGCCACAATCCCTTCTCCTCCGTTCTCCTCTCAGGATCTTGGGCACGCACGCACACGTGCCTGGCTTGAGTTTTAAGCCACTGGGTCCGGGACATGAACCGCGGTCGACTACGTGGGAGTCCAGTGAGGAAAATTGAAGGAGAATTAGGAGTGGCATATAGGAGGTGAGTTTAGTTTGTGGACTCTGAAACTCTCAAGAAAAAGATAGTAGTCAAAATTTCTGGAGATTGATTTGTTTGAAAGTTAGCACATAGGTGGTAGTTGTAGAAGAGACTACTAACTCCTGGAACCCTAAAGAGTATCTTTTTTTTTTTTTTTTGAGAGAGATTTTTACTATAGGGCACGTGCGCTCGCCAGACAGACAGAGAGAGACATTAGAGACAGCGAGAAATCACCCCCCAGGAGGGATGGTCACGCCACAATCCCTTCTCCTCCGTTCTCCTCTCAGGATCTTGGGCACGCACGCACACGTGCCTGGCTTGAGTTTTAAGCCACTGGGTCCGGGACATGAACTGCGGTCGACTACGTGGGAGTCCAGCGACATAGCCGTTACACCAACTGCTGGTTCCCAAGAGTATCTTTTAAAAGTACTTTTTTCTCTTTTTGTGACAGAGCCCATGCGCATCAACATGAGGGTGGGTTTGTATCTGAAAGAGATGAGGAGCCCCTACAGAGCATGGCTATGCCACTGTCTCCAGTTACTCTAGACCTCCAGCCTGTTGGATCCCAGTCACTTGTATGAGTGCCGAGCATGCCTCAGTCCAACCTGGTCAGGGACTGCAATGGGGTCATCATGTGGGATTCAGCTTCTCCCTGAGCAGCACAGAACCACTGTACTACATAGCTGGCCATGAGTACTATTTTTTTTTTTTTAAGTAAGACCAGTATGAGAATGAGGTAGTTTAGGATTTGGATAAGTGGTGCAAGAGAAGCAGGAGAGACTGTGGTCATAAGCAGAAAGTAAAGAATGATTTCAAATAGCAGCGTTGTAAGATGTAGCAGAGTGGCCTTGTCTCTTGAATTTTTAAAAATATGGTGCTTGTTGGTGAACTTGATGAAAGCACTTCAATAAAACAGTAGGGGCAGAAACCAGAACACCATAGGAAGGACCAAAGGTGAGGAAGTAGAGATGGTGAGTGTTAACTACACTTTCAACAGAGTCCCAACTCAAGGAGGGGGGGTCAAAGAGGACAGAGGCTTGCAAATGTTCACATTTTGAGGGGAAGGAGACTTAGGCTAGAGAAAGAGGTTGAAGACATACAAGAAAAAAAAGTAATCTGAGGTAAAATTAAAGGAGATGGGAAGGAATTGAATTAAGAGAAGAGGAGAAATAGGTTGATCTTAAACAAGGGTTGGGGGAGGCCTCATTCTCTGGGATTAGAGGAAGGTAGTAAGGGTGGGCATGCAGGCAGAGAGATTTGAGATGGATTAGAAATGGGTTCACTCCTAATAATTTATTTTACCTTTACCCATCAAAGTGTGGTAATTTTTTCTGAACAATTATTGAAGGTTTTTAAAGATGTTTAAAGTTTTTAAAAGGTGTCTTCTTACTTCCAGGACAAATAATTGTATTTTCCCTGAGTATCTATGGAAGGCTTCAGTATGGCTTTGTCCTGGCCATTCTATGAGTCTAGCTTCTGAGCTATGGCTTTTGTAGCCTTTACGTGTGTGTGTTTCTTTTATATGGCCACTTTTAAGCCTTTGGGTTTTCTTTTTAAGAATGGCATTCATTCAATGGGAACTTCTTAAGCCCCTTGTTCTGGGTAAGTTGGTGACTGAAATCACATGGTTGCAGTCTTCATGGAGCTTTGAGTATGGTAAGGGTAGTAACAAAGCTAATATAAATTACAAACAATGGTCAGACCTGTGAAAGTAAAGCACAGGGTTTGATGTATGGGCCAGATGGATCTGCAAATTCAGAGATGATTTCCTTGAAAAAGTGAAATTTGACTAGAGGATTAGAAAGTAACAAGCAGAGCTGGCCCAGTAGCCTAGTGGTTGGGGGAGCTGAATTCCACATGGCCAACTGCAGTTCAAATCCTGATCCTGGAAACTTGAGGGACATACTGAGGGTGTGTACATACATGCACAAAGTCCTGAGGACAGAGAGATGGAGGAGAGGGTATTGTAGCACGACACACATGCTCCTTTTGGGCATACTTTCTCTCTCTCTTTGTCTCTCTGTCTCTCTCTGGTGACCACACATGTCCTCCAGCAAGAGAAAAATAAGAAAGTAGCCAGGAAAAGTGTGGTAGATGGGTTCTGTGGTGGAACTGAGAAGAAAGCATCACAGTCAAAGGGAACAAGCTGAACAATGGTCCAAAGGCACCATAGAATACAATGCTTTTATGGAGCAAGGCCAGTCATTTGAGCAAAAGATGAAGAGCAAAAAGAGCATAAAGTTAATTGAGAGAAAAAGACATAGATCAGATCATACTGAACCTTGCCAACCATGCGAGCGCTTGTGGGCTTTGATATGAGTACAAGGGGAGACTAGCAAAGAGTTTAAGGTGTGGGTGGAGAGGGGTAACATAATTTTGTTTAGTAAAAATATAACTCTTGTGCTTTCATGGAGAACCACTGAAGGAACCATGAATGGAAGGAGAAGCAGGGAGAACTGGGAATGGTATTTGCCTCAATGAGAAATAGTGAAAGTTGGAATGAGATCTGAAGATCTTATTAGGTTTTCAGATCAATTAGGTCATTGGGAAAGTCATTATGTATTTTTTTTCTGTGTCTTTTTTTTTTTTTAATGCCAAAGTGCATTATGACTTCCCTGATGACCCACATTTTTTGTAGATAGATTCAATCAGGCTTGGATGTGGGCATATGTGAGAGGAAGCTGGCATGGATGATTCTTAGAATAAGTTCAGCTGACCTAGGCAGTGTCTTTTCATTTTTCATGTGGTATCTTTATCTTACAAATCAATTGCTTATTAATCTATTTCTTGTATTCAGTTGTATTTTCCATCAAAATTATCACATATCATAAAGGAATAGTTATCTCTGTATCTTCCCGTATGTTCTTTCTCAATCTTCAGAAATGTGCCCATTTACATTTTTTAAGACTGGTTAAAACAAACCGTGAGTTGTGTCATGCTGATTCTTTATGATGTGAAATTTTTTCATTGCTGAGGGGCCTTAGGTAAGTCATTTAGTCACCTCGGTCTTGGCATCTTTTATCTGTAAAGACCATGCCCCATGAGAGAATACTTCCTCTCTCCCTCTCTCTGGCAAATTCACACCTCATCTGGCAATTAAAGTAAAAAATCATGTAGAGCCCCTCATCACTTCAGACCAATGAGTCCCTGTCTTTGTATTGTTCCCACTCACCTACTTACCTCTACTATCAGTATCTACTTTCCACTCTTTTTCATGTTTTTTCTTAGAAAGCAAATGCTTTAATTTTGGAGAAAGGAGGTATTTGAACTATACGGCTGGTTTCTAAAGTCAAGTTATTAGGGGCCAAGGTTTGAGTTTCCTGAGGTGGGGGTAGATTCAAGTGGGGGGCTGAAGCTTTTAAAATTTTTGAGAACCTTTAAGGAAAATAATATACAATTGCAAATACAAATAAAGATACAAAAGTGAATATTTATTTAGAATGAGAAAAGAAATAGCAACATATTAAAGTTTTTTTATCTGCCGAAGTCCATAGATGTAAGATCCAGAAAAAGAAATAATTTAAAAAATGAAGTAACTTTCTGATATGTAGCTATAATACTTCCCAATACATATTTGGCTGTAGTTTTCAACTTTTCACCTGACAATATGGGAAAATTATTATTATTATTATTATTATTATTTTATTATTGTCAGAGGAAGAAAGAGAGTGAGGAAGAGAAAGAATTCCCAGTAGGGTGTGGTCACACTACAATCTGTTTCCTACATTTCTCCTTACCGTTAAGATTTTGGACACACATGCACATATGCCTTGTGTGTTTTTCAAGTCCCTGGGGCCCAGGATTTGAAGCAGAGTTGGCCATGTGGGATCTAGCTTCCAATATAGCTCTTAATCATTGTGCTATGGGGCCAGCTCTAGAAAATTATTTTTTATATAGAAAATGAAATGGCAATCTCATCTTTCCTTTAGTATGCCTAATATAATTTATTATTGAAAAAAATCTGAAATATTTTTCTCATCTAAAAAGTTTTTTATTGGTAGTGATATACATATATATATATATATATATGTATACACACACACATGTGGAGTTATTGTTTAATTTGCGAAGGTGTCCGTTAAGATTCTTTCATAGATGAACAGTAAGACTTCAGGTCACTTCAAGTTTCATATTCAGTGACTAATCACAAATTGTCTTTGAATTGACAACATTCACAATCCAGTTTTTCACAGTGTCATTATGGGTTTTTTGTCAGCCCTGAAATTGCATGTCAGTTACCCAAATTAGTTAGTGCAGTGGGCAGAATATATCTGCAAGCCATTCCCAGAACAGTACAATCACTTAAACGAACAGACTCACTCAAGTATGCACAGAAATGACACTAAGTTACATACATACATTCTACTAAACTAAAACCAAATGTGACCTCAATTCAACTTACCCTTTCCTGGAGCCCAAAATTATACCTAGCTGTTCTGATACCACCCAGCATAGGGAAAAGTATAATAGAAAAGTTAGAGAGGGAAAAAACAGTAGTGGATATGAGTTTTGCAGATTTTATAAAAAAAAGTATGAATATATTGATACATTGGTAGGATCCCTCCTGTGACCTTGGAAGGGGTCTCTGTGCAAATGGAAGTTTTAGCGTTAAACTCAATAGTTTTATAGTCAATACTATTAGGTTTGGTGTATGTTTTCCTCCATTTCCCATAGATATATAGCACCTAGTAGAGTGTCAGGCTTAACAATGTGCTCTTAATAGTTAGTTGTTTAAATTGGCAACTTCAAGTTTAAGTCAATTTTTTGACTATTTTAAATAGTATCAAACTTGTTATTTAAGAGCCCCAAATAAAATAAGCCAGGAAGACAATATTTCTCAAATATTATTCTTCACACTTTTTTCTATCTAACTCACATATCACTAAAGAATCTTTTGGTCCTGTGATTTTCAAGCCTGGCTGCACACTGGAATACTTTCAGAAAAATACCAATGGCTGTGATATGTACAATGGTATATTTTTAAAAAACTCTCTAGGTGATTCTAGTGTTCAGCCAAAAATTGATATCCACTCTTCTAATGGTTGAAATTCCTATATTTTTTTATTTTTCATTGAATTGTGTAAATGTCAAAATATTATTCTAGTTCTCCCTGAACTCTTTTGAATGAAATATAAGGATATGAGGTTCAGGAAATGTGGTATACATGCATAGCACAATAGGCATTATGTAAAATATGCCTTTGCTAGAAAGAGCTACCCTGGTTAGAATTCCTGTTTATATAGAATCAAGGTGTGCTGACAGGGCAAGATATGAACCACATGATGTGAACAGCTCCTAATTAGAAATAGAATTAATTTTCTACCAAGCATCCTCTGTTGTACTTGAAGGCAAAATGCAATTTTGTGGGTATAATAAAAGGTGCCTTAAAGGGGTTAGCTATAAGGATATTTCCAACGGGAAAGTGTCCAGCATGATAAATCCATTTCAATTCATCAGACACCCTAGTTTTCTCACTATGGCTCAGGTAACCTATTGATTTAGGCAGAACAGCCAACTGGCCACTGTTCTTTCTTCTAACCAAGCAATTGTACATCACAAGCAACTAATATATGTTTGTTCGATCTGTTCATATTGAATGTAATGCTCTTATTTTTCCTAAAGTGGCTAATTTGGAAAATATATTAATTTTTATAATGGTGAAAGACAACTACACTTAAGAACTTTTCAGATGCGAGGTATTTAACACTTCAAAAGTTATTAATATTTGATGTCTGGATACAGATTTGATCTTTTAACATCTAGAGATGTTTTATTTCTTTAAATAAAAGAATAAAAGTCTCCGTGTCACCTTTTCATAGTTATTTCACTTCCATCCTTTATGGTTTTCTATAAAATAATTTATATGTATATTTAAAACTATAGAGTACATGTACACAGCCTTCTCTAATACTGAGAAGTAATCTGCTCTAATATAAAGAACATACTTCCAATGTGAAACTGGCCCATAATGGTCTGATTTCATAGGCTTATGGTTGAGCAGCTTAGCTACTGATGGGTTTAGAGGTGGTTTCTAGCACAAGAAGGATTTATAACATGGTAGGAGGAAACAACAGCATAAAGAATGTCAAACTGTAATAAATTCTATAATAAAAAAGCAAACATTTAAACCTGCTTTATGCCAGAGCCAAAGCAATTCTTTCTGTTTTGATCTCTCAGAACCCACTGGGTAGGGTGATCTTAAAGCTGTAATGACAGCATCTCCCATCAGATACATATAAACTTTGGAGCAAGTAAGACGGCTGAAAAGTATGTTCTTAGCCTATCAAGAGGGAAAGGAAAGGCTTCTCAATTCAGGAAAAAAAGAAAAAAAGAGAAGCCAGGTGTACAACTTAATGCACCAACAGTAAGCATTCTGAGAATCCAATGAAATAATGTAGGCTTGAGTGTAGGTAAGAGCAATTTTAATTAGTTGTTAGAAAGGATTTCTAGATAATTGCTAAACTGTTTTTAATTGACTGGTTACTGAGAGTGGGAGGTGGGCTGGTCAAGTCAAGCTCTCAATTTCTCCATTGTGTACTAGAGAAATCTCACTAAAACTTAAAACTTTATTATGTTAGACCTCTGCCAAAAACTCTACCGTGACAGCTTCTAACTTTGAGAATGAAGCACGTGAAATGCAAGATTGTTTTTCCAATACAAGCCCTCTCTGATTTTCATCCTTAATTTTATTTTCTCCTACTTTTTATTCAACACATTATACTATTTGTGTTATATACACATGTACTTGCATGCATACACACACACACATACACACAAATACACACCACGGTTCTCTATGTTCCTCTGCCTTAACATATTGTATTCGCTTTGTCCAACCCATATGAAAAACTTCTTCTCCTACATAGAATCTCTGCTTAGGTGTTAGTCTCCATGAAGTTGCCTCTGAACCCAAGCTGGCAAGATCAGTCATACCATAGCATTGAGGGTTCTGAATTTCTAAAATTTCATGAGTTCAGTTGTATGTTTACAGTTCTGTTCTACCATTTGTCTTCCTACTACATAGTCTAAGCTCCTTAGTGACAAGGACCTCTTTGCTTTTTGGAGATACCTAGCTTACACTATAGACCACCACAAGGAGGTATTCAGTGACTGTTCAACTACACAGAAAGAGATGACGCTTATTTTTTCCATTCACCCTCATTCATTCTGCTCTCTCACACTTGGTAAAATGTTCTACCTCTTCTAGCCTTCTTCTTTTTCTTTATGTCGGCACACTATCAATCCTATTGTGCCATTCTTGCAGACATCATCAATCTTTTTTCCTGTCTCCTGAAGACGCCTCTGTAGAATCTTCTAGCAATCCAATGTTAATAAGTATTGTGCAGGGACCAGCAGATGGCATAATGGTTATGTCTCTAGACTCCCATGTAGTTGACCATGATTCAAGACCCAGACCTGACAGTTTGAAACTCACACGAGGCTTGTGTGCGTGCATGCCCGAAATACCAAGGGGAGAATGGAGAAGGGATTGTGGTGTGGGCCATCCAGTCTTGGGAGAGGGGGTTTCCTCTCTTTCTGTTTTTGTCCCTTTTTGTCTCTCTGGTGAGTGCATGTGCCCTTTAGCAAAAATCTCTCTCCAAAACAAACAAACAACAAACAAACAAACAAGTATTGTGCAGGTACTTTTAAAAAAATGTTGGAGACGCTACAACCCTGGATGACTTTAAAATAGGATAAGCAATAGGTAATCACCTACTGGATGGGTAAGTTTTCTTTACCCAGAATCAAGGGACCTGAATTAGATAACCTCTGATGATTCTTTTCTTCCAGAAGATCCTATGTTAGGTTCAGATGGAAGGAGCCAATAACAGCCCTAACACAGGTGCTCTATTGGATTCTTGATAGCATAATTGGATCACAAATAAATACTGCTTGAATGTTTTTGATACATTTTTGAAGAATTTCATCTTGTAAGACGATGTTCTATTTTTAAAAGAATTGTAAATATGACTTACTTCCAACTAGCCTGCTATTTTGCAATCCACTATAATTTTTTTTTCCATGAACATTTCCAAATTTTACCTGAAATTTCCCACTTCTGGCATATTTAATCGTTACTTAATTTTTAAAAAAAATCATCTAATGTGTAAAATAAAGAGATTAGAACTACACTTTTGCCTTGGTGACTACTACAAGCAACTTAGAAACCAGTGGACTTCATTTTCCCACTTGATGGTGAGATGATTATCTCAGAATGTGGGGAAGATGTAAAATTCTGCTTGTTTCTCCTCTGGGACTGGCTGGATTACCTCAAACCAAGTGAGGAAAAACAACAGTGCCATGTGTAACAGTGTCATAGTTCGCTATGTTGACCTTTAAAATGTATCTTGTTATCTCAGTAAATAATTTGAGGCTAAAGCAATTAGGATGGCCATTCTGTATGCCCCACCAAAAACAGTGTAAGTGAAGAATTCTTTGCATGTGGTGTGTTGTACAGTCAAAGGACAACTATGGGTGAATCCATATCCTAAAGGAGTGGAATTGCAATTAGGGCATGGGGCAGAGGTGGGGGAGGCACACTGTAGAAGCCCTCACACTGACCTTACCTGCTAATTCTCACCAATATGATGCAATTTGGTTGCTATCACAGAGAGGCAACACAGCTAGAAAGTTCTTAATTTTAAGTCTCATTAAAAGCAGGGTTGGAATCAGGTTGGCACAGACCCATAAAGAGAGTCCATATCAATAGTCTCTATATTCTCTCTATTGTAATCAGGGAAGAAAGGCAGTGTCACGCATGTAGAGTCTAGGAACCCAAAGCAGGTGCATACTAGGAATGGCCACACAGCAATGTACTGTGGAGTTCAAAATAACAGAAAAAATCCCAAGGATTGGAAATCCCTGAAAGGGAAAGGGAAGCAAAGTCTGTGTCTTAAGATGAGCATATACTCCTAGGTAAGGAAGCCATCTGAGATGCTATAAGTAAGCAAAACAGCCTTAAGAAAGAAGAATAGGCCTGGGCTCAGATAATGAGGTGCGCAGATAATGCCACTGCTGGAGAGACTGCAAGCTACATGGGAGACCAAGATTTGGTTCTTAGGTTAACCAATTTGATAGGTGTGGATATGCATGCCTCCAATCCTAGCTAATTGGTGGCTGTGGTATGAGGATCATGGCATGGTGAGACCCTGTCTGAAATACCTATTTTCATCTCTTTTCCTTTCTCTTTTCCCCTTGGAAATTTAATATTGGGGGCCAGCAGATGGCATAATGGCTATGTAACTGGACTCCCATGTAGTTGACCATGGTTCAAGTCCTGGACCTGGTGGCTTAAACTCATGCTGGGTGCGAATCTGTGCATGCCCAAGATCCCAAGAGGAAAATGGAGGAGAAGAGATTTTGGTGTGGTGATTCCCCCTAGGGGGTGTTTTCTCATTTTCTGTCTCTCTGTCTCTGTCTTTCTGGCAAGCACACGTGCCCTGTAGCAAAAAACTCTCAAAAAAAATTTTTAATACTGAAGCACAGACTGTGGTGCCATTCCTACCTCAATTCTTTAAAATCTGTGTGACTTCAGGCAAGTTCTTCATCCCTCCATCTTCAATTTCTTCCTCTGTGATATCTCCTAAGATTATTGTGATATATTAAATACACTTATTTTTTATAGCTCTGAGAACACAAAGTACTCAATACTGTAAGTGTTAACTTGTATTATATCTATTATTATGGAAGATTTCTTGAGTTCCCCTTGCTATTAATACCGTTTTGTTTTCCACACATGTTTTATAGATACTTAATTGTTAAGTAGATAATATTACTTTATCAGCCAAGATAGCTCTAAAACTAGAAGTCATGATTTATCAAATTTCTTATGTTAACTCAGAGAAAAGGCACCTATCTTTTTTTTTTTTTTTTCTTTTGCCTGCTAGCCTGATGGGTGAAAGCATAACGTGGAAACAGAAGCAATCAAAAGCAGAAATAAATTTCCTAAGGGGTATGATTTTGCTCTTTCAGTCTTCTACAAAATATATCAAATAAAACACTAGATGCATCCTTCCTCTCAAGTTAGTAGATAGCCTTTAAGTCCAGATGTAAAATGGTTTTTCCCCAGAATGCTTAAAAAATATTGTAGCAGCTTCATTCCTAGCCAAGCTGTCACTAGTATGAGAATAAGAATAGTCTGTCTTACCTAACATATACAAAGTCTATGACAGAAGAGATACTTGTTAGATGAATTTGGATTTGCTTAGTCGATATTTATTGAAGTTCTAGTATAAGCCAGACACACAGCTCTGCAGTGGACAAGATAGCCAAAGCCCCTTCCTTCATGAAGCCTATACTCATTCATTTTCTATGAAGATATATAATAAAAAAGCTAGATAGTATTAGGTAGGTGGATAGAAAAAATAGAAGATAGATAAATAGAAGATAAGATAGAAAAAAGATAGGCAGATTGATCTCCAATGCAATGTCAGATGGCTATGATTATCAAGCAGAAAAACAGGGCCAGCAGAAAGAGAGTAATGGAGGCCACTACATTAGATCGGTGCTTAGGGAGGCTTGATGTTGCCAGGGAAGAGTGTTCCTGGTAGAGGAAATGACAAATTCCGTGATTTAAAGAGGCAGCATGGTTGGTGTGTTTGAAGCATAGTGAGGCTGGAGTGAAGGAGCCAGGAACAGTGTGGGTAGGAGAATAGAATGGGAGGTGTCGGGAACCAGGGCCATACTGGGCATAGGAAGGACTTCAGACTATTCTCAAAGTGATATGTGGAGCCACTGTAAAACTTTGAGTATGGAGTGAAATGATCTGACTTCCTTAAAAAAATGACACACTGTGTGCAAAGCATCCCCTTTTAGGGAAATGGATGAGTGGCAGAATCTAAGAATGCTTCAGCAGGTCCAGAAGAATGCCGTGACACACAATTTAACACTCATGTGGTCAGGTTCTTCTTGGAGTCAGAGGAGCAGAAAGAAGAGGAGGTAGGGCTTTTTTGAGGTGTTATACAGAGGATGTGTTCTGGGATGAGAATAAGAAAAAGCAGAAACAGAAGGAGGTAGGCCTTTCCATTCCAGGTGTATGGGCCTTAGAGTTTATAATTGTCTTCCAATTTCCATACAGTGTTTCAGGTGACTTCCTTGAATTTACTGTTAGGTTATTATATTTTTTAGTTCATGTGGTAATGAGACTATTTCATAACATTTATATCAATTGAGATTGGATCACTGGGTTCTCACATGCAGGGTAAGTTTAAATGTGTTCAGTTAAATGCTGCAGTTGCATAAAAGTTATTATCTAGTACTTACCAATCACCTCCTAAATAATTTGTCCCAAATTGCTGAACTAAGAGACCGAGAAATAAACATAGGACTCTGAATATGTGTTTGGGCCCCAAAGTAAGCAGTGAAGGAAACTAACATAGTAGGCTTCTATGTACTGTGTGTCCATTCCTTCAAGTCTAATTGTGTAAAAGAAACAGCCTGGAACAGACATGCATCCCTGTGCCTGAATTCATATTCCACGGTACCTGCCCTTCTTATGGGAGAAAGGAGGAGGAGAAAGAAATATTTTTGATATGGTTTCTCTGTAGTATGATTTTCTTGCCCAAGACTTCCAGTTAGCTAGGATTACAGACATATGTGTCATCATGCCCAGTGTGTTCAGATTGGCTCAGGAACCAATCCTGGGTCTCCTATGTGGTCTCCAGTCACCCAAATACTGATAATATATGTGTACCACTGTGACTGGCCATGAATTCATAGTTTTTTTTTTTTTTTTTTTTTTTTTTAATTTTTTTGCTTCCTCTTAAATAATAAAAACAAACTTCTTATTTTTTTCCCTTGTTTGTGCCATGAATTTATTGTTTTTTTTTTTTTTTTTTTTTTTTTAAGTTGCTTGCATCCTGCTAAAGTATAAAAACACAATTTCAATGAACATTAACTTATATGATTTTATCTATTGTATTAATAAATTACCAACCTTGGTTTTCCTAGCTCTAACATGAGATTTATAATACTTATCTTGCCTACTTCATCCAATTGTACAGAGACTATGTTTTTGCACTGGGTGCTTGGTAGACTCTGGGAATATCAAGTAAAATGATTTTTATTCTTGCATTTAAGAAGCTCATGGTTCTGTCGAAAACAAGGTAAGTCAACCAAGGATTACACTGTGGGTTATGGAAGTTGGCAAAAGTTGCTCTGAGAGTACAGAGGAGGTGACCAGGGATGGGCATAAGAAAGCTTTTGGAATAAAATGACATTTAAGGTGATTTTCTAAAGCAGGGATAAGAGAAGTTAGAAGAAAGTGGGAGAAAGACATCCACGGTTCATCAGCAAGAAACCCAGGGAAGCACAAAGGGTTATGTGATGAAAACAGCAAGTGGGAGACCTAGTGAACGAGGTTGAGAATGGACTAGAGTTAGTTGTGACTGTGAATGACTGAAAAGCTAAAATGACAGAGGCTTGAATGAGATAGAGGCTCATTTCCTTTTCACGTAAATGTTACAAACAGGGCCCAGGGCTAACGTGGCACTTTGTGATGTCAGGAACACAGGTTCTTTTTCCGCCATTTTGTTCTGCCGCATGTAGCCTTATTCTCACACTAAGGTCCTATGTGGATATTCCAACTCCACCCACAAAGTCATATTCCCATGAGAAGGAAGGAGTAAAGAAAAGAAGTTACTCTAACAAATTCACATGGTAGCTACCTATACCTTTGATTTTTATATTCTGGGACTACACCTAGATAGAAGATAGGTCTAGAAATATATGTGCACAGATAAATGTGGTTACTATGATTAAAGCAAGAAAGAATGATCAAGGGGAGACACTTCAGGTCTCTGTATATGAATACGTGTGGTGTGTATATGTAAATATATGTGTGTATATGTGTATTTGTGCTTGTGGGTATTTGCGTGTCTGTGCATGTGCCTGAGAAGCAAGGATGAAAAGGTGAATGGAAAAATTGAATGTAGGCAGTTACTTTGTAAATGGATAAAAGCACTCTACAAAATTAAAGTTATTCTAGGACTGATACATATTTTAGTGATTACATATTTAATGGTTAAAAAAACCCCTCAAATTTACAACACATGGTCAGGTACATACAAATTAAATAGAATTGCTTACTTCCTCATTTATGTCTTCATAACATCTCTTATCAATAACATCCCCTATGATTTTCTTATAAATAGTTTATGTCTCTTTCTCTAGATCATAAGTTCTCTGGTCTATAAGTAATGTTTCTAGTGGGAGAAAGTTCATTCCTCTGCCTAATGTTTCCTTCCACATGGAGGAATATTTGTCAGTGTAATAATTCAGGAATGTCTTCCCTCTTGGGGTCAAGTCGAGGTAGTGGATGGTGACTTAACAGAGAGTAAGGAGTAAGGAACTGGGCCTGTGTAGCTATACCCCCTTTTATTTTTCCCATTCTCTACCTCCAGAAAAGCCCATCTTCAAATATGTATTCTGTTGGGAACCAGCAGTTAGCGTAATGGCTATGTCGCTGGACTCCCACGTAGTTGACTGTGGTTCGCGTCCCAGACCCAGTGGCTTAAAACTCACACCGGGTGCATTTGCGTGTGTGCCCAAGATCCCGAGAGGAGAATAAAGGAGAAGGGATTGCAGCATGATCACCCCCTCTGGGGGGTCATTTCTCGCTTTCTGTCTCTCTGTCTCTCCCTCTGTCTGTCTGGAGAGCGCATGCACCCTATAGCAAAAACCTCTCCAAAAGAAAAAAAAAAAATATGTATTCTGTCCCACTCCTCAAAACAACAGCTTTAAAGTTTTGGAAATTAATCAACATCTTTTGCAAAGGTAGGGGCTATTGAAAGGGGAAAAAAAAAAAACACCTTTCTGTTTGGAGAAGGAATATACAAGGGATCTTCAAAAATCATGGAAAAATACAGAGTATGAACAAGCTATGTATGGATTTGAAATACTATTTGTTTTTAGCACCAAGATAAATTCACTCATTAATCTCACTTTTCAATGAACTTTTTGAAGTATGCTGGTATACATGGATTGCCTGGAATAGATTTCATCTTTGGGGAAGGAATCTGGACTCCTGGGAGCCCTACCTGGAAGGTTCCAGCAGCCCATGGTGCTTTGTACTCAGGACTATTTCTATTTGTACTTGCACTGTATAAATATTTACTGAGTACCTACTCTGTATCAAATACTGTGTTAGGCACTAGGGATGTAGCAGTAAACAAAATGATCAAAAAGCCTAACCCTTCTACAACTTGCATTGCAGCAAGGGAGATAGCCAATAAATAAATACATTTATCTTTTTTATAATTGACATGTCAAGTGGGAATTGGTGTGTTGGGGGGAAAAAAAAGGCAGAGAAAGCGTTTGGGAGTGCCAAGGTAGATAATGGCTTTCAGTTTTAAATAGGTGGTCAGGAAATGCATCTGTGAAAAGGAGACCAGAGTGAAGATCTAAATGGGGGTGGGGGCAAGTCATGTCAAAATCTGGGGCAGGGTCAAGTTGAAGTTTAACTGGTGAATGGTTCTTCCCCATTTTGGAACCTTCTGGGGTCAGTGGTCCCAGGAAATCTGCAAAGGACAGTGTGTGCTGGGAATAGAGGGAGTCATCATGGATGCAACCCTGTGACAGTGATCATCTCTTCCTGCAGGGAGACCCATGCCCCCAGTAGGCTGTGTAGTCCTCTGGGTTAAGTAAATCTCTAGGGGATGTGTGAGGGAGAAGGTGGTTATTCCTTATTCCTGACACTTCCATTGGTAAATGCAATAACTCGTGGCCTTTTCTAGCCCTTCACTCTTTGTAGGGGGAAGAAAGTGACTTGATAATTGTGGCTTTGGGCATAAAGTACCAGATGTGTATGAATAGCTCTGCTATTGTTTTCTATTTTCTCTTAGACTCTGGTCTGTGGATTTTTCTCGGACAAGTGACAAGCTATGTAGCTCACAGGGGAGGGCTGTGTTGGTTTAGATCTACCTGTGACTGGGTGAGAACTCTCCTTAAGTCCAGTGTTTGGCTTTTAGAAGCCCTCTAGTGTGCATTTAGAAGACAGGGTCTCTTTTAACAGCTTTAACAGAAAAATTGATTACTTTATTTTCATTTATTACTCTTTTGTCTTGTTTCCTAATTGGGTCAGAATTTGGGTAGAGACAGGAAGTGATATGTATTAGGAATTTTTGAAACTCAAGACTGTGAGCATATGTCTGTCTATCTATCTATCCATCTAATCTTCTATCCAGGGAATAGTCAGTGAACGAATGAATGACAGTCTTAAAGTGAGTTTGTGCTTTTATGACCGACCTTGAGAATTTTTGGGATCTAATATCGAACGAAAAGGGTAATATGATTTAGATAAGAGTGGACATTAAAAAGAGAGACAACAGGGATGATCGTATAAAAATGATTTTTTAAACAAACTTGAAATGTGAAGCTTTATATTCACTAATGCACTCACTCTGTGGCTTGAAAAAGTGGACCTAATTGAAGTTGCTGTAGATATAATTTACACATGTCTGCCTAGATTCTCCCAGTGGAAAAATCACACCCTTGGTCTTCAAAGCCTTTGCTTCCGTCTGTCAGACGAGTGCTCTCTCAATGAATAGAATAAATATGGTCACTGTCCTTCTCTGAGGCTGGCAGTTTATGGCAGAAACAAGTCTGTCCTGAACTCAGAGGTAAGACTTTGCTTCTACCTCAGGTATGTTTTGGGGAGGGAGAAAAGAGTAAAGAAAACAGATGTTGAAAAAAATCGCGAATACGTTGATAAATATGAAGCATTTTCTAAGCTAGATTACAATGGGAACATTTGGGAAGCTGCAGAGTTGTGAGACTGTTGGTGAGAAAACAGAGATACCCTATCCACCATTTCCACCTGTTTGCCACCTTTGCACCAGCCCTACGTTTTCTTGGCACTAGGTCTGTTAGAGGCTATGTTTTATCCCCCCACCCCCCCACCCCCGCCTACATAGCTACTGATGCGCCTAAGGGCTCAGACAATGATGAGAAAGACAAAATAGAAATCATGAGAAAAACAGGTTGCTTTTCTTTTGTATTTGCTGAGCATTAGAATTATGTTTCTGTTTTTAAGTAGAAATTGTAGCATAAAGAGATACCGTAATCCACATTTTGGTTCATTTGGATGGTTTAATTCGGGTGTAATGGGATTTGCTTATATTCTACTCAGTGATAAATGTGACACTGTAACCAGCCTGGAGCTTTCTTGTATAAACAAAAGACCAGAGAAATTAGCATTAGGACAAACTGCATTTATAAAACGCTATTAGCTTTTGAGGTAGATTTGGATTCCTTGCTCTAGATTGTAAAAATCCTCCACTCTGTCCTTTTTCTGCTCTGTTATCTGCTGAATTCAATGCTGTAAACACAAAAGTGCTCAATAAATATACCCTGATGATGACAGACTCGGTTATAAAACCAAAATGTTATTCAGAATTGCTCAAGTAAGTTGGTTATAGTTAGATTTTTTTTTTAAAAGGCCTTGGTGGTATAATTTGGTAAAATCTCTAGCTTTTTTTAAATGATGACCAAAGGTAGCCCATGCTATTGCTGAAATATGCTCAAGTGACTAGAATAAAAATGAATTAGGAGAAAAAGTCCAGGAGACTTAGTAGAGAGCTCTGTGATAGGATGAAGGGTGGCATAATTAAAAAAATTCTCCATGAGGAATAATATCCAATGATAAGTTTTTCTACCCTTCTCAAAAAGGGCACAGGTAGTACTGTGTTAACTTGGTGTATGAAATCATAAATTACCTTGTCCCATCTGACACACGATAGCTAATGTAATGGGCTTTACCCATGTCCCTTCCCTGAACATTCAGCTTCAATGTTTTATGAGTGATGACTGAGCTCAGAGACTGATCACAACCCTTTTTTATTTTTTAAACTTATTTTTATTTATTCCGTAAGAGGAAGAGAGAGAGAGAGAGAGAGAGAGAGAGAGAGACAACAACCTTGACAGTGCCCTGATAGAGTGATCCACCCCTCACTTTATCCAGCCTAAGTCATGTGCAAACACATGCCCAGTGTACTCAGGTAGGTCTCTGGACTAGAACTGGAAACCATACCATCTAAGTCTACCTCACAGAGCATCAGCTTTTACCCCCATCATTACAATCTTTTTTTTTTTTTTTAGAGAGAGTTGATACCCCATAAAACTACTATCCCTTTTAAAAATGACCCATTTTTAATAAAATTTTGAGTAAAAAGATCTCTACTTTTGTGAAATCACATTCATGTGAGAAAAAAGTGAGTTGATAGAGAAATTATTCTGAAATGCGACTGGCTCAATTGTTTTTGAAAACAAAGACTAGGAGAAAATATACCTAATGCATTCTTTATAGATTCTTTATTTTCATAGAAATTTTGTTTAAACTAAGGAAGAACTCAGGTAGGATTTTTCATAGCTTGATTATTCCTCCAGAAGGCATGAGGCTGGCTTATTGGCAGTTTATGGTTGGATTTTCATAGCAAGCATAAAGCAGTTGAAACAGCAAATGATTTGTGAGTGTATGTGGTGAGGAGGGGCAAGAATATGTTGTTCTTTCTAGAAATTGGAAAATCTTTTCACCTATACAAAGCCACTTCTTGTGTGGGGTAACTATATATATCTTTATCTTTAGTATTTTTAGATTCTGGCTATCTTTATCGATTGACTTTTCCCTTCAATCAGTGTTTCCTGCAATCCCTCTGTCCTTACACTTGCTTTGTAAACCAACAAAGAATGAGAGAAAAATGAATAAATGCCTCAATTGTGAACTGTTCATTAGCTTCCTCTTTTAAAAATTTCACTTCTTAAATTCCCTCCAGGTTATGTAATGACCTCTTAACCCTTGGATACCTGTCCTGGGTTTGTGACATGCTTTAGCTATTCCCATTGCCTTTCACAATAATGTCTCTTTGTTCTTTCAACCTCATCATATTAATGCAAATTTATGCTAATGATTATTTGCCATGCAACTATTTCAATTTAATATTTATTATTTAAAAAAGCACTGACCAGCAGACCTGAAATAAAAGCTTAGCTCAGCTTTTAACTGTGGGACTTCATTTTTTTAAAAGAATGATTTTTTATTTAACTTTATTTATTTATTTAATTTTCACTGGAGAAGGAGAGAGAAAAAGACAGAAAGTAAGAAAGCAAGCTGCTAGGTCTGGGGCTTGAACCGTGGTTGACCACGTGGGAGTCCAGCACCCTTAAACACCATGCCACTTGCCGACCCCAAGAGACTTCATGTTAAGCTCTCTGGGATATAGTTTTACTTCTGTAGCATAGAATGAAGATCCTAACAGGAGTCTTAGAGAACTGTGGTAATAACTCAGTAGTTGAAAATCTTCATAGTCTTTGAAACTTCATACAAATAATGAAGCATATAGCAGAGACTGTTCTCTGTCCATCCACCCAAATCCTTTCTCCTCTTCTCTAGGAATGGAGTTCTGTCTTGATCTAGTCTAGGACTGTATTTTATAGCTTCCGTTACAGCTAGATGCGAACATGTATCCATGTCCTTTCCAAAGGAATGAAAGAAGGGAAGATGTAGATCATCCTTGCTTCATTTACCTTGCATAATGTCTCTGACCTGGACTTCAAGTTGTCCCTTTCTGATGGGTTGAAAGGGTTATTAGTAGAGTAACTTTGTAGGCCAAGTGTTACACCAGTTCTATGAAACAAGTTGCAGGGCAGAGTGGCTAGCTGATCTAGAACACCTGTTCTGGGCCATTGTGTGAGAGAAGGAAGTTTCTCCTTTGAGTCTTTGTACTTTCAGGTCTATTTGTGCAGCAGTTTAGCCTACCATAACATATACTGGCATTGTTATTGAGTCCATGTTGCTAGAGAGTCATAAAGTAATAGCACGGGAAGGAGCCCTAGAGGTTGTCTTGAAAATAAAAATAACACTTGAAGAGAAAACGGGTTTTACTTGATCACAAAACAAATTCATTGCACAACTGGAATAAAGTTCAATTTTCATTATACAACTTTGCCTCTTTGTAGGGTTAGTAATAAAAATATGAAATATAATACCTAAGAGATGGTATATCAGAACATATGAATAGATTCAGAAAGTGCCTGTAAAAGCTCTTTACGACCTGTGTAGACATGGCAAATTAAAGAAGTAGATGGACTTTTGCCTAACCTTTTATATTGAGATCAGAGTAGATACCAAGGTCAGGCTAGAACACAAACTTTGGGGCTTCTATCAACAGTCTCTGAGCTAGGTGGTTCATGTGTCAGAAGGACCGTAACAAGCCTTTTCGGTTGTATGTGAGAACAGCCTTAAGGAAAATTGTCTGGTCTAGCAGTAGTGCTCGGTATGTTTTAGCCACAGCTACTGAAAGCTACTGTGTTCAAAAAGATTGATCTAAAATGGCATCTCGAAATATAACCCAACAAGAGAGAACCGAGATTACGTTTTTAGCATTTGAACCAGAACACGTTCACTCTGCTTTAAAAGGTCTTTTGGGACCGAAAAAGCCCAGGGAAACAGAAGTTGCTGTTCTCATTAAAAGAGAGAGGTATTTTTATTCATTGTTTTTACTCACATCAGTTAATTTAACATGCCTTGAAGGGGCCTCTTCCAGGGTAGCAGTATTAAAGTAGCAGCTTATTCACTGATTATAAACAAACATTAGTCAAGTTTACTTACAAAAGTTGGTACATGGATAAAAAGCAAAAGAATTACCTCCTACCTGACAGATGGAATGAGTCCCAAAGGTCTTTTCAGGCCTTGGAACAATATGCCCATGTAAGAAACTTGGAATGCAATCTAAACTCTTTAACCATGACTTGTAAATCTCTCTACATTCTGGTCTGAACCTTTTCTTCGCCCTCGTCTCATGACCCTCTGTCCTGGGCTTACTACTGAGACGACCCACTTGGTCTTTCTGTTTTATGCCCTCAGCCTCTTTTATGCTGCAAGTTTCTGCACATATTATTCATATAGCCAACTGTTTCTATTTTTATTTCATCTTAAAATCACCTTAAGGATTCTTCCCTGACCACCTACAAAAGGAGGTTTTACTCCACACCATTTTTCCTTTAATTAAGTTTATTTCCTTCAAATCATTCATAGAAATTCCTATGTACTCATTATATCTGATTATTTATTTTTGGATGACAATGAATCTATACTGGACAGTTCTTTCATTGGCTAATGACCCACTTTGACCATAAGAAGGGCAAAATCGATCCAGGGATTGTCTGAAAACTCCATGCTGAGGTCAAGGTAGAGCCTAGGTAGAGAAAAATTTAACCTGGGAAACTAGGGATGGAGCATGAAATTATAGGGTTTCTATGGGATGGCAGACAGGCCAGAATAGACTCCTAGATAGAGATCAACCTAGTACGGGGAATTGGACAAGAATGAGAATGCTGAACACCTGAAAAGAAGCCAAGGAAGTGGAAAGAAACACAGGGAAAG
>NW_006159512.1:563084-596462 GCF_000334495.1 Tupaia belangeri chinensis
GAGGCAAGGTCTCAGACACTGATTAAGACACATGTCCAAGGACCAGCAGTTAGCATAATGGCTATGTCACTGGACTCTCACATAGTCAATTGCAGTTCACATCCTGGACCCGGTGGCTTAAAACTCGCGCCGGGCACGTGTGCATGCATGCCACAGATCCTGAGAGGAGAATGGAGGAGAAGGGATTGCGGTGTGACCATCCCCCCTGGAGGGTGATTTCTCGCTTTCTGTCTCTCTGTCTCTCTCTGTCTGGCTAGCGCTTGTGTCCTATAGCAAAAACCTCTAAAAAAAAAAAAAGACACATGTCCATTGATTAGCTCTTTCATGAGGATCTGAGCATTTTTCTGGATAGTCAAGAAGACCAGTCTCCATATCTTGAAGGACCTGGTTGATTGGAGTTGGTCTTGATCCCCTGGGATAGGGGACTTCACCTCTTTCTAAAGGCAGTGCCATTTGTCCTTGACTCAGACACCTGGAGAGAAATTCTTCCTTCTCTCTAGTATTACTTGCAACCAGTTCTTACCTCTGTGCACATATCCTAGCAACAAGATGTTTTCCTACGGCCCTGCAAGGTGACTCCTCTGGTGACAATTTTGTACCTCTGATCTAGAAGTTACAAATCTTGAGCTGCCTTTCTACCTCCCCCAAATTCTGACCATCTTATGCTCCACTCAGACATCAAAACCCTCTTCAAATTTTACTTTTTTTCACAAAAATTCACCTTTTCCTTCTTTAAGAGGGACCCAAGGATTCTTCTGATTTGCAGACTGCCCTCTAGAGCAGATGATTCTCTTTAGAATCTAATTTTCTGTTGTTATAGAAACGGCAGATGTGCCTTCTGGAATGCTATATTTCTGGGAACACTGTTGGGAGAGATTTACTTGGGCCCAACTCGATTGTAGATTTAAAAGAAAAAAAGTCCTGCACTCACAACTGTATTTGTTTTCTTGCCTTATAGAAACATGGAGAAATTGACAGGGTAATAAAACCAAATCTCGGCAAAAAGTAGGAATGCAACGTGATGAAATCTGGTATCTGTTATGTTCTCCCTCCCTGAAGAAAACATAATGCTAATAATTTCCCCGTACTTTGATTATCAGGATAAATTGTGCAATCAAATATATGAGTAAAATGGAAACTTCACAAGCAACAAACAGATGATAAATGATACAAAACAGTGGATTAGTTTACTTAGCTTCAATCTTAATGTTTGTCAAATGAATGAAATGATGTATTTATATTCAGAAAGCCATATTATAGTAACTATATTTGCTGAAACAGGAAGCATAATTTGTGGTTAAATTTAGTATCGTCTGATGGTATGGTTGAATGTTTCTTTGTGATTAAATGTGAACAATTGCTCCTTTAAGGTAAAGGTCTGTGTATATGTGATTAATCAGATTGAAATGAAAGTGCGGACAGCTCATGCCATGCCTAGTTATCAGAATGATTGATTTTGGTCTGTGCTTCCAGGTGAAAAAATATCTGTTAATAATCCCAGCAGCCAAACCCCCGATGTCACTGAGAGCTCGGTGATTTGTGCATATTCTGCATTATCGAGCTTATTTGCAGGTATAGCGTCCACACAATGATCCATTGGATTGCAAAATTATAACATGAAAAAAGTGACATCCAAATTCATGCAAGAGTTATGACTGCAAAGTGCATTTCATCAGGGAGAAGTTTAAAATTGCTGCTGTTGTAGCTGTCATGAGTGTGTTATTTTCTTTGGTTTGTGTGTAGGCAAGACTGTCAAGCTTTTATCAAGCAAACTGGTGTTTTTGTGTACCATAGCTCTCTGCCTGCTGGTGACAGCCAGTCTCTGAACTGAGTTGTTATTAAGTCTTCAACTTTAAGATAGTACTTTACCAACGTGGCTGAATTACACTTGATCATAAACACCTTAATGTTTTACTGGGTATAAAAAGTTCAGAACAAAATAGGAAAACAGTTTCGCAGTCAGTATGGGTGGATGGCTGGGTGACTGATACTCTGCATCACTGAAGGGAAAATGATGTCATATTCAGAATTCTCAGTTTTGAGTCTTCTCAAAATAAAGTGCTGGAGTGAGTAGGAGACTGTGGGTATAAACTTTGGGCATCTTTTTCATCCTGGAGCCCCTGATTTTCCAGACCTAAGTACTCTATTGCCTGATTAACAAACACTCTCAGCCCTGAGCTGTTCTGCCAAGAAACTTGTTCTCTCTCACAGCTACCAACATGTTTATTTCTGGATGCACATAGGTCCAAAATGCCTAGGGGAATTTATTTGGTACTGACTCTCAGATAAATTTTTTCCCTTGGATCTACACTTGTGTCCAGTTGCTTGCTTCAAAGATAACAGGAGAAAAGGGCAGAGTAATAGAGGCCAATCTTGACAGGAAAGCCATAGATGAAACACCATACTGAACATGTACTCTGTTGATGGAAGGAAATGGGATGCTAAAAATATACCTGGCTAGAAGGGTATAATGTGAGGTAAAGTATATGGACACAAGGGAAATGTCAAATGCCACAAATAACAGCTACACCACAATGTATTCGTTTATGGAGCTTCAGTCATAATACTTGTTGAATGAATAAAGCACTGTTTTCAGACACCTTTCCTTAGAAGATCCTAGTCAACGGTGTCTGGCATAATACCTGGCCCACAATAGGTATCCTACAAATAGGAGTCACAGATGGCTCTGTGGCCTGGTGGTTAAGACAGTCAGATCCCACATGGTTGATTATGCAGTTGAAGTCCCAAACTGATGACTTGAGAAACATACCAGGAACTGGTACATGTATGTTTCAAATCTTGAAAAGAGGGAGAGATGGAGAAGAGGTGTGGCATGACAATTTCTCATGTGAGGGGTTCTTTCTCCTCTCCTTCTTTCTCTGTCTCTCTGGTGAGCAAATGTGCCTTCTAGCCACTCACCCCAAAGGAATTACTATTGTTATTTCTGTTATTGTTTTTATAAGCAAATAGGAATGTTGTTATAATATACATATCTATCTGGTGAATGGCCAGATAACATAGGCCAGAGCAAGGCCATCAGAGGAAATGAGCATCTCTGAAGAAACTCATACCTAAGAAGGCAGAGAACTCCTCCCAGAGTTTGCTTGACTTATCTCAAAAGTGGCTTACTTCAGCCATGACCTAAGTCTCTGGGGGGCACTACCCAATGCAATAACAACTAGCCACATGTGGCATTTAAATAGAAATAGAAGTGAATTAAAAATCAATGAAATAAAGAATTCAGTTCTTCAGTCACACTAGCCACATTCCACATGTTCAGTAGCCACATGTGGCTAGTGGCTAACAAATTTGGTGGGTTGATAAAATTTTTATATACCATATTGGATGCTTGAATAATGTTTCAATGAAAAAGAGGAGTATTGGGTAATACTGGTTTAGGGGAAACTGCAAAAACACTGCAATTTGGAACCCAAAGTCTGCAAAATACAGAAAAAAAGCCCTGCAATCAAGTGAGTACCAGGGCTGTTTAGGGAAAACAATTAGTGAGGAACTGATGAAGAACAAATTGCACCCTATAGATGCATTTTAAAGGCCTTGACTTCTCTTGAGTGACTCCCATGGTTGGTAGAAATGGGCAGGTTAACCTGTTAGATTGCTAGTCACCATTCAGCATCACTGAACATCCCACAGGGGAAGCCATGGGTCCTTAGGAGCTACGATGGGAATAAAACCAAAACCAAGACAGAAGCAGATTATTCAAGGGAAAAGTAATGTGGAGCAGAATGAATCTGGAATCACAGGTGTTATCTTTAAAAAGTGGCCTTTCTAAGCACAATGTGATGTGGTGTTTTCTTTAATGCATCTGAATTTAATCATGGTTGGAAGGTATGTAAACTCCTTCCTGGGCACTCATCCTTATTAATAAGTTCCCAGTTATCCATCACATCATCATGAGTTGTGTGCTACATTTATTAATGATACTCAGTCTTAAGAGAGGCAGAAAATAACTTCTGTCTTAGTCCTCACAATTGCTATAAATGCAACCCAGGGCATTGCCTTCAGAATAAGTTACTAGAATTTAATATGTTTGATAGTATGTTGGCATTCTGTCACAGAATCTATGTGAAAATATAAATGACTTTAAAAACTATTTCTAATTTTTTATTAATTCTAAGGGCTTTTCAAACGTTCATGGAAAGTGTACTTTAGAAAAGTTATGCATTGATTTCAACAATTTTTTTTGTACTGAAAACCTTATACTTTAGTGTCATTTTTCTGTCAACTTTTTGAAGTCCCCTCATATTTATGGGGTATAATGTGACTTTTCAGTATGTTAATACAATGGGTAATGATTCAGTAAGGGTATAGTTCACTTTTAAAGATAATTGTTTTCTATACAACTTCAACTTTCTTCATGTATTTTCAAACAATTTAAATTAATTTAGTTAGGAAAAAATGTCGAATTCTTGCTTTGAATGAGTCCTCCATATGCAGCCTTTCAGGGAATTTGAATACAGTAAATTTTGCTGAACTTTACTGAATTGAAAACTGAAATTGTCACTTATTGGAGAATGAAGCAGATTGTCTGGCATTGTCAGCATATTAAATTCTAGATGAAAGTTATAAATATTATTGATTGTTTTTACATTGGAGAAGTGTCTGTGCGTTCAATATCAATTTTAGTTCATTTTTTAGAAATCAAGAAATACATTAGAATTGTAATACTGGCAGCAACCTCAAATGACAATCTTATCTTTCCTCTTAAACTCTAAGTCACACTGGATAAAAGTGTCCCTTGGAGCTCGCTGTGAGCCGAGAGTGAGATGGTAAGAAAAACCCTAGTCTGTGGGCCCCTGTGACCTGACCTTTAGTCCCAGATTTTCCATGATGTCCCCAATCCATTTACAATCCTGGCTCTCAATTTCCTTATTGACACAATGGGAGAATGGAGAAAATACTTTGCAAGGCACTTAATACTTAATATTAGTTTCCCGTTGCTGTCTAACAAATTCTTGTAAATTTTGTGGTTTAAAACAACATCCATGGGACCAGCAGATTGGTGTAATGGTTATGTCGCTGGACTCCCACATAGTTGACTGTGATTTGAGTCCTGGACCAGGCAGTTTTAAACTCATGCTAGGCTTGTGTGCGTGTCCATAATCGCTAGAGGAGGATGGAGGAGAAGGGATTGTGGAGTGGCCATCTCCACTGAGAGGTGATTTCTCACTTTCTGTCTCTCTGTCTCTGTCTCTCCAGAGAGCATACATGCCCTATAGAAAAAAATCTCTCTTTCAAAAAAAAAAAATACATCAGAAGTGGTGGAGGGCTCAGGTGGGTTCTTTGCTTGGAGTCCCCCAAGGCCAAAATAAGGGTTGGCACATCTGAACTTTTATTTGACAGCTCTGGGGAAGAATCTACTCTGAGCTCATTTGGGTTCTTGGCAGGCTTAGTTTTCTTGTTGGTACAGGGCTGAAGTCCCTGTTTTATTGCTGGTTGTCAGCTAAAATCACGCTTGTCTTCTAAAGGCCACCCACATCCCACATTATATGGTCTCTTCCATCTTTAAGTTAGCAGCAGCAGGTCACATCCTTCTGCTTCTTACCTCTCTAGCTTCTCCTTCTGTTACCGGAAAAGAAAACTATTTTTATAAAGGACTACTTGATTTATGTGGCCACATGGATAATTTCCTTGTTGATTAACTCAAAGTCAGTTGATTGATAGCCTAAATAACAACTGCAAAATAGTCTTTTCCATATAATGTAAAATAATCAGGGGCATGATATCTCATTATATTCACTGTTGAAGGAAATAGGAATATCTTAGAGAATCATTTTGGAATTCTGCTTACCACATTAACTCCAAAAACCTTTGATTCTACATCTTCCAAGCCTTCAGAAGATTCCTTGGCTTTCCTCTCTTTGATCTGGCAAGTCTTTCTTGGTATCTAAAGTTAGTTTCTCTTGCTGTACTATAAACTTATTGTTGTTCACTCTGTTTGTATCATTTTGAAATCAGGTATTACCTTAATGTGGGTCTTAGTTCCAGGTTCATTTCTAGATCTCAATGCAGAACAAGCACTTTTTTAGTGATGTAGAAAGAAGAGGCTGACGTGGGAAACTGGAGAGGATGGTTAAACCAGCCCATGCAGGTATTTATATGGATTGTTGTTTAGGAAGGAGCAATGAATGATATCTTCTAACACTCATCAGTGGGCAGTAGATGCATGGCAGTGGGATGCAGCAATCCTGCCTTCACACCCTAGTAGAAGCCTCCACGTTGTTCAGGGCATTTGTAAGAATGCATGTAAATAAGATTGATCTTTCTTTCCCTTTGTGGTGATTTCAAGTGACAGGTGGTTATGACAATATTTTTAATCGTGATTTTTATTACCTAAATAAACAAAACAAAATCCAATGATGAACCAACAGATGGAAATAAAAATTACCTCACTCCTACACTGTTGGTAAGAATGCAAATTGGTCCAGCCACTGTGGAGAATGATATGGATATTCATCAAAGACCTTCAAATAGAACTACCATATGATCTAGCAATTCCATTCCTGGGTATCTACCCAAAAGACAGGTGAGCACTCAGTCAGAAAAGTGTTTGCACAACTATTTTCATTGTACCATTATTCATGATTGCTAAGACATGGTACCAACCCAAATGTCCACAAACAGATGAATGGATTGAAAAATTGTGGCACATATACTCCATGGAATACTATTCAGCCATAAAAAACAACAAGGACCTAGAATTTGATAGAAAGTGGATGAATATGGAAGAGTTGTTGCTGAGTGAAGCAAGTCAGGCTATGAAAGAGAGACATTTTATGTCTCCTTTTAACGTATAGCAGTTGTCTGCACTCTGGTAGAGACTGAAAGACTGAGAACATAAAAATATTAAAAATTGTAATGGACACTAGAGACAAAGTGGAAGGAGAGTGTGGGAGGGGAAGAGTGTAAGAAAGGAAATTTTGGGGGAAAATGGAGAGGTAAGACACTTGTGGGACACAGATAAGATTTATTATCTGTTGACAAGGATGTGCATAAGAGTCTCAACTAGGCTGGACTGAGGTGTATATCATGCTGAGTAAAGTCTCTTCACAATCTAAATGATGTATAGTGATTTAATGTATGAATAATAATAATAATAATAATGAAGAAAAAATAAAAAATAAAAAAATAAAAAATCCCATCATAAAAGAAAATGGCCATTAATATTGATTTGCATATACTTCTAGGTTAGAGGAGACTACATAAAGTTTGAGAAAAAAAATTCAAAGATGAAAATAAAAATAAAAACTTTATCTCTCAACTTAAGCTCTATCAAGTTCAAGACACTTTTTTTTTAAAGACACTTTTCTAAATGATGAGACCAGTCATTCAGTCCATCACTAAAAAACTGAGGATCCTAGGCACCCATGTCAATGCAGTATTTTTACATGATTAACTTAAAAAAATCGGGTGACCTTTAGGGATTCTTTAAGATTACAAAACACAATGAAAATAGAAGGAGTCAAATTAGGACTCTAAGGTGGATGCCTAATGATTTCCCATTGAAACACTCACAAAATTGCCCATGTTTGATGAGAGGAATGAACAGGAACATTGTCATGGTGGAGAAGGATGCTTGGGTGACACTTTCCCAGGCATTTTTTTCTGCTAAAACTTTGGCTAACATTCTTATCACTGTCGTGATAAGAAGATGATATATCATTCTTTGGTCCTCCAGAAAATCAACAAGCAAAATGCTTTGGGTCTGCTTTTGCTTTGACTGGACAACTTTCACCTCTTTTTATCTGTTGCTTTGATTATGCTTTATCTGCAGGATCATACTGGTAAAGCTATGTGTCATCTCCAGTTAAAATTCCTTGAACAAATGCTTCAGGATCTGGATTCCACTTGTTTAAAATGTCCATCAAAATGTCTTCCCTTGTCTGCAACTGATTTGGGTGCAAATGTTTTGGCACCCATTGTGTGGAAAGTTTGTTTGACAGTGAAAGTTTGTTAGAACTGTGAAAATTGAACCAATGGAGATATTTGTGGTGTTTACCATTTTTTCTTCTGTAAATCATCAGTTTTCTTCAATTAGGAATGAACAAGATTAAATTTCCCTCATAAATCAGTATGGCTGGTTTGTTGCTATGAGTGTTATCTTTAAGATTGCTCTATTCTTTCTTAAGATAAGTTATTTATTTGTAAACTGCTGATTTCTTTGGGACATTATGCCCATAAGGTTTCTTGTAACACATCAGTGATTTTACCATACTTCCACCAAACTTCACTGTAAAGTAGATGTTTTTTTCTTGATTCAGTTTTAGCAGAATTCTTGTTGCTCTGATAGGGGTTCTCTTCAAACTGATGTCTTATCCTTCTCAGTTCCTCAAAGTAAACTATTCATACAGTTTTAACAAGTTAGTACAAGTTTAGTTTGGTCTAATAAAAATTTAAAATTTATGTATAGTTTTTTTCATAATATGCATTTTCAATGACCTCTTTGAAGGCTGCTGGTATTATCCTAGAAGTGCATAAACTAATTTAAAAAGGATATTGAGCCTGCCATTGTTGTGCAGAGATAGTATGACGCTAAGACCATATAGCAAGGTCCTGGATTCATGTCCTGGGATCTCCCTGTGTTTGCTGAGTATATTAGTATACGCCTATGATCCTGGCTGGCTGAGGCTGGGGGTTGGATCATGGAATAAAGACCTTATTAGGGGTGCCTGTCTCTATCTCTCTTCCTCTTTCTCTATTTCTCTCTCATGGAATAAATAAATAAACTTAAAAAATGATAATATACATTTAATGATTTATAGTGAAATCTTTTTGTATCAATAAAGATATTTCTATGACATTATTATAAGTGGCTGCTTCCAAATACCTGATCTTTTGAGTTTACCAGTATTTATTCAGTTATTTCTGCTGAACATTTAGGTTGTTTTTATTTTTCCCTTTTATGAAAAATGCTTCAGCGAACATCTATCTAGCTAGATCTTTAATTATTTAGGATACATTTCTAGAAATGAAATTGTCTAGATAAAGTATACACACATATTGAAATACATTGTTAACATACTAGCAATGCCTTCTAATATTTTAATGTCCATTATCTAATATGGTATCATGTAAAGAACAGGGGATTTGTTGCAGAGAGATGGGCTGGAGCTCCTCTTTCATCACTTGGTCAAATTGTCTTCGTGATCTTCAATGACCTCATCCGTAAGATGGGAATAATAATATTTACCCTACTTAAAGCAGCTATTATAAATTCATGGATAAATATAAGATATCTACTTATCCCTTTTGCTATGCAGGGTCAGTGGTCTTGAGGCAAATAGTCCATCATATCCCACTGGATTACACCTTTTTTGAGAAGATTTTGATTATAGAGCATTCCCTAAGTGTGTACTGTGACACTGTAGTGAGTATAGCCCTAGTCTGGATCCCAACTTGTGCTTCCTGTTTCTTTTCTTGCATAATAAACTCTATCACTTGGGAATCTATTTTGTATGGTTACTGTGTTTGTTTTTTGTCACCTTGCTTTTTCAAGCTGGCTAGTCATTCATTCCCCTGCCGATCTATTATGTTCTCTATGAGGTTTTCTTTATTGGTCCTCATAGGTGGCACTTAGCACTCATATGGCACTTTTCATTTTGAAAGCACTTTACAGACATTAGCTAATTAATTTTCACATCACAGCATGATAGGTAGGGAGGGAGCTAATCCAAGCATTTGAGCTATGGCGATGAAAGGTGTATTACAAGGACAATAAATTGTTTTTTATTATTCTTTGGAGGTAGAAGAGATGGTTATTTAATTTATTCCCAACCACAGAAGGTGTTTACATTAAGTTGAAATTCAAGCCTAGTCTGATCAAGTTAGTTGGATCACAGGCCCTCTTACCAGTTCTGATCCAGTCTGCTCATAAAGATGATAATATAGAAATGAAATCAACCAGCTGGCTTCCCTTTTCACTCTGCAGGGGGAGTAGCATTATTGGCACTTGAGTCACTTTCTTCCCTTCTTTCCTTTTTGAATGATAGCACTTACTGAAATGAACCTGATGAGAAGTTTGAAAATATTTCAGAGAGGCCTCCAAGTTTATGTGAAAGGAGGGTGGGCAGCAGCAGGAGTCAACACACTGTAGAGGGCAAATGTGGTTGGACTGTAATTTGCTTTTGAAATCCAAGAGTCTTCTGAATTGGCAAAATAATGATTTGGCACTTGCTTGGATAGAGGGAAAACAGAGAAGGCAGAAACCTTCTGCCTTGACTTTCATGAGCTGCACCATTATGGATTCTTTTTAGTTTAGTTTAGTTTAGTTTGCTATAGGTTGCACATACTCACCAGAAAAAGGCAGAGATAGAGAGACAAAGTGAAGGAGGATGGCCATGCTGCAATCTCTTCTCTATTCTTCTTTCAGGATTTTAGGCACACATGCTCCCAGCATATTTATCAAGTCGCCAGTCCAGGACTTGAATTGCACAATTGGGCATGTGGGTTTTAGCACCTTAACCACCACTCCACCTGTTGGTCCACCATTAGGGATTCTTAAACAGAGATAGTAGAATGAGAGTTGAGAGATTCTGAAGAACGATGGTAGGATGCATAGAATTGACAACTATTGATTTTGGATTTTGCTCTTAACCCTCTGAGCCTCCCTAGACCTGCTAGGGATTGCCCAACTTCCCTCTAATCTTGGGCGGGTACCAATCTGTATCCGAGATTTGTTTAAGAAAAGAGAGAATACTAGGAAAGTTGTTGTTATGAAGAAAGGGAGCTCTGTGACGATTCTCCAGAATTTCCCTGCCTGAAAAATTTCATGTATGGAACTTAAGCAGTGATGAGCTCCAAACTCGTAGCCTTTTTCTCTTCAGTGACATAATGGAAGAAAACTTGTGGATCAAATTCTTGCAGGAAATGGTCTGATTCAGCTTCTTGTGTCTTAAGTGTGGTTAAGACTTGCAGGGATAGTAATTTAGATGATAAAACTTCCCAAGTTTGGAATCTGGTAGTCAGGGAAGGAGAAAGAAGCCAGTAAGAACAAGTCCTGATGTTTGATCATTTGGCAATAGTTCTCTGATAGGCAGATTCCCTTATTTGCTATAAATTTCTCATGCCAGTGGTTGTCAATACGAACACCTAGCAGATGGTCTAAGTAGGAGGGGAAATTTGACATTCAGCTGTTAATTTATTTTACAAGGTGGGCTGTCTTGTATTGTACATGAGATAAATAAAAGTGATGGACTAATTATCAAAACGTGCACTGCCTTCCAATTATCCTTGGATTACATGTTTAATAGTGTGCAGTATTCCAGTTACTAGGAAGTTGGTCACTATAGCAAACTTTTTTATTTGTGAAATTCCAATATCATCTGTGGGTAGGCAAACTCAGATGCTTTTGTTCTGCTAAGTGTGTGTGTGTGTGTATTTGAATCATATTTTAGACTTATGTTTTTGACAACCTATTTCACAGTTGACCAGCCTCCCCCTCCCAACCTGAGATTCTGGTCCATTTTCAAATAGTAGATTCACATTTGTTATCATAAAAGGGCAATTTCGACATTTTTAGAAGATCACTTCTGGTTAATTCGAGATCTATAACTTGTTTTGGTCTGTTAACTTTATCATATTTCTTTCTGGAATGATTTGATTAGTAGAGGAATGGATCAACACAACAAAATAATTTAACATTATCCCAGTGTCTGGTTAAAAATTGTGTATAAATATTCTTTTGTAAAACAAGAAATAACTAAATTCTTTCAAGCTTAGGTTAACATTAATATAAGGATTACTGACAATGTTTAAATACTAGCAAGGTAGTTTATGTCTGAAGATTTAATGAAACTAAATTGTGTTTTGGATTTATATTCTTATTTATGATAATTACATAAATAACTTACATCATTTCAATATTATAAAAATGTGAAATTTTATAAAAGTGGACATTTTTTGCTTGTTTGTATACTTTTTAATTTAAGATAATTGCTGTCTAATCCAGAGCTCACATATTTTATTTTGCTCTTTTGCAAAAAGTGAGCTTCATACATTAAAGCACAGTAGCTTTATTACAGAACAAAATACTATGTATTTTATGATTTGAGCTTTATATTCATAAATTATGACATTAATTTTATATGCGTATATCTAATCTCATTCCAAGAAAATCATTTGAGACAACTTATGAACACATAAACCTAAATAGACAAATTATAAATGAGTTATAAATCAGGAATAGAAAACAAAAAAATAGGAAGTTATAATTTGGGGAGGAGTTTGAACATAAAGAAGAATATTCAGTTGTCAGAGATGAACCCTAAATTGGTTCTACTTTTCTTGGTGTTCCAATGACAAAGGACACAGGATCAATTTTATAAAATAATGACCTACAAGGAACAAACCTAACTGTTCCTCAGGGTAAACAAAATTTTTCTTCCCCCTGGTAATTACGTTATTTATATTATTATTTTACCAGAATATATTAACATACTAGTATGTTTTTCTGAACTCACTCTTTTTTTTTTTAAGAGAGATTTTTGCTATATTGTACAAGCACTCAGTGGAGACAGAGAGACAGAAATAAATAAATAACCCCCTGGGGGGATGACCACACCACAGTCCCTTCTCCTTTAGTATCCTTTCAGGATTTGGGGCATGCACGTACACGTGCCCAGTGTGAGTTTGAAACCAAGGAGTCCGGGACTTGAACTGCAATCAACCATGTGGGAGTCCAGTGATGTAACCATTAGACCATCTGCTGGTCCCTTTCTAGACTCACTCTTAATATGGATTTTGTTATTTTGGTGTTGGTTTTGTATCATCACTAAACTCAGAACCGGTTAAAATTAACAAACATGTACTAATTTTCTCTATTGTGTGGATAAATTGGGCAGTTCTTTTGGTCTGGGCTGTCTTTGTTGTGGCTACATGACTTAGGATGGTCTCACTAGGAATTCTGAAATGGCTTTACCCTATCTCTGCATACTCTCTCACACTCCAGAAGGCTAATTCAGGTTTCTTCATAGCATGGCAGGAAAGTTCCCAGGAGCAAGAGAGAGCAAGCTCCAGTGAACAAGACTTTCCAAGTCTCTGTTTATATCATGTTTGCTAATGTCGTTTTGGCCAAAGCAAGAATCTAGCCAACTCAGATTCAAGGAATGGACAAAGATATTGTTCCTCTTCAGGATGAGAGCTGCAAAGTCCCATTGCAAAGGAACATGAATGCAAAGAAAAAAGAAATGATCTTAACTTTGCTTGCAAGCAATCTTGCCCAGTTTTGAAGTCAGTCTTTATCTTTACCATGCCTGTTGATCATTAAGGTTTGGTCTAGGCCTGGGGCAGGGAAGGAGGATATTGTGTTAGCCATAAATTTATCCCCATTCACCTCTGAACGCACCCTTCAGTATATTAGGTCATCGGGAAAGTCATAACACATTTTGCATACATGCTCTCTGATAACCAAAGGAATTCTTTGAAACATTTCTTCTTAAAGTGAGAATGTTGGTGAGCTTTCTTAGTATAGGGCACTAGAGGTACACTACAAGAGAAGGAAGCATCCTGAAGTTCCTGCCATGCCTGGAGCTCAGTATCGTGGGTGTGAGAATACTCCATAGAGCTCGCTCTCAGCACAGGACCAGAGCACACTCACATAATGACTTGAAGTTTTCCCTGGGTGATAAGCTTTCCTCGGGCCTTTCCACATGGAGACAAGAATCCTTTGCAAACTGGAGGAACCGCCTGTGGCCTGGAGAGTCCCACACCGAGTTGTTGTACTCTTTGCAAACACCAGCTTCTTCCTTACCACCCGATGCAGTCTTCTTGCCCCTAAGTCCTCTAGCACACAGACTCCCATTGCACACCCATGTCCATGTCACTGGTTGTTGATCATCTGCTCTTCTGTCTGCTCCATTGCTTCATGTTTTCCTAGCAACTCCAGGCCTGCTCTGGTTGTATCAAGCCAGTAACATACTCAGCTATGCAGAGGACCAAGCACATCTCCTTCACTGAAGTATGAACCACTTCCTTGGGTGCTCTCCCTCAGCCATAGAGTACCCCAGACAGTTTCCTTTTACAATCTTCTTTGATTGTATTATAGATAATAATTCTTACACTTAACTTTCCCTGTTTGCTTCTGTGTGGTTTCTATCTCCTGATTAGACCCAGACTGTTAGATGTGATGTGAAGGAAATGGAAAAGATGGACAGTACCCTCCTTTATCTTGGTGAGCAAGTGGACAGCTCAGATAGATGGAAAAGGGATGGTAGAAAGAAAGGAAATGTATATAAAATGGAGCTGATCATTTCTCTTCACTTCCCCAGGGCAGAAGCCAGGGAGATGGGTCTTGGGCATTAAAGCTGTGTAGTCAATGTAGAGTAGCTACAACACTCACATCACTCTCAGAAGTTTGTAATGGCATCAGCTCTCATAACAGTCTGGCAGTTGTTTTCTTTTTGTTTGTTTATTTGTTTAAAACAAAACTAAAAGTATAAATATTCTATGATCTAGTGATTTCAATTCTGGGAATTTACCCAAAAGCAATGAAAGCATACACTCACACAAAAATTTGTTGTTGCTGTTCAGGAGGGTTTAAAACAGATTTTTTTTTTTATAGCTGAACTAGAAATAACCCACATGGTTATCAATAGAAATATTGATAAAGTGTGGTATATTTATATACTCAAATGCTATTTAGTAATAAAAAGAGATGGACAATTAATATATGCAACAATATAGATGAATCTCAGCCATCTATTTATCCATTCATCATCATTATCCTCATCATCTATCTATCTTGTTTTTGATGTATTTCAAAGTAAATTATAGACATCTGTATACTTCCTCTTAAATACTTCATCATATTCATCATTAACTAGTTCTATCTGCTCATAGTTATGTAAAATAAACCTTATTTTAAAAAGAGCACATAGTATTATTCTTTATGAAGTTCTAGAAGAGGCATAAATAATCTATCTGTATAAAAACAAGAACATTGGTTGCCTCTGGGGACCTGCAGGTGGGGATTAAATGAGAAGGAACATTAGAGAATTTCCTATATTGGTGATAATGTTTTGTTTTTTTTGATAGAAATTTGGGAGACACAGAGATATGCATGCATATGCATTTGTCAATATTTATGAATATTTATGAACTTTAGATGTAAATATCAATATCTGTAATTTCTTACATTAAAAAGTGAACAGGTAAGGCTAGTTAACGATGAGTATGCTGAAGGATTTAGGAGATAGTATACAGAAATCTGCAATTTACTTTGAAGTATGTCAAAATAATAAGATAGATTGATATGACTAGATGGGTAGATACGTGATAATGACTGTTCTTAAATATTAATGGTAGTAACTGGGTGGCAAGTAGATATTGTAATTTTTTTCTTTTTTTTCTGTGTGCTTAATATCTGTATAAAGGAAAGCCTTTCAAAATGCTAAGCTAGTATGAAGAGTTAGAAATCTTTCAGTCTAAGGACGCTTTTCCCTCAGCTAATAGAGGAAGACTGAGTCATTCAGAAAAGCTATTTGTACAACCATTTCAGCAAGACATGGGTTGACACTGTTGAGTTGGCAATAGAAAGTGGATCGATAAGAATGCTTCAGGGTGGTGCTCAAAGCCTCAGGGTTTAAGCGAGTTTGGCTGGTTATGCTGAAAACTTTCTAGGTGCACCAAGAGGGAGACATGGAGGTGCTGGCAGTGCATGTGAATGGCAGAGATGTGGAATCAGGGTGAAGAGGCCATCATGAGGGGCAATGAGACTAGAAGCAAAAGGCCAAGACTTTAGGCAAAAGTCTCAAGCAGTGGGTATTAGTATGGTGTTTAATAGCTAAGGCTCAGACAAGTCTCAAAGGTCACCCATCCATTCTTTAGTTCATTCAACAGATAATCCATTGATCAACTATTATGTGCTAGAAAATGCTCTAGGTTCCAGGGACATGGTGCTCAACAAAACAAATTGAGTCCCTACAGTTAAAAAAGTTTATATCCTGGGACAAGAAGATGGTATAATGGTTACATCACTGGACTCCCATGTAGTCAAGTGCAGTTGGAGTCCTGGACCCAGTGGTTTAAACCTCAGGTTGGGTGTGTGCACGTGTGTGTCCAAGTCCCAAGAGCAGAACGGAGGAGAAGGGATTGCAACGTGACCACTCCCCTCTGGGGGATGATTTCCCGCTTTTTGTCTGGCAAGCACATGTGCCCTATGGAAAAAAGTCTTAAAAAAAAAAAAAAAAGAAAAGAAAAGAAAAAGAAAAAAGAAAAGAAAAAAAAGATAAAATAAGCTTAAACTTATATCCTAGTGGAGGAGAGAGACTGCAAATAAATAAACAAGTACATAGGAAATATATCAGATAGTGACAGTTGCTAAGGAAAAAATAAAGAAAGATGAGAGGAATATCAGAATAGAAGGATTAATATGTTCTATAGAGTGGGTAGTCTGGGAAAGACTCCTACATAAGGTGATATTAGGTCATTGGGAAAGTCATAGCATATTTTTCTATGCAAAATGCTTCATGACTTTCCCAATGATCAAATATTTAAAAAGAGACTTGAGGAACATAAAGGAGGAAACCACAGCTGTCTTAGGGAGCTCTTGCTAAGAGCTTGCTTGCCATTTTTGCAGAAGAGCTAGGAAGCTGGTTTGACTTGAATCACCAAGGAAGATAACAGTAGGAGCTGAGATCAGAGAGGTATTCAGAGACCAAAGAAAATATGGACAAAGCCTTTTAATTTAGTAAGATGAAAAGGAATTGGAAATTTTAGAGCAGGAACATCAACAATATATCACAAATAAAATTCTTTACAATTTTTAAGAATCATACTAACTGTGTACAAATAGACTGAAGGGCAAGAGCAGAAGCAGGGAGGTTGGTTGTGGTCCTCTGCATTAATTCAGGTGAGAAATGATGGTGGCTCGGACCAGTTGAAAGAGATGATAAGAATTTTCAGGTTCTAAGTGTTGCCTAGAACCTAGGTAGCATGGTGGTCAAAGCACTGAAGTCCCACATGGTTGACTGCAGTTCTAGTCTTAGACCCAGTAGGTTGCTTTCTCACTTTCTCTCCTGGCTCTCTGGTCAAATTGAATAATAATAACAAATAAAATAAAATAAATAATTCTTTGATTAAAAAAAAAAAGAATTGTCAGGTTCTAGACATATCTGAAGGCAGAGCAAATTTTATTTATTTATGGGAGAAAGGATCAGAGTGAAAAAAGGGTGTTGAGAATGACGCGAAGGTTTATAGACCAGAACCTAGAATGATATATACATACCATAGCATGCATATAGGAGAGATACATTTTGGGAGATAATTAAGAATTCAAGATCAGACATAACTGGCCTGAGATGACTTGCAGTCATCTATCAATAATTGAAATCTTCAGATAAGTAGTCTGTAATTCAAAGGAGAAGTCTGGTCTATAAATGTAAATTTGAGAAGTACTATGTATAGATAGTCTTTAAAGCTCTGAAGCTGGTAAGATTACCTAGGGAGTGAGTGTCAGTAAAGAGAAGAGGACCAATGGCTGAAGCCTGAGGACTGCAACACTGAAAGGTTGAGGAGTTCAAGGGCAGCTAACCAAAGAGACTGGGAAGTGTTGGCAGTGAGGAGAATGAAGAGCAGATGATATGGCCAGAAGCCAGATGAATGAAGTGTTTAAAGGAGGAGGGTGTAATCAATTATGTCAAATGCTGCTGATGATGTGGGGAGCAGAGAGCAGCTCTGTCCAGCCATTCTGTAACAGACCATGAAGATCCAGGGACGGGTCTCATTGAACACCCCCCAACTACTCATTCACTCACCTCTTAGAAGGAGCATGGAAGATTGAGGAGATATGAAGTACCAAGACACAGTGTTTAGCTAAAAGGTCTGCTGAAATAATTTCATTGGGTTAACTTTATCTGTCAGATTAAAAGGTTCTGCCTAACAGGAAGAGGCTCAGAGGAAGGATAAAATATCTGACATATAAATAAGTAAATGAAACTACATTTTCTTTGCAAATCTGAATGTATGGTAGGTAATTAAGTAACCTCACCTCATTAATAGTCACATCCGAAGGTCCTAAATTATAATTTTCATTTTTAAAAGTCTAATTAACAGTATAGACACAAAGTATGTGTATATATTGATTGTAAATGAAGCGCACAGTTTGTCATAATTTGAAGGTGGCCTGAATGTGTTTACAACACAAACCAGAGTACTGGAACAGTGCTGGACATCCAATAAATATTTGTTAATTGAGTAAATTCAGTTGTATCTTTAAACTTTTTCTTTTATCTCCCCTTGAGAGTCCTACTTTTGTGAATGATATCATAATATAGATGTTTTACAAAACAGAGGGAATAGGAGAATGCGATTAATGTGGTCTATCTACTTTAGAAAGATACCAGGAAAAGTAATCATATAGGCTGACTTGAATACTTTCAGCCAGGGGAATCTCTTCTTTTATTGAGTATCCTAGATTTCTTGTCATTTATGTCCTATTTTTAGAAAGCCTTTCCTTACATTGACTAGAAATGTCTATATTTGCATCTTAGTTCTGTTATTTGGAAGGGCACAGAAAGAAGAAGGTCTTTCTTTACTTACTCTTGGATCCTTTTATATCTTCTTTCAGATATTTTCTCCCCTGTATCAATCCTCAGTTCTGTGAAATGTTTCCCAGTTAGAATAACTTCTAAACATGTCCAGTGTCTTTCCTTTATGCCTTTCTTGTGCTATGTTCCTTGGAAAATGTGAAACCTCTCAGAATTGGTTGTGATATTTCTGATATTTCAGACCTATGCAGATTACACAAGGACTGATACCTAAGATACATTATTATTTTTGTCTTTTGATTTCAATACTATGAACATTTTAAAGGAGCTATGTGGCATTGTTGACTCATTTTGCACTCGAATAAAATTCAACTGCATCATTTAAAATATAAAATAGGTTTCTAAATCTACATCTATGGCAGTGTTGTAAGTATTGATTTTTTTTTTAAATCTAAAATGTAGGATTTTTACCATTATCCTTCTGGTGAGTTTCAGCACTGTAACCCAACCTGTCAAAATCTTGATCCTGTCATCTGTCATGTTAGTTATCCCTCCTGGCTTCATTTCATCCCCAAATTGGATTTGCATGATCCCACATCGTAAGCCACTGACAGAAGTGTTGAATAGGACAGAACCAAGTCTGGGTCCTGAAGCATGTCATGAAGACTTCTTTCTACACTGACATAGCTTTATTAATTGGTTCTCTTTCAGTAAAGTGTTCCAGCTAGCTAAGAATATTCTTACTTGTACTCTTCTTTAGTTTTCTCATATGGATATCAAGAAAAACTTTGTAGTTGTGAGAAGAGCCTAGATCCTGGGTGAATTAGAGTGCTCTAAAGAAACAGAAGCCATGGTGTATGTGTGTATGTGTGTGTGTAGAAGGAAAATTATTGTAAAGATTGGCTCATGTGATTCTGGAGTCTGGATAAGTCCCAAATGTGGGATAGACCATCAGGCTGAAGACCCAGGGAAAATGAATGTTAGCCATATACAAAAGAACTCCATCACAGAAACCTCCAGAATAGCTCTTGACCAAATATCTGGGAACTATGGACTGAATGTTTGTGACCATCTTAAAATTCATATTTTAAGACCCCAGCCTCCACCACAAAGATATTTGGAGGTGTGGCTTTGGAGAGATAATTAGGTTTAGATGAGGTCGTGAGGCAGTCTCCAGGATGGGATTAGTGTCCTTATAAGAACAGGAAGAGACTGGGACCAGCAGTTGGCATAATGGCTATGTCATTATGGACTCTATGTAGTCAACCACGGTTCGAGTCCTGGACCTAGTGGCTAAAACTTACTCCGGGCATGTGTGCATGAGTGCCCAAGATCCCAAGAGGACAATGGAGGAGAAGGGATTGCAGCTGTGGCCGTCCCCCATGGTGGGTGATTTCTTGCTTTCTGTCTCTCTGTCTCTCTCTGTCTTTCTGGCAAGCACATGCACCCTATAGCAAAAACCTCTCAAAAAAAAAAAAAAAAAAAAAAAAAGAAGAGGAAGAGTCCAAATCTTTCTTGCCCTCTTCACCACATAAGACACAGAGAAAAGGCAGCTCTCTGTAAGCCAGGAAGACAGCTCTCACCAGACCTGAAACACTGGCACCTTGATCTTGGACTTTCCCTCCTCCAGCAATGTAAGAAACAAATTTCTTTTGTTTAGGTCACCCAGTGTGTGGCATGTTGTCTTGGAGCCTAGGCTGACTAAGATAGTGGCTCAGCCAAGTTCCCACATAAAATTAATCATCACACTGAGATTATACATATCTGGCCTGCCAGGAAGAACTGCTGTGAAAAATTGTTCAGATTGCACCTTTCACAAAGGCACTGTGCTGAGGGAGTTAGTTAGAGAGTGCCGGACTGTACTAAGCATTTCACTCACTAAGACGTATAACCAGAAGGCTGCAGCTACTTGCAGGAAGAACACATTGGACTAACTAGTATGTAGGCATAGTCTTTTCACCATGCCACATACCCTTGGTCATGCTTTTCTAATTTACACAAAGTTTTAGTACAGGTAAACTGTGGTCTTCTATCTGTCTTCTAATTCTGACTTTTCTTCTTAGTAGCTAGATGTCTATGGGCTAACTAATGCATTTCCAAGAAGTTTTTTTCCTTATCTGTAAAATGGGTATATGTACCCAGCTGTGAGGCTTATGGGAAGAAAAGTAGCCATCCAGAATAATGACATACATTTTCCTAATCTACAACCTGGTGTTCACTCCAGAAATAACCTCTTGGTACATTCTTTATCCCAAATAGCCCCTCTTTTTTGGACTTACCTGTGGATCCCATGTAGACACATTGGTGGCTTTAGATGACGACAAGGGCTGCTTTCCAAGCTTTAAAAACACAAGATTCAGACATTGAAATTCTTTGTCTGACGTAGGCAAGGATAGTCAGAGTTGAGGGACAGTGAGGCAGGCCTATGAGTTTCCATTGCCTGGAGCACACAGCTGGCAAGTCTAATTTTAAGTCCTTGCTCAAGTCTCTTTTGATGCTCATAAATGCATAAATTTTATCAAAACAGTTCTAAAGCGACGCTAAACAGATGACAGCCATGTAGGCTTCTCAAACAGAGTAGAACACACAGTCACAAATAATGTTTGTAAATAAATTAAGTCATATGAAGAAATATAGAATTGGGAATAAATAAAGAGCATGACTTTTCCCCGTATTTAAAAGGACGTGGCTGACTTAGTACACCAAAGTGTAGTTTACCTTTGTAGAAGAAGGGCATGGAATCAAAGGTTAAATCTCTGCGAATAATTCTACAGCCACGTACACTCTCAAATATATGTCATTAGTTTGATACCTTCCTTCGAAAAGAGATAATGCTTAGTAAAATCAAGTGTAGATAGTTTAAAAATCAGATAATATTATATGGGGTCCAGCAGTTAGTGTAAAGGCTATGTGGCTGGACTCCCATGTAGTCGACTGCGATTCAAGTCCTGGACCCAGTGGCTTAAACTCATGCCAGGCGCGTGTGCGTGCGTGCCCAAGATCCCGAGAGGAGAATGGAGGAGAAGAGATTGTGGCATGGCCATCCCCTCTGGGGATGTGATTTCTTGCTTTCTGTCTCTCTATCTCTCTCTGTCTTTCTGGTGAACACATATGCTCTATAGCAAAAACTTCTCAAAAAAGATAATACTATATGTCTTGATTTTCATATGTCAGTTTGAAAGATAGCTGAGAATGTGGCTCTTCTATAGAGAATGTTTCTATCCCAAATGACTGTATTACCCTCATCTTAAAGTTCTCCTAGAAGAGCATGTTAGTGTCTTTACTGTCTTTCTTGTCCCTCCTCTTCTCCACAGAAAAGCAGGCTTGACAGCAATAGTGGTATTTGTGCACACCTGCCGGAAAGAAATCCAGAGGCTGCTAGATGGCTGAAGTCTGTTTTCTTTCCAGTAATTACTCTGTACCCCTGGCTTTCTTTCTTCCTATAACTGAAGAGTCAGGAAAGGAGGAAGGAGGGAAGGAGAAAAAAGAGAAAGAGAAAGAGAAAGAGAAAGAGAAAGAGGGAGAGAAATAAAAGGAAAAGAAAGATCATTGGTAGAAGAGATCAGTGGAACAGCTGGAACAAAAGAGAAGGAGTAAGAAAGAACTCAATGGCCCCCTTGGCTTTTTCACTCATGTCCACTGAGCAAGATTGATTTTGTGATAGCTTATCAAGGGTAGATACAACTTTGTGCTTTAGATGAGATTTCTGCCTCTGTTGCCTTAATCGGCTCTCAGCTCCTGAGGCCCTTCATTGACTCAATTCCTCTAAGCCATAGATAATAGAATCACAGCCTCAAAAAAGTCTTTGAGGTTGTCTAACTCATTTTGAAAAGCACGAAGGCCTTCTGAGGGATGACTCAGCCAAGGTCATTCAGCCAGCTGTGTATGGCTGCAGCTGCACTGGAATCCGTGTTTCCTGAAAGCAGTGCAGAACTTCTGCTTTTATCACTGCTCTATGTAGAGACGCTGCACACAGCTCACCATTCCCATTATCTTTAGTTTGATGTCACTTGGAGCTTTCCTGAAAATAGGATCAGACAAATGCCAGTTGGCTCATGCATTAATGGTCATTCAGCCAGCTGTGTATGGCTGCAGCTGCACTGGAATCCGTGTTTCCTGAAAGCAGTGCAGAACTTCTGCTTTTATCACTGCTCTATGTAGAGACGCTGCACACAGCTCACCATTCCCATTATCTTTAGTTTGATGTCACTTGGAGCTTTCCTGAAAATAGGATCAGACAAATGCCAGTTGGCTCATGCATTAATTTACTTTTCTTATGCCTTTCCAGGAGGCCGAGGAACCAGGCAGTCATAGTAATTCTAAAAACTTTGGCTTAGCATCAAAGGTACTTCACTATCATCATCCCCAACAATCCTCCCACAGCTCATGCCACAGTGACCCCAATCCATCTTCCATCCCTTGCAAACATTCAGTCCCACTTCCGCATCTTTACATGTTACATCTTCTACCCGAAAACCCATAACAATGATTAGCAATTATTGGTTGCATATAATGCCCTGCCAGCAGTGATTGACTGGTAAAATCACTAGGATCAATCACTTAGTGACTTTGAACATTGGCACACTGATTTACCACACAGGGGTATTAAGAAACCACAGCATAGTCATCCATTGTTTCAGGAATAAAGGGAAATAATCTCATTATTCTCTCCAGGGACTGACTCAGTCAGGAAAACAAACCATTCTAGATATTTCAAGCAGGAAGAACATTCAAATAGAGGATTTGGGTGCAACTAAAACTAATCGAAGAACTGGATGCTGAGAGGTCAAGAAAAAGCTCTGCTGTTTCTCAGGTTCTTACCAAAGTCGCAGGACCCACAGAATGGTCACAGCTGCCTGTAACACTGAATTAGGTGATTTTCAGAGACCACTACAAAACCTTTTATCCACAACTGAAGCCCATGCATGGAAGAGCCTGCCTCTGCTTGAAGAGTATTAATAACACTCTGTTTCTCTTTTGCTGTCTATGTAACATGAGCATTCTTTTTGTTAGTACAATATTGCCTGGAAACCTACTGGCAAGGAATCATGGGAAATATAGTTTCCAGGCTTTTAGCCTAAGAGATACAGGGGATAGTATAGAGGAGCAAATGCTGCCATATTCTCAAGGCAACACAGATGTAATTCATATTCCTTCATATTGGAGTGGGAAAAAGGACGTGACAATCCTTATTTAGGACTTCCATTTACATTCTAAGTAGGTAGTGACTTTTCTTATCAAAAAAGATTTTAATTTCCTCCTCATCATCATAGACTGTGAAAGAGTATCCACTGTAAAGTGAATAAAGCTACTACAGACATTACAAACACAAAAATATAAATGTGCTAAGGACTAGAGTCATTCACAGATTAGGAATCAAGGTTGGAAGTCAAGAAACTTTTTCTATTAAAGAGTCATATAGTAAATATTTTAGACTTTGTGGTCTATACAGTTTTGGTTGCAACTACTCAACTCTGCTTGGAAAGTGCTGAAGCAGATCTAGACAATAGGTAAATAAATGAGTGAATATATTACAATGAAACTCCATTTATAATGGGAGGCAGAGGGCCAGATTTGATCTGTAGGTTATAGTTTTTGGACATCTGATCTAGATGAATAATATGCAAAGGGCCAGCTGCAGCAACACAGTTGGTAGGGTGTTGCTGCATAATACTGGAGTCACGTGGGAGGCCAGGGTTCGGATCCTGAGTCTACCCTAACCTGCTGGGAGTGCCTACATATCCCCATAATCCTGGATGGTTGGGAGACTGGGGGTTAATACAATGTGGCAAAACCACGTCAAGAGTCTCTCTCTCTCTCTCTCGCCCACTTCCCCTTCACTCTCTTTCTCCCACTCATGAAGAGAACAGAGTGCAAGTAAGAATTATTTTCTTAGCTGTTTTGGTCTCAGTGGTGGGAATGGAGGTAGGTGATACTCATACTTTTTGCTAAGGAGGAAGCAGAGACTAATAATTCGTTTAAATCCGTGCACATCCTTTGTAGTTAATTGTACACATGTACATACAGTTTTCGTTCTCAACAAAGCCTTTTTCATACCATTATCAAAAATCTTTCAACTGCACATGATGAAAACCCAATCTAAATTGGCTAAAGCAAAAGACAGAACACTTTGGCTCTCATGGCTGAAAATACTTGTACTACTGACTTGCGGTAAAGTTGGCTGTCAGTGTGCGTGTGAGGTATCAGTGGGAATCAGTCTCTCTCCATTGCTTAGCTCTGCTTCGTTCTGCCTCTTTCCATTTTCACTCAGGCAGACTTTCCTTCGGAGTGGTGCATATATCGACTGCCAGTTTCAGGAGCCCAGTGGGAAGAGTGCCACTTTCCTCAGAGTTCTAACAAAGTCCCAGGCTGACTCCAGCTTGCCTGAGCTGGAACTCAGGCACAATACAGAACCAATTATGCTGGCAGGAATAACTGTGAGGAAAATGTTGATTGTCTTAACCGAGGTTAGGCATCCTGCTGTGGGTGGAATCAACCCCATCTTAACTACATGGATTGAGACTAGAAGAGGAAAGATAGTTACTGAAAAGAAAATCAGAATCTTGGTAAAACAGATTGCACAATACAGGTGAGGCAGGTATAAACCAGGAGTCTCTTGACCTAGTTATAGAGGCATAGCTGTAATGGCTGGCCATAGGTTTGGATCCCTGGGTTGCCTTGAGATCACAATGAGCATCTGAATGGGCACCCACGATCCCGAGGAACTGGAGTGCTGAACAAGGGGGATCAAGGCATGACAACATGTTCTCAAGGATGCTTCCCCCATTTCTCACCTTCACACATGCTTGTAATATGCTCTCTCTTTCATAAACAAACAAACAAAACAAACAAAACCTTGGGTCTCCAAGTTGGGCTTTCTTTCATAGACCTTTCATTTACTTCACACATGGTTAAGCACAGATATCTGAAATGGGTGCCCTAAATCTGAATAATCAGTACAGGGTCTAACATCCTACTAGGTAGTGATCCTATCTCAGCCAAAGGCATAGAGCTGATAGGAGGCAGACCAGTAAAAAAAGATCGAATGATTCAATAGAGCTTACTTAATTAGTATAACGAAACTTCTTGAGCCATAACTTTTTGAAGATTCTTGAATGAGTTGGAGACCATTTTCTTTTTCAAACCAGAATCATTTGATCATTTGTTCTTGTTTTGCCTTAGTTCTAATGAACATAGTTAATGAGACAGAGAGACAGAGAGGAAGGTCACAGTTTCCTTTCTAGAAGGCTTTGTCACTTGCCTTTACCTTTCCTTTAGCTTAGTCACTGAAGTGGATAAAGACTTTGAGCTTTTAAAAGCAAAGAGCATATATGTTTCATTCTATCAGTCTAAAGAGATGTGAGTTTCATCATGCCCGAAACAGACCCTACCCTACCAACCGTGCATATGAGATTTAAGTGTGGCCACCAGTACCGCCGTGTGAGCAAGCGCTGACCTTTTAGATTACTGCCTAAGCCTTCATTAAGAAGAGCATCCAAAATGACAGCCATGCCTCTAAGGAAGCCCAGCATTCCACACTGGTAGCCCAAGCAGTGAAAATTGACTTGGCGTGGGATTCTCCTCTCCCAGGCCCCATACTGGGAGCCAAGGGCACAAGACAGCATGTTGGCAGATTCCAATCACTTAGGAGCTTTCCTTTATGACTCTGCTTTGTAAGAATGCATCTACTTAAATCCACAGGGTCATTGACTGTGGCTTTCAAAACACGAGGTTTTATGAAGGAATGCGGACCTGGAATCCAAGGTTCAGAGCCCAGACCTTCAAACAGATTAATCGCCATGGGGAGTATCCTAAGAGTTTTCCAACTCTGGCTTCATCCTGTGCCCTAGCAACCACAGAGCCCCTATTCAGCCGACCCACGTTTCCACTATGGTCTGTTGGGCAGAGCACTGGGCTGGAAGCCAAGAACTGGGACGGTCTCATTTCAGCTTTCCAACTGGCTCCCTGTGTGTCCCCTTGAGCAGGTTCTTAACTGCTCTGTCTGCATTTCCAGCTTATTAAGTTCAGAGGGGAACAATAACCAACCCCTCCCCCCCACCAAGGCACTGCATTTCAGGGTGGGGAGTAGAGGTGGGACAGGTGGATGCGTGTGTGTTCATTGGTGGAGTTAGTGTCTGGAGTGCAAGTAAATCATTTTCTGAAGAAAGCAGCCTGCTATGTTTAGTGGATAAAAAAACAAGTGACTATTTGCTGCTCTTAAGCTTACCTTCTGATAAGATGAAGAAAAGAGATAGGAAGACAAAGAGATATATAGGATGTAGAAACAAAAGATGAATTGATGTCTATCCTGTGAGCTTAATGTAGGCTTTTTTAAGAATTTCATGGAGGCCTATATTTAAATCCATATTTTTCAAAATTTGGATTTACAATTATATTTTCCCCCAACATAGAGGGCATATGGAAAATGCCAAATACATGTGTATCATATCTGTAAATTAATTCTTCTACTAGAGAGTAGTCTTAATTAGCAGATAGATTGCCTCCTGTACCAGACCAGGCAAATTGTAGGGATTTCTGTGGCAGCTAACATTTACTGAGCGTCTATGGTATGCCAGACAAGGTGCTTCACATGTTTGTATGGATCATTTCATATCTTCTTAACAGAAGTTGCATAAGATAACCATCATCATCCTTATTTTACAGACTGGGAAACTAACATAGACATACAGGAAGATAATTTTTTTTTAGTTTTTTTTCTCACAGAGGGTATGTGATTGCTGGAGAGAGACGGAGAGAGGTGGAGAGAGACAGAGAGATTCAGAGAGAAGGAAAGTGAGAAATCACCTCCCAGGATGGATGGCCATGCTGCAATCCCTTCTCCTCCATGTCTCCTCTCAGAATTTTGGGCACACAAATGTACTGTGTGTGATTTTCAAGCCACTGGTCCAGGACTGAAATCATGGTTAGCTATGTAGGAGTCCAGTGCCTTAACCACCATGCCACCTGCTTGGCCCCAACAAGGTAATATATTTTGATGAAGTTGTGGAGCTGAGGTTTGAACCTCAGCAGTTTGGTTAATTCTAGAGTTCAGATACTAACCCTTCTACAACTCTGCCATTGATTGCCAAGTCTACCCATTACTGTCACATGAGAAAAAAAGACCTGGAGCTGAAGGCAGTGGGCAGTGTTGCCAGATTTCACAAATAAAAATACAGAAAGCCCACTTCAATTTCAACTGAAGATAAACAACTATATTTTACTATAAGTATGAGCCATGCAACGTTTTCTACCTACTTACATTAAAAAAGTATTTGTTGTTTATCTAAAATTCAGATTAACTGGATGTCCTGTCATTTATCTTGTGCCTTTCCTCCGGAGATCTGGCTACTCTTAAAGGGTGAGCCCATTCCATAAATCGTGGGTGGCCTGGAATCACCCTTAAAAAAGAACTTCCACGATGAGTTCCTCTTTATAACTTTGCTCAGTTTCTACCTCCTACCCAAACTGGCTTCAAAGCTATTTGCTTCTCCAGACCAGCTGAAATTTAAATGCCCTAGGCACTTGTCGTAGATACAGGTGACTGAGCACAAGGGAGGAGTCGGTACCTGGCAGAGGAAAACCGTCCTTATACAGTGTCTCATTGTGTTTGTGGGAGGAATACAGGGGCAATTTCTGCCCACGTAATGATTAGAACTGTAGGTCTGTACCCTCCAGCTGCCTGTGACTCAGAGATGTATTTTCTTTGGCTCAATGGTTATTATTAAGATCCTGCCTTTTGTCCACCAAAGTCTACACCTATCTTATTTTTTTTTATATTTGGCCCCTGGCCTGTTCTACTCCTTCATGTTATCTGTCTCCACCTTCTCCCTTGCCATTGGAATCAATAACGCCTTTTAGAAATACAGCTTCCTAGGAGATAACCAGAATTCAATTTCAATTCTAAAGCTGCATTGGATTAAATGGCATAATTTAGGCAAATAAATGCAGATTTTAATGTAGTTTATGCAAATTCCCAATGATCCTCCTACTTTGTGCATGTGGCAATGGCCACTGGTAAAAGTCTAGTGAAGCCCACAGGTGGAGAACGCATGTGTATAATTAAACACTGGATTGACTCAGGGTTCTCTGAGCCTTGAAAGGGCAAATGGAATAAACTTGAAAAGGGTCTGACATAAAGAGGAAGGTCCAAGATGGTGGGCTAGAACATCTTTGGTTTAGGAGCAACAAGCCACTTAATTGTTAGTTTATAAACAGTCCAGAACCAGGTGCAGGAATAGCCTTTTTTTTTTTTTTTTTTTTGTGTATACTACGTATCCCACTTATGAGGCCCTGTTTCTCCAAAGAAATGAAGAGATCTACCCACCATTTAAATGAAGAAAAATGGATCTTTTACTTTAATTTTATCTGCCCCAGTATGTCATTTTTGAATTTAGATTTCAACCTTAATCCTGCCACCATGTTCTGAACAGAATCATCCTGTAAATTGCTCATTGAAATCGGCTCAATTGGGAACCAGCAGTTAGCGTAATGGCTGTGTCAAGGGACTCCCACGTAGTCGACCACGGTTCGCGTCCTGGACCTGGTGGCTTAAAACTCATGCCGGGCGCGTGTGTGTGCGTGCCCAAGATCCTGAGAGGAGAATGGAGAAGAGATTGCGGCGTGACCATCCCCCCTGGGGGGGTGATTTCTCGCTTTCTGTCTCTATGCCTCTCTCTGTCTGTCTGACGAGCGCACATGCCCTATAGTGAAAAAAACCTCTCAAAAAAAAAAAAAAAAAGAGATTGGCTCAATTGTTTAAAAAGGAAAAAAAAGTTTAGCATTTTAAGAAGTGATATTAACAAATTGAGGACTGGGTGGTGGCACAGTGATCTAGAGCAATGCTCTGGGAAGCTGACCCACATGGGGAGGTCCTAGGTTCATGACCAGAGACCTTCCTGAGTATGCTGGGCACACACGTGTCCATAACCTGGGGCTGGCAGAAGGTGAGGGAGGTCTGTGTCATCAAGGCTCTGATGGGGGTACTTTCTCCCTCAGGAGAAATGGATTAAAAAATTAATAAACTTATAAAGAATTACATTCACAATTACATTAGCCAAATTTTTGGACTAAATATATATATATATATATATACACACACACACACACACACACACACACACACACACACACATATATATATATATATATATACACACACACATACACACACACATACATATATATAAATACACACACACGTACACACACACACACACATACCCCTGTTATTGAGCATCAATGGATTAAATACAGTAATAAATATGAAAGTGACTTGAAAACTGTCTAAAGTAGCCTGGCCATAGTTGTTGGTAGACACTGCTAGTTGTCAGGCTGAGGCCACATGGGAGTCTCAGACTCAATTGCCAGCCCTTCCTAAAAGCAGGATGTGGTGGCAAATACCTGTAGTCCCACTACTTCAGAGGCTGAGGAAAAAGGATCAAAACACAGTGACACCTCGCCTAAATGTTAAAAAGAAGGAAGGAAAGGAAAAGAAAGAAACTGTACATCACAAAAGACGTGTTCATGGAATTGTTCTGTTCTTAAATTTCCTTTGTCTTTGCTCAGAACTCAACTTCCAGTTTCTAAATGGTCTGTCCCATTTTGAGGAGACTGGCCTGTACAGTGTAAAGCAACATTTGCACTGGGGAGAAAGGTGTATCTCGAATGATTTTCCCGTTTCTGACCTTGAGAAATATTGGTGAAGAGGAGCAATCGCAGTCATTGGATATGGGAGTATAAATGCTAGAGCTTGTTATGTATTTAAATCTGGCTGGTCACAATTTATCTTCATGTTCCTTTTATCCTCACTCAAACCATTAGGTAATCAAGTTTAGACTATTCACATATGCATTTTCAATATTTATCTTCAGGCCATTTAAACCAAGGTGCATTTCTGTGATTAAAAGTGGCACAATAAGGAGAGTTATGAAAAATGAGTATAAAAGAAGAAAATTGGAGAGATAAGCTAAATAAACGAAACCAATTAGAAAACAGTCTTCACAAAGAGATGAAAACACATGTCATTTTGTGGAAGAAATAGATAATGTTAGTTAAAGGTTTATAAAATACTGGGGGGGGGGCGATGAGAGTCAGCCATTTAAAGGGAAGCAGAAATGAACTGCTAATCAGTGGAGCTGATGGAGTGGGGAAATAAATTATTTGAGAATCAGGTTTTAAATAGGGTTTCAATAGTGTTTTGGGACAGAATGTCAGAAGACCAACATGGGTGAATTACAGAGATCAAGATGGGAGGTAATAAACTTGAGAAGCCTGGATGACAGAAAGAAAAAGAATGAATTTCAAAAAGATGAAAGTGGATTCAAGCAATAATGAATAACACTGAGACTAAAATATGAATATTCACCAGTAATATAACATCAGCAGATTAAATAGTTAAGAAATAATATGAATATACTAGGAAACAGAAAAGACAGAGCAGATGGAAAATAAAGCATTTTTTAATTTCTCTTTTAAGATTAAGAATTGTGATTGCAAATGGAGGGGAATAAATGTCAAGATAAATAAAATTAATGTGCTTTTGGCAAATTAAGGAAGCAAATACTAAAGAGAGATGAAATGATGCCCAACCTCCTGCACCCCCATTCCAAAGAAAAATTCTTAAACTAAACCATTCTAAGCAATTTTTGTAGGAAGCAGTCCTTGACAGTTCTCACTTGGACTTTTTGTTTATTACTGCATTCAGACCTTTCAAAGTGGTACAATTAGTGGTATTTTTTCTCTCTTCATTGGCAATCATCTTTGTGTTTTGGATCAAAATTTTTTTCTCATTGTTATCAGGATATGGTTGCTTGTCTTTTTCCTTATTTCCCGAGGGCAAGAAGCAAGGTCCTTACTTCATTTGTTCTTCTTTCCATTGGTGGAAAAGTACCTGTTCACAGTGCTTTTGATTGTTTTACTAATGGTTACACAAAAAATTAGGTATGCAAAGGGAGTCATATTTTAGGAGTAAGAGACTGCAATTTAGACCACAAGTTAAATTCAGAAATAAGTAGTCTGGCTAGAAGGCTAGAAAAACATTAATAATGAGAGGCAATTCAAGTAAATATCTGACCACAAGGAGGTCACAGTGACCATGATTGAACAAAGACTCCTCAAGTCGAAAATGGAAGTTAACTCTGGCATTATTTCACCTGACAAGGAGTATCCACATACTTACACAAATGGACCGTTTTCTTTCCCTTGAGCAGGTAAAATCCATTACATAATTTTTCTAAAAAGGTTGTCCTCTTGCTCTGCTGATAACTACAGAATGGTTTGTACCTTGTCAAGATGAATGTTTTTAGGCCCCTGTCTCTGACCTCAAATTTGATGGGACTTTCTCCCAAGCATTTTCAAAGGTGCTGGGAAGTCTCACATCTGCCGAGTAAAGAGAACTTAACAATTGCAGTCACAGAGAAGATCGTCTGATTGGCTTCACTAGTAGATAGGCAGTCTATTGACATGCTTTTTATTTATTTCTTTTGTAACGTGAAAGAGGACTGGGTCTTCAATGGGAATCACAGCTAGAAAGTACGAAATTTATAAGACTTATTAGTTTAGAGGAGGAAGCAAAAGTGAGGTAATACTTTATGAAGGTGTATTTAGGTAATGTATAGTGAGTCGACTAGAGGCCATAAACTCAGGTACTATTTTAGTAACTCTTCTACCTTTAAAATTAATAGACATGTTGGCAGAATGCAGAGATTGCTTTTCCTTATCATCAAATGAACGCTTGAATTAGGTCCCTCATATTAGACCTCAGTAAGGCCATCTTCCTGCCCTGAAGTTATTCCCCCTGACTGAGTGATTAAGGGTAGACATTGTGCTTTTTCAATGCAAAACAAATTAGAAAATTTTCTGTGAAACAGAAGTCTGTATTACAGGGCATTAAGCATTTTTATTTTTTTAATGACACCGGCAATATTTAAGCAGAGCATGGAGCTTTTCTTTACTGAAGTGCTAATGTGGTACTTCCTGGAATCAGAGCGAGGGAAAGTGAACTGAAGATATCATTATGCACTTCAAAACTCGTAAAATTACATTTAGCCTGAGTTTCAACATGATTCAGGTCCTTGATTCCATCAGATGGGGGCAGAAATTATTTCTGTGGAATACAACCGAGAGGGATCCATTGATGATTATGGCTTCCAGAACAAAAGAAAGCACATTTTATGGTAGCTGGTTAAAGTTTGGATTGTGGGGCAGGGACTTGAATGGTCTAGTGCTTCATATAAATTAAAATCTTTTCTGGATTTACCTCTAGTCTGGATTTGAAAAGTCCAAGATGTTTGTTTTCCTCTCTCCCTCCTTTCTCCTCTTCCTCTCCTCCTTTTTTGGTAATCTCTTCCCACGCACATCACAATCTTCCTTCCAATGTATTATTTCATATTATAACAGAAGCCAGTTTTGAGTCTCTATTCAGATCTTCTTTTCTCTTTACCCTCAACCCTTCCTTTCTTAATTTCTTTGTCAAGTCTTGTATGGGCCAGGCACAGTGTTGGCGGTAGGGATACAGAGCAAGAAGATGATGGAACCACAGGGAAATAGACAAATCTACTATTGCAGTTAGAAACTCTATTGGTAATTGGCAGAAAAAAGGCAACCTCAGGGACCAGCAGTTAGCATAATGGCTATGTCGCTGGACTCCCACGTAGTCGACTGTGGTTTGAGTCCCGGACCCGGTGGCTTAAACTCATGCCAGGCGCGTGTGCGTGCGTGCCCAAGATCCTGAGAGGAGAATGGAGGAGAAGGGATTGCGGCGTGGCCATCCCCCATGAGGGGTGATTTCTCACTTTCTGTCTCTCTGTCTCTCTCTGTCTGTCTGGCAAGTGCACATGCCCTGTAGCAGAAAAAAAAAAAAAAAAAAAAAAAACACCCT
>NW_006159512.1:597198-617767 GCF_000334495.1 Tupaia belangeri chinensis
TCTCTCTGTGTGTCTGGCAAGTGCACATCCCCTTTAGAAGAAAAAAAAAAAAAAAAAGAAAATCAACCTCAGAGCTCTTGATCAGAAAGATACACTATTCATAGTGACAAAAGTGATAAATGCACCTTCCTTAGAGATAATCTCTCTAGGCTTTGTGGGAAAGATAGCCAAGACATTCTGAAAGACTGTAAAGCTCCTCAAAAGCTCCTTATGTTACCAGCATGGAATAACTAGTATCACTAAGGCATTGAAGGAGCTTATGTGTTGGATAATGATGGATTGATGGATGAATGAGAGGAGGAAGAAAGAAGGAAAAAGTGAGACAGTTTACATCTTGAAAAGTAAGTGAGTAAAAAGCTAAGTGCCTGAGAATAATACCACACTAGGAAAAGCGATTCAACTGCTTGAGAGAGTAATGTGTAAGAGACGGTGTGACGACTTTGGGAATGTATATAATAATTTTGTTTACACATTTATAAATATGGGGGCATCAAAAGCTTATGGCAAATGGGTGATATGGAAAAAAACTGTGCATAAATTTTTAAAAAAATAAGTTTTGCCCGAAGAAACGTATACTTTCATCTATTTTCCCACAAACTTTCTGAAGTCCTCCCCATATATGATGCTCTGTTCCAGCACTATATATTTTTAATTTTTAAACCTCCATTACCTAAAAGTGGCCTTTTAGGTTCTCAATGAAAAAGTTGTTGGAACGAATGAAGATGATGGAGCCCATAGGAGGACTTTAATAGGGTGAAATGAGACTCGTGTTTTCAGGTGACTATGGCATCAGTTTGAAATAGAGCGTTATGGCTTTAGGGTATGGATTACAGCTGTTTGAGTCACAGCATACACAAAGAAAGAGAGAGAAAGAATAGGAAACTTGGCATGCATTGCTCTCGATTTTTAGGTTTGCACACTAACACATGATGTATTTCTTATGCTGTCATAAACAAAAACAGGTTAAGAAGCCATTTTAGAAACAATGGATTGGGGCCAGTCGATGACATGGAAGTCAAGATGGCTGGATCCCACATGGTTGACTCCCTAGTTTAAGTCCTGAACATGGTTGCTTGAAAATCCCACAGGGCATGTGTGCATGCATGCCCAACGTTCAGAGAGGAGAATGGAGAGGAAGAGATTGCTGCATGGCCAATCCCTTAATGGGTGATTTCTCACTTTCCCTTTCTCTCTGGTGAACACATGTACCCTAGGGCAAAACTAAAAATGAAAATAACAACAATAACAAAGAAAACACAGGACTGAAATTTGGAGAAGTAGAGAGAAGGAAAGAGGGAAGACAGGTTATGTATTTGTAACTGAGACAGAAAATAATGAAGGCCTGAACTAGGCAGAAGTTGCCTTATGTTGCCAAGAGCTATATTGAGCTAATTCTCTGCCTTACATTTGGTTGTTGGAAAAGTCATGAGACATTTTTACTATGCAAAACTATGTCTTGACTTTGCCAATGAACCAATGTATATCTATGTCTTGAGTTTGGTAATAAGGAAAGGAAGCACTAAGTTTATTATCAGGGAACTTTTGTGTAGTATTGCTTTTATTACAAAACTGGGACATATATCTTTGTGTAAATGAGCTTAATTTGTTTTAGAAAAGTGAATCTTTAAAAAATATTAAAAATTATTGCTACTGACTTATGTGATACCTGAGTCTCATTCCAGTGTTGAAATTACTAGACTAATAGATGTTGCAGAGGAGGGGAAATGTCTGTGTAGAGGGATTAGGATGTACAGTTGGAGGTTGTATTAGTTTCCTATGGCTGTTGTAACATATTACTACAAACTGGGGGAGGATCATGGCATGAAGATTCTGTTGGGAATGCCTGGCTCCATGTCTCTGTTTCTCAGTCCCCCTCTTTCATGGAAATAATAAATAAATACAATTTTAAAAAGAGAGAGAGGGTTTGTCCTACAGCCTTGTGATTAAAGAAAGTCAGTTCCCCATGGCAAACCATACAGTTTGAATCCTGGTTCCTATGACTTGGAAAACACACCTGGTTCATGTGTGTGCATGACCAAAACTCTTACATGATAGAGAAGTGGAGAAGGGATTGCGATGTGATCAAACCCCATTGGGGGTGTTTCCCCTTTCTCTCTTTCTCTCTGTCTCTGTTTCTCTCTGGCAAACTCACATGACCTTTGGCTACTAAAAAAAATTTAGAAAGAGCAAGAGAGAAGGAGGCATTCACATATATAATTTTGGGCAATTGCCTAACCTTCCAGGTTCTCAAAATATCTTCTGCAAAAGAAGCAAGTCAAACTGGATAAACCAAAGTTCTCTTACACGTTGTTCAAGTTTATTATTTTCTGTAAGAACTCGAGAGCAGGTGTCTAAGTCCCCAGCCTGCTTTTTTTCCCTTCTTGTGATGTTAAGTGCTTGTAGTCTGCCTGCATTATCGCAAGGAGGCTTGCTGGCATCTGTGGAAGCTTCACCCAGAGCAGCCTGTTTCTTTCCTAGTGAATGAGTCCCTGGAGAACTCCAGAATGGAAGCTACCTCCTTAAGCAAATTAAAAGTTTTATTGGCAGGATATAATTTGATAATGTACACATATATTGTCATTATAACTTAGCAAGAAAGAATATTCAATTTGGAACACCAGCAGAAGTGCCGACGGAAGTTTGGGTATGAAGCACATCATCGTCTCGGGAATTTTTGTGTTCAGTAATTGCTTGTCGAATTTGAATGGGATGGTCTAGGAAAACAATTCTCTGTGCAGTCTCTACATTTGAAGGAAACCTCTGGTGCCCTGGCACTGTCCGGGGTGAGCCCACTTTTCCTTCTACTTCAGAGTTGAAAACTTGGGGTTGTACTCAATCCTAAGGTTCTAACAGCCCCTTCAACCTCACCATCTCAAGCTTACTTGTGGGATGACTCTGTTCCCTTCCCTTTGGTGTCTAGAGCCCCTGGCATTGACTTCACTCCAGGACTCCAGGATTCAAATGACCCTGCAGCCACTAGCATCTCTCACTCTAAATGGCCTCAAGCAGTTTGAGCGCTTTGGGCTTCTAAAGCCTGGCCCTTTTAGGTTCATGGTTTCTGTCCTGAAAAACCCTTGTGTTGCTACCCCTTCCCTCTGAGCATCAAATCTTCAGTCAGATACTTAACACCTAGGAAACACCTTCTACAGCGCTCCATTCCAGTCTGTCAAAACCACCTTTCTCCCAACTCTTCCTTCTGAAATATGGGATGAAAAAGGAGGAGAAAGTAAACCCTCTTAGGTGCTAACTGTCCAAACCCTGGCCCTACTCTGGTGCTCTCTAATGCCCCACAGCTCCAAGGCTGCCTCCTTTATGTAGCAACCTGGCATACACAGAGGCCCCCAGGCTTCACTCTTATTTACTAAGGAGCCTGCATTTTACCACTTCTTGACTTTGGACTTGCCAGCTTAAGCGCAACTTCAATTTACCTTTTTTAAACTGAATAAACCTGTTCATGTGTTTCTATCATTTAAAAAAAAATGCTTGGTTTTCATTTGTTTTTAATTGTCAGGAGTACATGCATTTGCCAGACACAGAAAGAGAGAGAAAGCACCCCCTAATGCAGTGAGGGCACACCACAATCTACTTCTTCCACTTTTTCATCCCATCACAATTTGGGGCATGCATGCACATATGCCCAGTGTGTTTTTCAAGTATCCATGGTTTATATTTGAACTGCAGTTGGCCATATGAGATCCAGCTCTCTGTTCACAGTACTTAACCACTGGGGCTGGTTCTGGTGTGCATTTTTTGTTTGTTTGTTTCGTTCTAATTTTTTAAAAGAAGTGAGAATTTCAGACATACGAATTTTCCAGTAAATAAAAATAGTTGGAGAGTGAATAAAAGAATTGAAAGACCTTGTATCAGTAACGATACGAGATAGCTTTAAACAGACACAGTAGGTTGAACTTCCCTAGAAAATGAAGTAACAAGTCAAGAAAATCTGTATGCGATTGGGACACTTACTCTTCCCTTGTGCAAGAGCTACCTTTTCCAGGAATTAGACCCGTGCTATTATTAAATAATTCTACACTATATTTGGGTATAGATATTTAACCATGGCAAGCTCCAGCTTTATACTGGTCTTTAGTCAAAGAAATATTTTTGCGTAATCTAAAAACATTAAATTTTTCTTACCTGACAAGACATTGCCTCTCACTTCAGTGCTTCTGTTCATTTTTATGTAGCTTCTGCCTCATTCCAGAAACTTCCCCTGAACCTGCCTAAATTCCTGTTTTCAGTGCTCACTAATCCTCCCTATGTCTCTATCATAGTACATGTGATACATTAAAGCTGAGTGAGAATGTACCTCTCTCCCTAAATTGTTGATTGCTTTTGGTTCCGAGACTTATGCACTCTTACTTTCCTACTGCCAAGTATCGTGCCTGCCTCTAGACCATATGCGGAGAGTGGCTGCTGAAGTGAGCTTCTCAATTTTATTTCTCCTTCTCTTCTCCATGCTGGTCATTCCCACTTATTCTTCTGCATATGCAGTGAGCTTTTGTGCTGCTGTTTGACCCTATGCTTGTGTTTGTATTGGAGAATGAATATCAGCTTGGGATAGAAAGCAAGATCTGTTTAAGCAAGAATTAGGTGCCCAACCATGGCGGCACGAGCATAGGGTGTCACAGCATGAAGATGGGGCTGCATGGAAGACTTAAGTTTGGTTTCCAGACTAACATAAACAGGCTAGGCCTGGGAGTGGATGCCTGTAATCCTATCTAACTGGGAGGTTGGGACAAAGGATTGCGATATGGTGAGACACCAGGCACATGTATGTGCATACCCAAAATCCCGAAAGGAGAATGAAGGAGAAGGGGTTGTGGCATGGCCATACCTCCTGGAAAGTGATTTCTCACTTTTCCTTTCTCTCTGTCTCTCTCCAGTAAGTGCAAGTGACATATGGAAACAAGATCTAAAAAAAAATAAATCAATATAATAAAAAAAATGATGCCAGCACCCTGCCAGGTACATGCCTGTAATCCAAGATTTTGGGGAGCTGAGGCAGGAGGATCACGAGTTCAAGCTACCCTAGGATAGAAATGAGAAAGATATAGTCCATTTTATCAAGACAGCTTAGAGACTCTATCTCTATAACACAATATCAGAGCTTTGGTACAGAGGTCAAGAGACCTCAGTTGAAACTTAACTGTGCTACTTCTCAGCGAGGTGACATGTTGTGGTTGTCAGGGCAACGTGGAGTCAGATACATCTGAGTTGGAAACCCCATGCTGCCCTCTCTCCCATCCCCTCCTTTACTGCTTCCTAGTCCACTGCTATTCCCATCAGAGATTCTCATTGCCAAAGGCTTTTTATTTATAGGATCCACCTCCTTCAGAAGGCAGTTGGAGTCGATATAGCCAATATGACTTAGTGCTGCTTTGGTTCTATTTTAATAACTCTCTGAGTGACATTTGGCCAATCTGTTAACTCATCTTTAAATGAAGTGGCCTAGATAATCTCTAAAGACCTCTCTGGCTCTAAAATTTAATAACATTCTATGTACCTTTTGGAGAAAAATGTGTTAGACAGTCAAATACACTTTATATAGTCAAGATACGGTCCAACTCACTCTCTTCAGTGATGATTCTGTACTCTACTCATTCTATACTCTTCCTGAATCTGTAGGAGACATTGGTAGGTGGCAGTCTCTGTGAGAGAGATTAGAAAGATAAATAAAACATTGTCTGTGCTGCTGACATGTCTCCTGGAGAGGTAGTCATGGTAATATAGCAATGACATAGAATGTGATGAGAAGTGAGTGGAAACTTCTGGCGTATGTCTTTATCTCCTAGGAGGATGGGCATTTATGAACATGATATGAGGTAGATTTTCTTTTCATCTCCCCTGCCCCCTGCCTCACTACACACAAACACTCAAATGAACACGCACACCTTCAGTGCAGCTTAATACATAAAATAATCCACTATGTGCAAAGTAAAGTGTATAAACGAGGGGCCAGCTGGTGGCACAGTGGTTAAGACACTGAACTCACACATGGCCAACAATGGTTCGAGTCCTAGACCTAGTGACTTGCTTTCTTACTTTCCTCCCTCTCTGGTGAGTGCATATGTCCTATAGCACTTTGAAATAAATAATAATAATACATTTTTTAAAATAAAATTATTTTTAAAAGTGTATAAATGAGAAAGATATAGTTTATTTTTATTTTTATCAAATAGTTTATACCTTATACTGGGAGAAGATCTGCTTCTGAACATCTGAACTATAAGGTAAAATGATTTTCATCCCATAAGTAATGTCTAAAAACATTACTAAGGGGGATCCTAAGAAGAGAACACAGTCAAGTTTGAGCCCCAGGAAAGGTATATGGAGAGGCTGGCATATCACATGGACTTTTACTTTTTTTTGCTAGAGATACTATGCACTTATCGGAGAAAGACAGAGACAGGCAGAGTAGAAATCAACCCCCATGGGGAATGGTCACACCATACTCTCCCTCTCTCCATCTCTCCCTCCTTTCGGGATTTTGGTCACACTCACATATACACATGATCAGCATGTTTCGCAAGCTTTTAGGTCCAGGACAAAACTGTATGGTTGACCATGTGGGGTCTAGCTACCTTACCCATAAGGCCACAGAGCTGGCCTGTTAACTCAGACAGACATTCAAAGTGGCTAAGAAATTTCTACTAAGGATTAAGTATTGGCCGAAAATTTCAACTTAGAGTAAAATCATGTTCTATTTCCCTTTTCAAAGTTGCGCATTTTTTAGCACTTTCACTCTCCCCCCCCCCAAGCCATTGAATCACATTCTTACCAAGAGTGGCTGTAACTAGGTACGATTTAATTAAACATTATGTAAAACTGATCAAATATGAGAGGTAGGAGTTATTTTGATAAAAAATTAAATTGCTTTAAAAAGGTTAAATAAAAGTGGGTCATTTAAAAATCACTATTAAAGGGGCACAGGTGGTGCAGCAGGGAAACGTTATGCTCTGTGAGACTGACCACATGGGAAGGTTGCTAGTTCACATCTGGAGACCTCTGAATACAACAGATACATGTGTGCCCATGATCCAGGCTGGGGAAGCTGGGGGTGGATTGTGGCATTGAGACTCTGCTGGAGGTGCTATACTCCTGTCTCCACCTCGCTCTCATGGCATAAATAAATAAACTTAAAAAAAAAAATGCCATTCTGAAGAACCACACTTAAAGAGAAAAAGCTTTAACTTTCCATACAATTTGGTTAAAATAAAACATTGGAATTAAATATGGATCATTTCTATGATCCTCTGTATTATTTGACTTTTTCAATTAAATTTTCCAAATTGTGTTATGCATAGAGCCTCTATTTTTTTGGGGGGGAGGTTAAAAAGAGGTTTATGCCTTAGGGAATGTACGTACAGAGAGAGATAGGGAGGGTTAGAGGGAAAGTGAGAAATCATTCCCCAGGGAGGATAACCATGCTGTAATCCTTCTCCTCCTGAGATCTTGGGCACACATGCACATGTACCCCATGTGATTTTCAAGTCACCAGGTCTGGGATTCAAACCCTTGTTGACCATGTGGGAGTCTAGCAATGTAACCATAATGTCATCTGCTGATCTCTCATTTCACTTTTGTGGTGAGGAACATGAGACTCAGAGGGATTAAATAATTTTTCTGAAGTTGTGCTGCTAAAAGGCGTAAGAACTAGAATGTATACCATTTCTTTTTCCAGCATGATTGCCATGCAAATCAGTCAAGATAAACACATTACTATCCACATCATCATCAAATAGCTTTTCATTTTTTTTCAGATTATTATTATTTATTCTCATTTTTTTTAAACATTCAATCACTATACTTCATTTGGCTTGTAAAGAGAACTTACCTAACATGAAATACTTCTCAGACCAGTCCAGTTGAGAATACTATACATGTTATTATCAACAGGAAATAAACCACTTCTGTGTCCCACAAATATCATGCCTCTCTATTTGTTCTCATGTTATCCTTCTCTATACTAACCCTTCTCCCCCACCCCCTCATTCTACACTGTCTTCAGCATCCATAACTATTTTCACTGCTTTTATTCCTTTCAAATCTCTACCATAGAGTGTGGATAGTCAGTATATATTAAGTGAATATATACAATATCTTTCTTTCATAGCCTGCCTTGCTTCACTCAGCAATAAATCTTCCATATTCAACCATTTTCTATCAAATGCCAGGGTCTAGTGTTTTTTTTATGGCTGAATAGTATTCCAGAGAGCATATGTGCCACACTTTTCAATTCATTCATCTATTTGTGGACGTTTGGGTTGGTTCCATGTCTTAGAGATCATGAATAATGCTGCAATAAACATTGATGTGCAAGAGCTTTTCTGATTGAGCATTCTCCTGTCCTTTGGGTAGATACTTAGAAGTGGGATTGCTGGATCAAATGGTAGTTCCATTTGTCCTGAGCTGCTATATTAATGTTACCCTAACTGTGAATCCTTTTTCATTCTGCAGACTATATCAGAGCCATTGAACATCATAGGAGTTCTGCAACAACTCATTGGTTTGATTGACTATGAGAGGCACTGTGTGTCTACACTTAATATATACCAAACATATACACTCTATGACAGAAACTGAAATGTTGGAAGGTACAAAGATATGGAGAGCAACTGTGGATACTAGAAACAGTGTGGGAAGAGGATGGAAAGTGGGGAAGGGTGAGAAAAAGGGAATCAAGGGGAAAAAAAGAAGCAAAACATTTATGAGACACAAAAGTGGAAAATTGTCTGTTGATAATGTGTGGTAATATCTTTGACTGAGCCAATATACAGTATATTCATGCTGGGAAAATGTGCTTTGTATGTTTTAATAATTCACAGTGATCAAATGTAAATAAATAAACAAATGAATAAAATAAAAATGCTGAATAGATGTTTAACATCACAGGTAGGGATGGTTGTTCTATTTTGTCAAACAATACACAATTCAATGAGTTTTATTTTAGATAATCACCAATCCTAATGGAACTGTTTAGAACTCTAAACATCTGGTAATATGCCTCGCATCCTTAGACTTCAGGAGAAATAAGACTTATGTTTAAATATTTAATGTGGCTTATTAATCAATTCCATGTCCAGTGAAGCCAGTGAAGAAAAACAGTCACTGGTTCTAAGAGAGGTGGCATCCCCAAACACTCAGGGTTGAAATCCTGGCAATTCTGCTTATATGGCACTTGGGCAAGAACTATTTACCTCCTGGGACAGTAACTTCATTTCTTATATATCAATGCCTCATTGATAAAATGGAGGATAATAGGATCTAGCCAAAGGCTGTTATGATGATGTGCTTAAATATACATATGTATATATACCCATATTAATCTTTATATTACTTAGAACAATGGGGCGTTTGGCAGTAAATACATGTTTGCTATTATTATTAGATATGAAATAGTTTTCACTGGTAATTTAGTACTTATTCAAACTTGTTGTCTCATTTGACATCCCAGAGCCCAGAGAAATTAATTACTTTTTTACCTAATTCATAGATGAGCTCATAGTGAATGAAGTGTTGATGTCTTACTAAATTTCATAATTAATTTCATAAGGCAAGATTGACCTCTACTATACAAAAGGTTCGAAGCTACATCTGAGGCCAACACAAATCCTTAATAGGTGGAGAGAGTGATTGACTACTGGCACTTAGGGTTAGAGATTGACCAAAGGAATTTAGTTTGAAGGCAACTTAAAGGGCCTAGGAAATTATTTTTGTTGCACTTTTGCTTCATATAACTAGCAAACGCCAACGTATTTCTTGAAGAGTAAGTCTGAATTATATTTTTTGAAGAAACCAGATTTGTAAAACTGTAGTCAATACCAATAATTCCCCAACTGGCTACAGGTGAGAGTCCTTCCGGAAAAGCATTCCAACTTCCACCTGTTTAGAACTATGGGCTCAGTATACTTTCAAGTGCAGCTCAGAATGTCTATTTTGAAACTCTTACTCCCTCTTCCAACTCCAGGATTTGTAGCTAAGTGTGTATACTGTTGTACAAATGCACCCCCCTCTGGTGGAAAGGAACTGAAGTGCAGGCCCAAGTTCCTTTTTGACCAATGTAATTGGCCATTTGACCAGGCTTCAAAGACGTAAAAACTATGGAGTAACCTTAGCTTGTTACATTTTGGTGCCTAAGAAATATATGAGAAGTATTAAATTAGATAGCCAGATTTGAGGATGTCTGTATATTTAAATTTATTCATATAGGCTCAGTTTTTCAGCAACAGAGAATGAAGTTCGCAGGAGCACGCGGCTGCTCACATTCATCTCTAATTCAAGGTGAATTGCTGCCAGAATCCAAACCTACTTCTTCCCTTGCCTTGCACTTTGTCCATCCGAATTGTCTTCAATCACGGTAATACTTTTAAACTGCAGTTGGTTATATAGAGCATTGTCTTTTACAAAGACTAACTGGCAAGAAGGTTAGTGAGTTTCAAAGCAATATTTTTCTTGACTGAACACAGTGTTTTGGTTTTCTCAGCATCTCTCTTTCTGGCTGCTTTTGTCACTTGAGTTCTACAGCCTTGATTTTCTTGTCCCAGAATCACGTTCTTGACAGTTCAATTGTCAGTGCCAGTTCCTTTCCATGGTTACTTTTCCCCTTGTTCTTCTAAGTGTGGCTGTTTCTAATTTGCATACTGTATAGAATTTTTTTATTTTATTCTTATTCCCATCTCACTTTGTTTCCTCTTGAGCTTCTGTGTTTAATACCACTCTGCAGGAGTCTAAAGGCAAAATAAGCAATCTGTTTATTACTTACGGAAGGGTTGGTTACTAACCTGAATTCCTCCAGAGGCCAGATTAGCTTTTAAATGAGTCAAACTAGCAGGTGGGGACTGGGATGAACAGACAATAACAATACACCCAGGTGGATGTTGTCATGCTAGAGACAGGGTCAGGGGTTCCAGATCACTGTGTTTTAATAGAAGACAATAACCCCAAAATTTAAGTAAAATATCCTGACTTTTAAATTTTGGCATCTGAGTCAATTATTTTTTTTTTTAAATCTGTTAAGGAAAACAAAAATAGAGTAGAAAATGACCTGCAGTGTCCTTTTGCACACTCTTGTAGAAATGATACTGCCTTTCCTGGTCTTATCGGCCCCGCTACCCTAGGAGTCCAGTTCTCATTGTTGCTGAGTTGCAGTCATCTCCTCTAAGCACAGCCACCAATACGATAAATGTTCAGGGCTTTCCTGGATCAACTGCAGAAGAGTCTAGCTTGTACTATGAATTGGCCAGTAGGGAGTTCAGATTGGAACCTTCTGACCCCTCATCTTTTCATGGGGAGGGACAGCAAAGAGTGTCATACTCTCTTTTCTGCTTCCTCTCTTGTTTCTTGCCAGAGGTGGAGGACAAACTGAGTGAAAATGTGGAAGCAGAAGTGCCTCCTTTCTTGCTTTCCTTTTGATTCAGCAAGGGTCCATGCTGTTCTGCTTCTCTGTGTTGTAAACATGACCTATGTAGTAGCAATGTTGTCTTTGACCCAGTGAATAGATCTTTCTTTCTTCCTTTTTTCTTTCTTTCCCTCCCTTCCTTCCTTTCTTCCTTCATCCCTTCCTTCCTCCCTCTCTCTCTTTATTTCTCTTTCTTTTTCAGTCTTTGCTATAGGCACAAGTGCTTGCTTGAGAGAGAGAGGGAGGGAAAGTGAGAAATCATCCCTGGGAAGGATGGCTAAACCACAGTCCCTTCTCCTCTTGAAAACACATAGTCACATACACACCTGGTTTAATTTTCTAGCCACTGAGTCCAGGACTCAAACCATGCAGTCGGTCAGGTGGGATCCAGTCACCTTAACCTCCATTCCACCTACTGGCTCTGAGTACCTCTTTACAATCTGCTTCAAAATTAAGAAGCCCAGTTGTCATACTACTCTACAGTTCCCAATCCACAGCAAGTGGAGCTAACCCTGGTCTCCATCCGCTTGACTCCTCTGTCTCTTAGCAGTTTAAAACTCTAGCAGTGAATAGGGTATAATTTCTAATCTTGAATACCAATTTTTAGATTCTTTGACATTAAATCTACTTTAATCTCAAACCCATTTTAGCATAATCTATCTTTTGTTACTTCCTTGGCATATATGCATGATTCTTGTCCAGTTCTTTTATTATTATTATTATTTATTTAGAGAGAGATTGCTGATATAGGACATATGTACTCACTAGAACAATAGAAAGCAAGACATTACTCTCAGGGAGGGTGACCATATCAGAATCCCTTCTCCTCCATTCTCCTCTTAAGATCTTGGGCATGCACACACATGTGCCCAGCCTATTTAAGCCACCTGGTCTGGGACTCAAACCACGGTCGACTATGTGGGAGTCCAGCAGTGTGACCAATACACTATCTACTGGTCTCATATGTCCATCACATTTAAAAGCACTAATTTAACGTAGTAAGCTGGCACCACCCTCTCTTTAAGTGCCTCTAGTCATGTTCCATCCATAGGGTTGCATTTGAGTTTCCAAACTTCTTTCACTGGGAGGGGTAGGCAATCAGCAAAGCTCACTAGACCTGCTATAAGTTTCTTTTTTTTTTTTCCCACTTGAGAATACTGTGCACATCATCATCAACATCATCTATATCTCACAAATGTCTTACCTCTTATTTTTTCTCCATAAATTTTTCAATTCTTTTCAACATGTCCCAAGGATAGATCAACTCATTTGTATCCTGGAAAGCTGGAAAGAAAATGTTCCAGTTTGTTTTTTGCCACTAGGGCTTACCATTGGTATCTTTTTCTTGAAATAGTCTTCCAAGATCTTTTCTGCTTGAGCATCATACTTGGACCTAGGTCTCGTTACCCTGTAACTAGTAACTCTCTTGTTATTTTCTTCCTTCCAGTGAAGTTCATAGACATAGATTATCATATTTATCTCTTTTGATGTTAAGCCTGAAAGAGGAAACAATACTTTTTCTCTTCTCATAAAATGTCATCAGAAATCATCAAATGTTTGTATAGGAAACATTTCTTTTCTCCTGAATCTTTTAATCATGCCCATGTTCAGAGAAGAGGAGGAAAGAGAAGAGAGGCCAGTGGATAAAGTACCTCAGGTCTTGTTTATGTTCATCAAAGATGAATTCCATTAAATTGGATTCATTAGGAGCATGAAGATCATCACCATGACTTCAGTAATAAAGAGAAAAACAAAATGTAGGATTTTATGAAGACAACCACACGCTTGAAACTGTAGAGAAAAAAAAAATTATTCTTAAGTTGTCATGGTTTTCAAGGCTTAGTACATGGCATTCATTACTGTCCATTAACCATGTTAAATCTCAGGGTAAAGGGTTTTACTCATGGACATAATTCTGACACTTTTGTGGAAGAGGGTCTTCCAGAAATGTGGTAGCAGTTCTTCCCCATCTAACTCAGGACCTCCTGCCTTTCATCCAGCTCCTCCCACTATAACCTGTGGCATGTGATTCACTCAGGGATGGCTTTCACCCCTTCCTTTGCCTCAAAAACTTATTCCACCTTCTCCCAATTAGAATATGTTGTTTCTGTGACATCATTTCTTTAGAAATTCCCTTCATTGAAGTGGACCATTATGTCTATATCCTGTTTAGTCAATTATTTAGGAAGAGAGATGAGCCAATTATTACTTCCTACTGGTACTTCCGTGTATTGGTTTATTGCCACCACCATGTCACAAAATGCTTCCTCTTGAAAACTTGTACCCTCTTTCAAAAAGAAACTAATCACTTGGGATATTACTAATCTTGCCCAAAGGCTCTAGTACCTAAGTTTTTTCATTATTCTATCCCAAATCAGCACCTCCTTGACAGCAAAATCTATGGGACTCGCTTCTAAATGTCCTGGTTTTGCTTGTTTTCAACTCTGATGACCTGTCTCTCCACTATTCCTTTAGTTTTAAATTCTTAGTCTTCTTTCACAACTTCTAATCTGTTTTTTCCAATCACCCAGAGTTTTTCAGACTCAAGCACTTTGTTTTTTCACATTTTTTACTCTATTGACCAACCCATAAGGTGCAAAATTCTCCCTTGCTGGACACTTTCATACCCTACTCCTTTCCTGCCCCTTAAATTATCCATCAACCTTTTCTTACTCTGCCTCACTCCTATTAATTCAATGCATACAGTTGATGTTTCCTGTATGCAATGATTGTGTGAGCCAATGATGTGAATAGTGCTTTTCCTCTCTTTCACTCTCTCTATCTTTTGTGTGCTGGCCTTGTTTGTAATGATGCCTTACATTGCATTAAAGTATTTTTTTAATACTTAGTATTTTTTAAATCTAATCTGTTCTCACTTCAAACTCTACTTTTCCCACTGCCTTGTGAACATCTACTTTGTAAACTTTCAAAACTCAGTTTATCTTCTTGGTTTCCCTGTTTTGGTAACAGCATTGCAGTACCCTAATCACACCAACGTATCATGTTCACCTTACTTCCCACATTTCTTCACTTTACTCTACCATATTACTCCACCATATTTCTCCACTATCAACTTTTTTAGCTTCTCTGCTCTGTTCTAGTCTGTCATCCTGATTCAGTCTCACTACCTTTCAACTATTACGACTATCCCATGGACTATCCCATGAATAGTTCTTTAATTTAATACGTACCCTAATGTATTTTCTTAAATAACTTTCCTACTTAAATTATTTTACTAGCTAGCTGCTTCCTGAGAAATAAAATCTGAGAACCATGCATCAAAATCGTTCATTTCTGTCCTTAGCATGTTGTTCTAGACACTTTTGGAATACCATTGCACTTATTCCATGTTCCTGGAGGGGAGAAAAAATCTGTGATGTGGGAAGTCTCTAGGTTTCCACTATTTCAAACTTCTGAAATCCTTTTAATTTTTCTCTCTCTGCCTTTGAAAATTCTATCCAGAATTGTCTATTTCGAAGTTAGCACTCTCCGTTAAGTTTTATCTGACTAATTTAATCATGTTTCCTTTCCTAGTTATTCATACCACTTTGCTTCTCTCTTGCTTTTGTCTCTTACCATATGTCTGTCTTATGGTAGAATCGATGTATCCCCAATATTTCATTGGGGCAAAAAGGGGTAGAAGCAAAATGGCCACTGGAGAGTCTAATTAGTTTGATGTCAAATGCCAGTAACTCTGATGCATACCTGTTTTGAATCTTCGATAATTTACTCAAATTTTAAGCCTCAGTGATTTTGTCTTTTTTTTTTTTTGATTGAGGACAATGATACCTACTTTTATAAGTTTGTGTTGAAGATTAAACGGTAAAAGCATGCTTTTAATATAAATTTTGTTAGACAACAATCAGAAACTACAGGGAAGTTCTTAGACACTGTAGGAAGAAGTCAGAGGGTGGTGCAGTAGTAGAACTTGCTTGTGAGGGAAGTTCTTAGACACTGAAGGAGGAAGCCAGAGGATGGTACAGAATTAGAACTTGCTTGTGAGGGAAATTCTTAGACATTGTAGGAGGAAGTCAGAGGATGGTACAGTATTAGAACTTGCTTGTGAGGCAGAGGTTTCATGTTTACTTCCAGAGACCTTCCTGAATATATTGGACAGTCGTGTGCCCAAGATCTGGAGTTGGCTAAGGGGGGTAGATAGTAGCATCAAGACCCCATTGGGAGCTTTTTTTCTCCCTCCCCCTCCTTTTTTCCTAGAAGAAATAAAGAAAGAAAAACTATTACAAAATAAATAAATTGGAGGCAAGCATCCATTATTTATCTTCGTATTCCTTCCCTCACCCCATGCTTAGTGCCCTGTTTGGTAGATGTGCTGGTTAATATTTATTGAATAGATAAGCAAACAAGTGAATGGACTAATGATTAAAAGACATGTCCTGGGCCAGGTGGTGGCATGGTTGTTAAGGAGCTGGATCCTACATGGCTGACTGTAGTTCAAGACTGGCAGCCTAAGAAACATGCCAGGTACATACATGTCTGTGTGTGCTTAAAATCCTGAAAGGAGAATGAGATGGAGGAGAAGGAATTGCAGCATAACTTTACCCTTTGTGGGTGGTTTCTCATTCTCCTTTTTCTCTCTCTGTTTCTCTCCAGCAAAGCACATATACCCTCTGTCAAAACTTAAAAATAAAAAAAGAAAGACCTATCTTGTGTGTTTTTTGTCTTCTGTCTTATTGAGTAAAATGCATCATGACTTTTCCAATAACCCAGTAGTTTCCTAGGATCGCTACAACAAAATACCACAAACCAAGTGGCACAAAAAGAGTTCGTCCAGCAGGTGGCATGGTGGTTAAGGCAGCTGGATATCACATGGTCAACTCTGCAGTTTGAGTTTCAGACCAGGCAGCTTGAAAAGCTCCAAGTGCTTGTGCATGTATGCCCCAAATTCTGAGAAGAATAGAGAAAGGAATGGCCATCCCCCACACACAGGGAGGGTAATTTCTCACTTTGCTCTCTTTATTTCTCTGTCTCTCTTTGGTGAGTGCATGTGCTCTATGACAAACGTCTAAAAAACAAGCAAGCAAACAAACAAAAATCCCCCAAAGTTCATGGGCCAGCCAATGGTGTGGTGGTTAGTGCAGCTAAATCCCACACGACCAATAACGCAGTTCGAATCCTGGAACCAGCAGCTTGAAAAACACACTGGGCATGTGTGTATGCATGCCCCAAATCTCAAAAGGAGTGAGAAGTGGAGAAGGGATTGTGGTGTGACCTATTTCCCACAGGGGATTCTTTATCACTTTCCCTCTCTATCCCTCTATTTCTCTCCAATGAGTGCACATGCCTTCTGGCAAAATTAAATAACGAAAACACGTGTTGAACAAGTTCTACGATGGTACCACTCTCCATCTTCTTCCTACAGTTTCTTTTTTTGGGGAGAGGTTTTCGCTATAGGGCGCGTGCACTTGCCAGACAGACAGAGAGAGACAGAGAGACAGAAAGTGAGAAATCACCCCCCAGGGGATATGGTCACACCGCAATCCCTTCTCCTCCATTATTCTCTCGGGATTCTGGGCACGTAGGCACACATGCCCGGCGTGAGTTTTAAGCCACCAGGTCCAGGACACGAACCGCGGTCGACTACGTGGGAGTCCAGCAACATAGCCATTATGCCAACTGCTGGTCCCCTTCCTACAGTTTCTAATAATGTCCATGTAGTTTCTGATTACAGTCTAACAAAATTTATGTTAGCTGCATGCTTTTACCATTTAACCATGGTGTGTAAACTTACTTTATAAGTTAAATGATATATAGTGATTTAATGTATAAAATAAATCAAAATCAAAATCAAATGAAATGAAAGCTATTGGGGGTATATTGACTCTACCATAAGGCAGACACACAGTAAGAGACAAAAGGAAGAGGGAAGCAAAGCACCATTGTCTGTCTAGGGAAGGAAGATGTGATCAGGGTGATAGCAGGCTTGGTTCCTTCGGAGGGCTGTGAGAGAGCCCCTGATCCGTGCCTCTCACCTGGGTTCTGCTGATTTGCTGGCAGTCTTTGATAATCCTTGGCTCATCGAAGCAGCTCACCCCTGTCTTCACCATCTCATGATGTTCTCCTTGTCTTGCCATCATTTCCACTCCATACATGTCTCTTTCTGATGTCCATATTTTCCCTTTTTATAAAGGTATTGTCATATTGGCTCAGGGCCCACCATAATAACCTCATTTAATTTGATTGCTTGCAAAGGCCTTATTTCCACATAAGGTCACATTCACAGGTATTTGTGGCAAGGACTTCAACATCCTTTGGGGGAATACAGTTCAACCTGCAATATCTTCTAATTTATAGTAACTACAATCTAGGGGTGGCTCTGGGGCCTGCTGGTTAAGACAGCTAAATTCCCTATGGCTGACTACATGGTCAGATTTCCAGACTGACAGCTTCAGAAACATGCCAGGTGCATGTGTGGTGTGTGACCAAAATCCTCAAAGGAGAGAGAAATGTAAGAGAAGGGATTGCAGCATGACCATTCCCCATGGGGAGGAGTATGCTTTTTCCTGTCTCTTGCTCTCTCTGGCAAACACTCATGCTCTCTGGCAAAAAAAAAAAAAAAAGAAAGAAAGAAACAAAGAAAGGAAAAAAAACACAATTCTGGTCTATATGGGGATAAAAGATCAAGACCAACATAAAAGTAGTTGATGAACAGTTATGTTACACTGAGTGACATAAGCCTCTAAGCATGCTGAGACTTAAGAAAAATCATGGCTTGCAGGGTCAAGGAAAGCTTTATGGACACAGGGCCATTTGATGGTGGGTTCTTTCCTTAAATAAATGTTACTCCTAAATAAGCACATTTTCTATATATCGTTACTGCTTAACATTTTGAAATAGCGTTGGATTATTCAAGGTAATGAGACAGCTCGAACAATAGGATCAGCCTGTTAATGTAGCACACAATAAATGTGTGTTGCAAGAAAGAAGTTTCCAGGGAACAAGAATTGCTATGGTAACCCGATATATCATTAAAAATGTAATGAATAAATATCATCAGGGTCTCAGATTCAACACACAGAAAAACTTCAAGACTGAGATAACTAAGTCGTCCTTATACTGATTGCTCAGTGTTTTGTAAGCTAAATCAGAGTGATTGTCCATTAGCCCAAAAGTAGTAATATTCAAATAATCCAAGACTCCATAAGGTGCATAAAAATTCCCTCCGTATAGTCTTTTCATTTAAATTGCTGCCGTTTTCCTCAAAATATTAATTTTAGCTGTAAGAAGTAGTCACAATAATAGACCTGATTATATGCTTTCCAAAAAAAAATAATATTTTGCCAACTCTTGAGAATACAAGACTCTGTAGTATCTTGGTGTTCAATGCAGTATTAGGAAGCAGCTCTTTTTCTTAGAACCCTCCTCTGCTGTTGAAAGATCCACGTTTCACACCCCATCTTTGTCTCTGACCCCTCTCATTTTAATAACTCACATACTCCCTAAGACGTTTCTTGTTGTTTGTTCATCCTGTTTACAATTTATTTATTTGTCCCAAGGGAGAGAGAGAGGCACACCAATAGGATATTTATGCCAGGATCCATCCCTCCTCTCTGACTTGCTTCAGTCAGCCAGAATCACAGGCATGTGCACATCCATCATACAGGTAAGTCCTGGGATGCAAACCCAGGACCTTTCCCATGTGGGCTCAGCATGGCAGAACCTCATGTTTGCACCACTGGCTGGGTCAGTTTAATCAGTTGTTGAGCTTCATTGTATCTGTTTTTCAAGAAAAGAGGCAGCTACTCTAGCAAGTTCAGTGTTAATAAGATGTAGCTTCTTGAGCTGCAGCAATGGAAAGCCCAGTCTGAACAGGGGTAATAGAGGATACATTTGGAGATAAAAGACTTCCCTGCTCTCACTTCTATCAGATGTCCAAGTAGCCACTTTCTGCATCTTCCTTATGTGCACTTTTCTTTTCAGGGTCTCTATGCCCATTTTCCATGGGAAGAATGTGGTGACCTCACCAGTTATCTCTGTGCCCTAACTGTGTTCCTCCTCCTACAGGACCTTTGCACGAGCTATTCCCTCTGTCTGGAAAACGATTTCCTTCCATTTTGCCTAGATAATCGCTCACTTGTCCTTCAGACAGCAGCTACAGCTTACTAGGTATCTTTTCTTCACGATGCTTGTTGTGGTGGCACATACACGACAACTTGATTCATCAAAGCTCCATCACGGAGGTCCGTGATGTCTAGGTTTGCTCACCATTGTGTTTCCAATTCTGGCACATAGTACAGACTCATTAACTATGTATTAAACAAATGAATAACTCATGTTTCTTGGATTATGCTTAGAAATGTCTGACTTGGGTGCTTGTATCCAGGATGCATTTTGTTTGGTGTTTGCACTGGCACTGCAGGTTGGCAATTAGTGTGATGTGTTCTTCTAATCTACAGTCATGCCATTAATGGCTGCTGAAAAGTGAAACATTATATTGTTGTTTTGTTATTTCTGGTAGTATGTTTTGTAAATTGCATCACACAATTACAATATCACCATCCTTGCTGATATGTATTGTTTGTAATATAATATACACAGTGGTTGATGTAATGTAGCCAGAGATTTTCTATGGAGAAGAATGCTAGACTTTAACAGTTTTTGCTGTTTGATTGAATGATTACCATGGTGAATGCAATTGAAAAAATAACAGTACTAGCTATACAAAGACATTTTAAAGTAAATTAGTTCTTTAAGATTGTAAAGTCATGTCAATATTAGGCAGGGACAGATTAATGCCATAGATCTGACAGGCATAAGAGGTGGAGAGTGATATATCTTGGTGCAGGATCTTAGAATCTCAAATGCCACACACACACACACACACGTATATACACACACATATATATTTGTGTGTGTATATATATATATATATTTATGTGTGTATATGTGTATAAACATAATATATATGTATACACACACACACACACACACAATGAAATATTCTCTGTCCTCTAGAAACTCAACATCTAGTCAGGAAAGGGTCCACACAAACATGAAACAAATCTGGATTACTAACGATGTGGTAAAATACACATGCACACATACATAGAGTGTGCTCTTCTGAAGTCATACTTTTAAGGTAGAAACAAACCATTTAAGTCATCTGAAAGGCCCTGCACAACCTGGACCCCAGTAACTGCCTCATTCTAA
>NW_006159512.1:617800-619809 GCF_000334495.1 Tupaia belangeri chinensis
CTCATGCTCACTCCTAGCCACACTGGCCATGGTTTCTCCCTCAGGGCTTTTCATATGCTGCTCTCTTCCCCTGGTTGCTGTGCCCCTAGATGACCACATGACTAGCTTCCTCATATTCTTAAGACTTGACTCTACCACTTTCCAGCAATGTCTATTTTAGCCACTCCATTTAAAACTATAACCCCTGCCAATCTCACTGCCTACACTCTGTCTCCCTTTATTTTTCTCCAACACATTAAGTATTAATGTTTAAAAGAATTATTTATTTAATTACATTTATTATTATTATTATTATCATTATTATTATTATTATTATTTTAAATTTGACCAGAGACAGAAAAAAAAAAGGGAAAGTGAAAAAGCAAGCTGCCTGGTCCAGGACTCGAACCATGACCTCTGCACTATTTTTTTTAAATTAATTTGCAAGGGGGCACATGCATGCGCTATAGATAAAGAGAGAGAGGGAGAGGAGAATCATCCCCCTTGGGGCACAGTCAGGCTGCAGTTCCTTCTCCTCCATCTTTTGTTTTTTTCAGGATTATGGGCATGCATGCACACGTGCCTGTTGTTTTTCCCACGCCACCAGGTCCAGGACTTGAACTGTGTAGTTGTCCATTTGATGTCCAACCACCTTAACCCAGACACGACTATCAGACTATCAAACACTATCATATATTTCGATATATTTTATTTTTCTCTCCCTCATTGTTACAGACCTATCTCACTAAGTTCTGTGAGGACAGAGATTTGGTCTCTTTTCTTCACTGCTATGTCTTCAGTACACGTGATACCTGAGATAACGTAGGAGCCCAATAAATGTTGAAAACAATGAGTGCAAGCCTGGCATTGGCGACAAGAAGACAAGACTCTCTCTCTCCCATGTATTGTCTGTGTAGAGACACAGCATCTAACCTCTGAATGTTCTCTGTAAAATGAAGACTACCCCTGTTCATCATTATCTAAAATTGTTTTTCTATGTGTTCACTCTTCCTGAATTACAGAAGTGAGACTAGCAATTGCACCTCTTTTTCTATAGGTGACCCATGGGATGGCATACAGCAGGTGTTCAATTAGTGGCAGACATTATTATCAGAAAGGTTTTCTGGAGGAGCAGGTTTGAGTAGATAGATTTGATATCCGGTGGTGTAACATTTGCTGTTCTTATCATGCTTACGTGCTTGCCTGCTTTGTACGAGAAGAAATGAGAGTTTTGGAAAAGGCTGAGACTCACTGAGCCATCTGTAAGAGAATAAGATGAAGAACGAGTTCTGGAAAACTGAAACAATTTTAGGAGGCCATGACATGACTAAATGTTGGGTGAAGGTTCTTTCTTCCTGCATGTCTGGATGCTTGGAATTGGCGAAATCAAGTCAGGAGGGCTGGGAGGGAATGCTAGTAGGCCTCTAAGAAGTGGGAAACATTCTCTGGGTTGAGCTGACTGTGGTTATATTGTTGAATATATGTTAATTTATGAATCTGTGCACTTTTACAGTACGGTAGTTAAAATTCATCTAGCTCTATACTCTAGCATATGGAAGTTATAATTCAATAAAAATAGTAAAATTGTGTTTATGGATATATGTGAGTGTGTGTGTGTGTGTGTGTGTGTGTGTGTATGTATATATATATTTGTAGTCCCTGGGGAACTGGCTGTGCAGTAATGAGGTGATGGTTATCAAGAGCTCAGGAAGCACTTAAGAAGGGACAGGTTCAAGCAGGACATTTTTCTCTTATGTGGGGCGTTAAGACCTGGGGCTCGAGAGACAGGGAAGGTCATGGTGCTGCTGCTTGTGCAGAGGAAGTGAGAAGGCAAAACTTGTCAAGCTGTGGCAAGAGACAGAGGAGTCTCCAGGGGGCTTCGTGGGGGCCACTCCATGCTGCGTCTCCTCGTTGAGAACTTTGAAGCAACTTGAGGTCACAGACTCTCTAAAGTTAAAAGAACACCTACAGTGCTTCGAACCATGGAACTTCCTGCCCTGAGCCCATGATGAGAGTTGTACAGTCTCCTG
>NW_006159512.1:620236-629644 GCF_000334495.1 Tupaia belangeri chinensis
GCTGAAAGTTGGAAGTGTTTTTTAACACTGCAAAGAGATGTGGAGACCTCTAGAAACTCGGGCTTTCAAAAGTAAAATCCCTAGTACCAATAGCTCTGAGAAAACTTTTATGAACACTTCGAGGCTGATTTTATTGCATGAAATCATAGAATGACAAAACTGAAAAGGATCTCAGAAGCCATCTGATTCAATAACCTCATTTTCTAGAAGTTAAGCTTTAGGAAGTTATGGCAGGGCTGTATGGACACAGCTGATTCTTATAAAGCGAAAAGAGAACGTGGCGCCCAGTAGCAATTTGCTTCTTAGGACTTCCTCCCTCCCTCCCTCTCTTCCTTCTTTTCTTCCTTCTTCCTTCCTTTCTCCCGTCCTTTTTCAAACTGGAAAAAGTATATTTAGTAATCTCTTTAATAACAGAATAAATAGTTACTTTTCAGATATTAAGAAACTAAGTTTTATTTTAGTTCATGAAAGTCAATAAATACTAATGGACTCAAATTGTTTGATATACTGAAGCTTATTCTGAGCCCTTTATCTAATTGGAACTGTTGAAGTAAAAAGCTTATTTGTTTTTTTTATATAGCCACTTTCTCTGAAATGTGTAAAAAGATTGTTGTAGGGTCAATAGCACCTTCACATAAGGAAAGCAGACACATTAATATCATCATTTTAGGTCACTTGTTCAAACAAATGCAACAACACACTTTAATTTCTTTAATTCACACTAAATTATCAGGAAAATTACTCATGCTCTCAGCATGGGTTCTTACTTCTGGGTCTTTAAAACTAAAACAAAAGAAATGACATGGAAATATTGAGAGAAAAGTCAACAATTAAGATTTTCAATCGTAACTTAGTCATCATCAATTAAACAACCAAGAAAAGTGAATCCGTTTTGAGATGAATTTTAGAACATTTTCAATTAAAAGTGGCAAATTCATTTTCATCTCATAGGTATATCTAAGGTACAATTGAAATCCTAAATATTATTTTTAAAATTAGGCATTATGACTAAAGCCTAATAGATCATCACCAACTCTATTAAGACTTATAATACTTTTTATTTTAAATAGAAAAATAAAAAAATGATTAGTATCGTCTTTTCTTAGAATAGAATATGTTAGGTCAAGGAATTAAGTCATTTTTCTATGTCTCTGAGCACATGGGGGAAAGAATTTGAAAATACACCCTGAGCTTACGTGGTGGGACTCTGCCCCTAAATGGACTTTGCAGTGCTTGTTCTATTCCCACATGAGTCTTCCCTAACCTCTAAATCAGGATTGAAAAGAAAAGTGGGAATGTGGAGATGTGTTTCTCTTTGATCCATATTCTGATCATAAAGGAAACTAGGAATATGGAAATGCGTTTTCTCTTTGATGCAGGTTTTGATCAGCATATTTATAAGCTGCGCAGACTGTTCTTGCAGAGAAATAGAGAAGGAAGAAGTCTCCCACCCTGGTGCTTCTTTGGTTCCAATGTATCTTACATGATTATGGAAAATACAAAGGAGCTCAGCTTTGTGGTGGGGTTAAATCAGATAGTCAACAAGTATTTACTGAGCATCCATGGGGCGCTTAACTTGGAACAGCACCCCAGGCACAAACAGTAACCTCTCACCACTCAGCCCTACGTGTAGGAGATTTAAGAATGGTTAAGAGCTTCACACTGGCAAGCGTTGCCCTATTTATCCTTAATCCAGAAACTGGCAACGCATCTGATATTACGCCATTGTTGCTGTGGTAGCATTCACAAAGGTGGATATGGAAATTTGCCCATATCCTGGAAAGCCCACATCTGTGCCATCTCCTGGTCCTGGTGTGAGTATCATATTATCGTTCTGAGTTCTCCAATTCCCCACATCAAATGGAAATCTCGCTCTATTAGTGATCTTGATTACACCTCTAGAAACTCAAGTAGGCCGTGTGTCACTGACATAATAGATTCCTAATTGGATTTAGTCTCAGCACCACCCCTTCTCTCCTCCTCCTTTTTCTCCTTTTATGCATTTCTATTGCCACCTCCTCCCAAAAACAGAGCCCCAAATGCTTCTCCAACTTGGTCGTTATGGTTATTAACTCTCACATCCAGTTAAGTCAGAAATCCTCCTGTGGCCCTGACGCCATGATGTCTGGGTCTGAGCTGCTTAATTCTGGACTTCTTTCTCTCTTCCTTGTTCCCATAGTTTGAAAATTCAATCAAAAAGCAGGGGGATATGGAGCAGTGTTCCCAGATCTTGATAATAATCTAAGTTATCTAGGAATCATGCTTTAAAAAATAACAAAGTTCCTGGGCCTCATACTTGGAAATTCTTATTTCAATAGGCCTGAGATAAATTCTGCTGATGGAACATATCTGGGAAATGTTGCTTTCCTGTAAAGTCTGCTCTTCAGACTGTGGTCTGCAGAGCTGCAGCAAAGCCTCACCTGGGGTGCCTGAGAAATGCAGAATCTCAGACTTTCTCCCAGACCACTACATCAATCAGAATCAACATTTTAGCCAGGTCCCCACATAAGCATATAAAAGTCTGAGAGGTTCTTCTGTGAAGGATTCTGACCCTAAGGCAGAAAATCTAGGGTGTGCTTTTGAAATGGCTTTTAGTAAAACATAACCTAAGATGCATACTTTCAACTTTCTCTACTCACTTGATCATAAGAAAAAGTTGTCTAGGTGGTGTTTTAATTTTGAGGTGTCTGTTCAGTTTTAAAAAGACCTTTGAGCAAGGTGAATAGAAAGAGAAATAAAAATGTCCAGATGTGTATGTGAGAATGTGGTACATGCAGCATATGCGATGTGTGTATGTATGTGAGAGTGTGTGTGGGTACTGAGTAGTGTGTGTGTGTGTGTGTGGGGTACTGAGTAGTGTGTGTGTGTGTGTGTGTTGGGGAGGTGTATTTGTGCATTTTGTTAGAAAAGGAATAATCCCATTCCCCAGTGTATTTGTTTGCGAGGCTGTAACAAAGCATCACAAACTGAGTGGCTGGAAGAGCAGCAATTTATTTTCTCACAGTTCTCAGAAACTAGAAATCAGAAATCAAGATGTCAACTGGGCCAAGCTCCCTCTGACTGTGCTAAGGAAGCATCTGTCCCAGACCTCTCTTAAGCTTCCAGTAGTTCTATGGCTTGTGGCTGCTGGCAGGACAGTTTCCATCTTCAAATGGGATTCTTCTTGCATGCTTCCATGCTTCTAAACTTCTGTTTTTTATAAAAGTACCAGTCAGGGACCAGCAGATGGCATAATGGTTACATCGCTGGACTCCCATGTAGTTGACCAGGATTCGAGTCCTGGACCTGGTAGCTTAAAACTCACACCGGGTGAGTGTGTGTGCCTGCCCAAAATCCCAAGAGGAGAATGGAGAAGAGACTGTGGTGTCGTTATCTTCTCTGGGGTGTGTGTGTGTGTGTGTGATTTCTTGCTTTTTGTCTTTTTATCTCTCTGTCTCTCCAGAAAGTGCATGTGCCCTATAGCAAAAATCTCTCTTAAGAAAAAAAAAATGGCACCAGTCATATTGAATCACAGATTATCCTAATGACTTCACTTTAAGTTAATTAGCTCTGTAAAGACTCTATCTCTGGAAAAGGTTGCATTTGGGGCTACTAGAAGTTAGGACTTCAACATATGAATGGGGAGGCAAGATTGAACCTAGGACACCTGCAATGAGACTATGAATGAGAAGAGGGACATGGCTCCCTGAATGCCCTTCACCGCCATCCCCATGTCTACCGGGTGTTCGATCAGAACTATCATGGAGAAATAGCTGCTGAGGTTGCCTGTTCCCTGGCCTTGAGGTCACATCAGCCCAGGCTGATTATGCTCGGCATTATTCGAGAAACACAAATCCTTCCATTTTGCTGACTTATACTTCCTGACCATAAGTGAATGGAAGGCCAAGACAAATGATCTTTGATGGACTACTGGCAAGGTTTATTTCCACTAAAAATCAAACCCACCATCATTTCTTTCTAATGACCCAATGCTCCCTGATCAAAGCCTACAAATCTATGAGGCCCTCCGTCCTCACAGCTTCAGGAAGACTAAAATGTCAGCGATTTGCTTTACTAGGCACTCTGTCAGGGTCCCCTGGGTCGTGGTTTTATTACAGCCCTGTCAGTGAGGTGTGGTCTGTGCATAATCTGAAAAAGTCAGCCATGTGCAGGAACAGCCTTGATTTAAAGCACAATGCTGCGGATGGACTCACTTCCCTAAATAGTGGTGGACTCAGAGAGAGGCAGGAAAATGAAGCTTGGAGTGAGAAATGGCCCGGACGTGAGCACCTCCTGCACTCTCAGACCCTTAGAAGACATGGGTGAATGATGCCAGCAGGTAGGAGAAACTTCCACCGTAAGAGTATTTCCGTGAAAGCCTACACACTTACAGTGAGTGACTCAAATCGTGGATTACACTGTGTTCATATTAAATCTGTCAGTGACACCTGCTTTTGTTCGGTTAAATCGAGTTCAAGGTGACCTTGCAAATTTAGGGAAGTGAATACATACACGCAAGGCGAGGTTTCACGGGTAGCTCATGTAAGATAAGTCAAACTTTGAAAGTCTAAACTACTGATGGGATTTATCTTGCAAAAGAGTGATGACTAGGTGTCAGAGACCAGTGGTGGGGGAGTTAGGAGGGACAGGAAAAGGCAGAACATGATGGTGCCCAGGTTGGATTCATGTGTTCGAATAGGATAGAATGTGACAAGCATACAGGGGGGTTCAGAGTTTTTTGATTATGTCTCTTTGTAAAAAATAATTTTAAGTTGTGATTGAGAGCTTGTAAACTCTAATATGTATAAATCAGAAACAAAATGCTGACAAGATAATACTTAATCCTACTACATGTGAAACTATGTCTTTTCTATTCCATCCCCTCCCATCTCCTTCCATTCCACCCTATTCTGCTCTATCCCACCATATTCTGTTTGTCTCCATCTTTGCTGTTTTCTTTCAGTGCTGGCATGCCCCACTGCATTGATTTTACGACCTGCCTAGTGGGAAGGATGGGAAGATTAACACTCTGTACCACACTGGTTCTCAAGGCGATAGGGAATTGGGAGAGTCAACGTATTCAGAGACTTTTAAAGGATGTCCCAATTGGGAGGGTGCTACTAGCTTCTCCTGGGTGGAGTCTAGGGATACGGGAATATATCCTACAATGTACAGGACAACTCCATACAGCGAAAAACATTCTTCCCAAAACGTCAACAGTGCTACCATTGAAAAACTGCTCATACTTTGCACACCTCTAATTATTCCTTAGAGGATAATTTTCAGTCTGGGATCCTAAAGCCTCACAGCTGTGAAGAGGTTTAAGAACTACTCCAGCTGGCAAAGGTTGGGGAGAGAATGAGGACTCCAGAGTCCTTCCACACTCTTGCCAACCAGTCAGATCAAGCCAGACTTCAATTTGTAGAGTAACCAACTCATTCCAAGTGCTTGAGACTTTCCTGGTTTTAGCCCTGGAAGCTCTGTGTCCTGGGAACTCCTTCAGTGTCCAGCAAACTGGGATAGCTGGTCAACCTATAATATACAGGAAAAGTGGAGTGACTCTTTAGAAGAGAAAAATCTACTTAAAACATGAAGGGAAGTATGTTAAAAGCCAGTGCTTTCAGAGCAAAAATCTAATGGAAGGGTGTTGAGACTATGGAGCAAACTTCTAAGGCATCATTTTAAACATTATTAATAGTTTGGGGAACAGCCTTGTGAAGAAATGTTAAAGAGCTAGGTTTTTCTCTTTGGGCTGGAAATCCTGGGGAGAGGAAGACCTTAATCACCATCTTCCTGGGAACAAAATGATGCTATTTTAATGGGTTTAAGTAGCAGCTCTCTGCTCCCACATTTGACAGTTAAGAGGAATCTAATGTAATATTATTCAGAACATCTTACCTTTAAGAAAAATTTTGGAATATCTTGTTCTGGATACTTCTGAGTAAAAAAGAGATAAGAATTTACCATTTAAAAAGTGTAATTTTTTGAGTCTGGCCCTCTCCATAGGCATGGGACTGGCACCTCTTGAGTTTCCTTCAGGCTCTGTTCTACGAATGGCTTAAATCTTTATCTGTTAAATACCCTGGGCTAGTGCATTCTGGAATTAATGAAAAACAACAACAACAACCAAAAACCCAAAACACAAACTTGTTCTTTAGATGACATTCCCCAAATAGTCAAAAATCAACCAGATCCATTTTTAGATCTATCTTCTTGAAAGTGTCCCTGGAAGAATTTTATTTTTCCATTTCCCACAAGCCAATTTATTGTGGTTACTCAGGTAGTTTTTCTCAGACCTCAGAGCTACAACTAATTAAACTTCAACAAGTTAGTACCTGACCCCAATGCCTGACCTTCTTTCAGTGCCATTTTGTTATACTTTGCTTCAGTGTTCTCATCTACCCTTAGCAGAAGGTCAACAAAATATTTCAGAGCTATAATTAATAATATAGTTTTTGTTCTTTCAATCTTTTTTTAAGCAATAGAAATGTCTTCTCAATGACTATTTGTTGCCCAGAGTTAAGATTGTTTTGTATAAAGATTGCTTCCTTTGCTGCTGCCTTTCCCCCAAAAAAGTTGTGGTAGTATTTTCTCTTACAACTGTGAAATATCTGCCAAAAGGTGAGAGAATGGAAGGCATTTCTATATGTAGAGTGTCTCTAATCATTTGAAAAATAGAAACTACTGTTTAGTTCTCTGACATGTGGACTTCTTATGTAGAGGATGATATGTTGGTGAAATCCAACTCAGGAAGCAGAAGGGCTGCTCATAGAGATGGAATTTTCCAGAAAGGAGCCTTTGCAAGAGCCTAACTGCTGCGGCCTTCACTGCCCTGTAACAGATACTTCGCGGAACTATGAAGGACGGCAGCAGAGGGGTCAGGGCTTACAAATGAGACTCTTCTACCAGCTTGTCAGGATGCTTCTAGATGTAAACAGTGCATTCCTAACAAAGCAACACCTCATTTCCTCCCCTTAGGAATAAAGAGAATCGGTTTGAAAACTCAGGGACTGTGTCACCATGTTTACAGTATTTTAATTATTATAGACTCATTTGCTCAATTAAGGAGGCTTTGGATAACCCTTAAATACCTGAATGGTCTATCCTCCATTCAAAGAGTGATTGAGCTATAAAATACTCATTTGCCAAACCCTGTTGGCTTAGACCATTAGTTACTACTGAGATCCATAATGATTTGGCCATTTCCAGTGATAAGCAAAAGAGAAGCGGTTCATTATCTTTAGCACCAGCAACTAAAATTACTTGTTGCAACTCTTAACGGAGCCGGTCTACTTGCTCATAGTTCATCCTCGAATAAAACTTGTTTTGTCAAAGCCAAGTCATTTTTCTCAAATAACTACACGCCTATTTTGTTCCAGAATACATATTATGTCCTTCGCAAAAATTGAATGTGGAAATCTTTCTCACATTTTGTATAAAATATCATCAAGCATAGTTTGTGCTGCTCAGGTTTTAAAAAATTCCCCGTGCAAATAGCACCACACAAAGTAACGGCCTCATTCCAATGCATTTTCTAGCACAATGGCTCAGCACAGACATTTAAGAACCAAGTTGGAAAGAGGAACAATACAAAGAGAAGAGACCTGAATTTCAGATTCAGGATGGTTTGGTAATTTGCTATACATTTCTTGGTTGGGTAAGGAAAATAACTTGATAAACACCATTGGGGTGGAAGGTGAACCCTGAAGGCCTAGGCTGGCAAGAGAATGAAAATAAAAGAGAACTAAACTAATTTCAATACAAAGCAAATAGGAATGGGAAGTCTGGAAGGGAACAGATAAGGGGGAGGAGAATAGGAGAAAAGGAAAGCTGATCTGCTGGCGAGGAGTTAGGCTATGAATAGTAGAAATGATCATTTCATGAACAGGAAAGCTGAATACTAAATTTTGAATCTTTTCTGGTAATATAGGTTCCCTCATGCTCTCCAGACCTTTGGTAAAAGTCCTAAGTGGCTCTTTGATGCCTATGTCCCTCTCCCCTTTAATAGAGCACTATCACTTTCTGCAAATATTACACAGTTTATGTTTGTGTCCGACTTCTCCTACTAAATGTGGGCATTTTGGACATTCTGTGTTTGTGTTGCGATGTAGTCTAAGGAGCCAAAGTACTTAGAGTGGATGTTGATGAATATTCTGAATTAATGTATAAATGGCCGAATGGAGCTACCATCACTCTTAAGGCTTTCAGAAAAGTTGAGGGAGATTCAGAGGAGACTGGTTGGTATCATCTAAGGGTTCCAGTTACTTTAAAGTTTAACAATCTGGGGCCAGCAGGTGGCATAATTGTTATGGTACTGAACTTCCAGATGGCCGAGAGTGGTTCAAGTCCTGGATCTGGCGGCTTAAAACTCATGCTGGGTGCATGTACATGCGTGCCCAAGATCAGGAGAGGAGAATGGATTGCAGTGTGGCCATAGCCCCTGGGAGTTCATTTCTGACTTTCTCTCCCTCTCTGGCATGCACATGTGCCCTACAGTAAATAAATCCCCCCCCTTCCCCAAAGAAGTTCTAACAGTTCTTTCTTTTTCCCGTCTTCTCTTTTCTTTTTCCCATTTTCTCTTAACCAGTAGCCTAGATTTTAACTGCATGAATTCGTGAAATCTCTCCCTACTTCAGATACATGGACTAAATTGTGTATTGTTTGGCTTTTTTGAAGAAAAGACTTACAATTCTTCAGCTTCTGTTAATTTATTTAAGAATAAAAAGCTTTTTATTGTGGGACCAGCAGTTAGCATAATGGCTATGTTGCTGGACTCCCATGTAGTCGACTGTGGTTCGAGTCCCAGACCTGGTGGCTTAAACTCACGCCATGCATGTATGTGTGCGTGCTTGCCCAAGATCCCGAGAGGAGAACGGAGGAGAAGGGATTGCAGTGTGGCCATCTCCCCTGGGGGGGTGATTTCTCACTTTCTGTCTCTCTCTCTCTCTCTCTGTCATTCTGGCAAGCACATGCGCCCTATGGTAAAAACCTCTCTTAAAAAAAAAAAGATTTTATTGTCATTTAGTAATATTATTATTTAGCTTCACTTGAGTAGGAATTTTTTTTTCTGTCTCTAGAAATCTGAATGAAATTCACAGTAGAAGCTCAATATCTCAATCCTTACATCCTGCCCACCCTGTCCCGGTTTTCAACCCTGAACTCCAAATGCTGACAAGCTCTGCATTAAACTTGTTTAGTGCATGTAAGTTGCTACAAGAATGGCAATTAGAAAAGCTTTCACAGTCTGAGATGTCAGTGCACACTAACAAAGCTGACCTGCCTGAAATGGTGGGGAGAGATCAAGTCCTGTGTGACTCAGAAGTGCCTGCCCATCTGAAGTTATTCATACTCACACTTTACAGGATATGCTAGCTAAATGTAACACACACACACACACACACACACACACACACACACACACACACATAT
>NW_006159512.1:629718-649527 GCF_000334495.1 Tupaia belangeri chinensis
TTGAGAGAGATTTTCGCGATAGGGCGCGTGCGCTCGCCAGACAGACAGAGAGAGACATAGAGACAGAAAGCGAGAAATCACCCCCCAGGGGGGATGGTCACGCCGCAATCCCTTCTCCTCCATTCTCCTCTCGGGATCATGGGCACGCACGCACACGCGCCCGGCGTGAGTTTTAAGCCACCGGGTCCGGGACGCGAACCGCGGTCGACTACGTGGGAGTCCAGCGACATAGCCATTACGCCAACTGCTGGTTCCCCCCAGCGTGAGTTTTAAGCCACCGGGTCTGGGCCTCGAACTGAAGTTGACTACATGGGAGTCCAACAACACAGCCATTACGCTAACTGCTGGTCCCTTTAAATTTTTTTTTCTTTAAGACAGAGTCTCATTAACTCATGATTCTCCAGACTCCCAATTAGCTGAGACTACAGGGGCATATGATCAGGCCCAACTTTTAGGCTGAGTCCAGAACAGAACTCAAACCTCCCATGTGGCTTCGCCCTGCTAAGTTGAAGCATCTACCAGCACAAGCTACTGCAGTTGGGCCCAAATATAACTTACTTTTATTACCAGTGTGGGAATGCTGTTTTAAAGTTATGATTCCTAATTTCAAGCATGATGAGATTGAAGTGCTGATTCTGCTTATAAATCTAATTTTTGTCTTATGAGTTCCTAAAAATTGCCATCAATTCTGCGATTCATACAAATACCATGTGCAAATATAAATATACATGGGAAATTAAGAGAAAGAAGTTGTGTGTCAAATTGTCATGTTTTGGTAAAGAACAAGGAATATAGTAACCAATAGGGGATGATAAAGCCATCTAAGAAGTGAACTCATTCAGTAAAAGTGCGTGATTGGAACCTGAGCCTGAATTTGGTGACAAAGAAATATCTAGGCTGCCACTCTGTTCCCAAAATTTCTTGGAAGTTTAAAAGTGATGAGCCTTCCCTACCACATGTGGTATGACTTAGCCAGGTTCTGATTGTAGGTGGTTCAAATCCCAACTCCTTCCCTCATGAGTTGTGCGGCCGTGGGCAAGTTCCTTACCTGCTCTGTGCTACAGTGCCCTTATCTATCTGGTAGGTTTGTAATGGTAGGGGCTTATAGGTTCATCAACATCATGAGTATTAAATGAGTTGAGGCACACAGAGCACGTAGAACAGAGACCAGCACTGTTAGGACATAGAAATCACTGATTGATCAATTGATAGATTATTATTATTATGATAACTCTGTTGTAACTTCAGAAGGCAAGGGAGCTCTGTTGATAGAGTATCCTTCTCAACCCCTGCGTCTTCCCTACCCCACATGCCCTTTTGTTTGGAGCAATTAGAATGGATGGTACCGATCACTGTGTCTCCAAAACATCTCTCTACATCACATATGGATATAGAAAGATTCATGTGTGTTGTTTATGTCTTTTAGATTTTAGGCAAGTGAAACACAGGAAAAATGTCTCCTCTTAAAGCCAGAACTCTGACAAGCATTCCCAAGTCTCACATTATTTGAAAACCTAATGATAAACCCAGTCAGCAGTGTTTTATGACTTGGTGTAACATAGTAGGTCCTTAGCCCAAACCTGTGGAATGCCTGAGACCATTAATGGACTCTACTTCCTAATCAGCAGAATCTATTCCCCTGAAGATTTTAAGTTTATTTACCCCACTTCTTCCATTAGCAAGAGAGACAGAGAGAGGGCGAATCTATTCCCCTGAAGATTTTATTTAAGTTTATTTACCCCACTTCTTCCATTAGCAAGAGAGACAGAGAGAGAGCGCCCCCAACAGGGTCTTGACACAGTTTTCCATCCCTAGCATCAGCCAGTCCCTGGTTATGGCCACACATGCATCTGGTATACTCAGTGAAGCCTCGAGATTTGAACCTGGAACTTTCGGGTCAGCCTTGAGGAGGATCAAGTCTAACTACTGTGCCACAGTCTAGCCTCCCCGTCTGGAGATTTGATCAGCAAAGTATGCTCAGTACATATGACCTAAAAGCAGTGTTGCTGATGTCTTTAGTTTGGACTCCATTTGAAACCTGGTTTTTCTGCTTCTAGATTTGATTACACCTTCTGTGAGAAAGACTTAAAAGTACACCCTTCAGCTAGCAAGCCTTAGATGTCTTGCCAACATCTCTGCCATCTGCTTCATCTCTCCTCCTTTGGTACCCGAAGCACACACGCACACAAACACACACACAGACACACACACACACACACACATACTCATGCACACACACAAACATGAAACAACAATAAAATCTTCATCCTTGAGCCTAAACAGAATCCCTCCCTGAAAGCAAACCCTCCAATCTCTTATGCATATGAACATAAGAGAGCTGATACCCACTGAAATTACTGGCAAGCCATTTCTGCACACAGATTCATCTATCCCTTCACGACCTGATGAAAATAACATGTCCTCTCCAGGACCACAGAAAAGGCAGAACTCACATCCTATAGTCAGAGATAAGGTGGCCCTCCACTGGCTGCATGCTTCTCCAAGGCTGCTCAGCCCTTTTCAAATCCATTTTTAGGAGCTTATTGGAATCAATAAAGTTCTGAATGGGGTGGGATATATTCGAAGAGGCTGTATGGAATTTGTGTCTGGATTTAACCACTCACCACTTTGAGATTGCAGGCTGTTTGTCTCATCTTTCTGAATTTAGGATTTTCTTGTGACTGAAATGGGAATAAAATAGGACCTCACTAGCTGTGGGTAGAAAAAGTGGGCAACTTAGGCAACATACTCAGCAATTCTCTGAATTTATCATTGCTCTTTTAGACGAAGGATGAGCTTGGCCAGCCAGGGATCAAGGTATTGGTCAGCGGCTCTCCAGTCTTAAAAATATTTCAGGAATGGTTAACAATAATTAACCTTTTTATTTCTGAAACATCTCTCTCTCTCTCTCTCTCTCCCCCTCCCTTCATGAGTATTATTCCCACTAGACCTAAACTCTGTTACAAAAAAATGTGGATTTGACATTAAAAAAAGTATCAGCAACAGGAAAGAAACATGCAAGAGAGACAGAGAGAGAGCGCCCCCAACAGGGTCTTGACACAGTTTTCCATCCCTAGCATCAGCCAGTCCCTGGTTATGGCCACACATGCATCTGGTATACTCAGTGAAGCCTCGAGATTTGAACCTGGAACTTTCGGGTCAGCCTTGAGGAGGATCAAGTCTAACTACTGTGCCACAGTCTAGCCTCCCCGTCTGGAGATTTGATCAGCAAAGTATGCTCAGTACATATGACCTAAAAGCAGTGTTGCTGATGTCTTTAGTTTGGACTCCATTTGAAACCTGGTTTTTCTGCTTCTAGATTTGATTACACCTTCTGTGAGAAAGACTTAAAAGTACACCCTTCAGCTAGCAAGCCTTAGATGTCTTGCCAACATCTCTGCCATCTGCTTCATCTCTCCTCCTTTGGTACCCGAAGCACACATGCACACAAACACACACACACACACACACACACACACACACATACTCATGCACACACACAAACATGAAACAACAATAAAATCTTCATCCTTGAGCCTAAACAGAATCCCTCCCTGAAAGCAAACCCTCCAATCTCTTATGCATATGAACATAAGAGAGCTGATACCCACTGAAATTACTGGCAAGCCATTTCTGCACACAGATTCATCTATCCCTTCACGACCTGATGAAAATAACATGTCCTCTCCAGGACCACAGAAAAGGCAGAACTCACATCCTATAGTCAGAGATAAGGTGGCCCTCCACTGGCTGCATGCTTCTCCAAGGCTGCTCAGCCCTTTTCAAATCCATTTTTAGGAGCTTATTGGAATCAATAAAGTTCTGAATGGGGTGGGATATATTCGAAGAGGCTGTATGGAATTTGTGTCTGGATTTAACCACTCACCACTTTGAGATTGCAGGCTGTTTGTCTCATCTTTCTGAATTTAGGATTTTCTTGTGACTGAAATGGGAATAAAATAGGACCTCACTAGCTGTGGGTAGAAAAAGTGGGCAACTTAGGCAACATACTCAGCAATTCTCTGAATTTATCATTGCTCTTTTAGACGAAGGATGAGCTTGGCCAGCCAGGGATCAAGGTATTGGTCAGCGGCTCTCCAGTCTTAAAAATATTTCAGGAATGGTTAACAATAATTAACCTTTTTATTTCTGAAACATCTCTCTCTCTCTCTCTCTCTCCCCCTCCCTTCATGAGTATTATTCCCACTAGACCTAAACTCTGTTACAAAAAAATGTGGATTTGACATTAAAAAAAGTATCAGCAACAGGAAAGAAACATAATTTTCGAAATGTTACATAACCTTCAGGCATTAAGAAGTGATGCAGCCCTACCTAATCTCTCAAATAACAAAGATAAAACAATCGCAGAATCACAAAACATTACCACCACCGGCAAGAATTTAAAAACCTGACAGAGTTTGAATGTCAAGGTACTTTTAGACGATTCTTACCAAACAGAGCCACCCACGCAGCTAAAGTCCTAAAGAAACTTTCTAAAATCTAAGTTATTTCTCCACCCGTATTTAAGAGGCACCGACTACATTCCAGGAAGCGATGAATGATTATTTATGGAATCAAATAACTCTGAAAATAAATGACTACCAATGAGCTGATGTTGAGGATCTGCCACGTGCTGGGTATTGTTTTGAGTACTTTACATGTATTAATTCACCTAATCTTTATAACAATTGAACACAGAATTTTGCATAAAGTCACAGGACTCCGTAAGGGACTGAGCCAGGATTTCACTTAGGTCTTGACTGCTGTTTTCTAGTGGGGATGATATTACTGATAACCAAAGAACTTGTAGTGCAACTGAAGCTGCTGCTCAGTTTTCTCTCCTCGCTGTCTGATAACAGTACCTTCAAATCGACCGAGTGCTTAACTTTGCAGCTCAATTTTAGACTACACCCTCTAGACTGCTTAACTAGACGAGGCCGTGGGACCACATGCTGGCCAGTGGGAGACACGAAGCTATGTGTGGACTCTCAGGAAAACAGGGGAAGAGGAACGGACCCGACTGGATGGCATCGCCTTTTTGTCCTCTGTTCATCTTCAGGCAGAAAACTGGGTGTGCATATTGGCACAATTTCACAGTCTTCAGGCCGACAACTGGGTGTGCATATTGGCACAATTTCACAGTGATGTGATCTTGAGTTTGAAACTAGGTACTGGGATAGCAGAGGAGAAAGCTCAAAATCCCCTTACCAAGTCTGATGTGTCCACTTCTAGACTTCTTCTTAACGTCTGAAAGAGGCCTTCTATAACCTCTTTTTGGGCAAACTTCCCTGACTTATTTCTCTCAGTTTTTCCCTAATTCTTTTCAAGTTTTTGGTCTGTCTTACTTCCTTTTTTTTTTTCAGTCTTTTTTTTTTTTTTTTTTTGAGAGGTTTTTGCTATAGGGCGCATGTGCTCACCAGAAAGACAGAGAGAGACAGAGAGATAGAAAGCGAGAAATCACCTCCCAAGAGAGATGGTCCCATCACAATCCCTTCTCCTACATTCTCTTCTTGGGATCTTGGGCACACATGCATACACACCTGGTGTGAGTTTAAGCCACCAGGTCCAGGACTCGAACCGTGGTCGACTACATGGGAGTCCAGCAACATAGCCATTATGCAACTGCTGGTCCCTGGTCTGTCTTCTTTCAACCCAGCCTCTTGATACTTTTTTTCCCCTTTATTTTCTTTTTCCATATCACTCTTTCATCATCTGTGGCTCTTTTTCTATTCTTTCTTCTCCTCATTATCCACTATAGATCTTTTTCATGCTCTATGGATTTCTCTTTTAAAAAGAAAGCAGGGGCCAACAGGTGGTGTAGTGATTGGGGTGCTGGACCACAGTTTGGGTGCTGGATCACAGTTCGAGTGCTGGACCTGGCAGCTTGGGGACCTGGCAGCTTGAAACTCACCCTAGGTTGACGTGCATGCATGCCCCAAATCCTAAGAGGTGAATGGAGGGGAAGAGATTACAACACACTCACCCTATAGCAAAACTCACACACACACACACACACACACAAATAATGAAATAAAATTTTTAAAAAAGCACATATGCACTGGCCCTTGACTTGGTGATCGGGGACTGCACAGTTGGAATCCTGGATGGCTTGAAGGTCATGTTAGGCACATGTGTATGTGAGCCTAAATTCCCAAGATGATGGAGAAATAAAAGAGAAGGTATTGTGGCATGACCACACCCCAATGGGGAGTCCTTTCTCCTTCTGTCTCTCTGTCTCTCTCTGGCAAGCATGCACTCCCTTTGTCAGTTTTTTTTTAAAGATATTTTTGCAATAGGGCACATGTGTTCACCAGAGATGCAGAGACAGAGAGACAGAAAGCGATAAATCACCCCCCAGGGGGGATGGCCACACCACAATCTCCTCTCCTCCATTCTCCACAGGATCTTGTGCATTCATGCACACATGCCCATTGTGAGGGCCACTAAACCTGGAACTTGATCCACGGTCAACTACGTGGAAGCTCAAAGATGTAACCATTACGCCATCTGCTGGTCCCGGCAAATTTTCTTTAAAAGAAGAAAGCAAATATAAAAATTATGAATGCACGTGGAAGGTGACCTGCAATTTAAAATGCAAAGAGAGTAATTATATTTACATGGTAGGATTATGGATAATTTCATGACTATCATTATCATAGAGTATCTTATTGTATATTAATAATGCACCCTACTGTTATATGTGTTTTTAATAAAACATAATGGTAGATTGTACATTTGTATTTCTCTCTAAAAATTAGTATTAGACATTTAGTGTTTATTCATAAGATTTATTATTTTAATACCAAGGAGGTTTCCCTCACCAATGAAATGTTCAAAAGTGACCATTGATGTGTGACCTGGAAAAGCAAACCCATTTTAGTATTTAGGGCAGGGTAAACATAATTTAAAAGTTAAATCTATTTTTAAAATCAAATAACACATTTTAATCCCTCCCAAACAAGGATTTGGGGATGTCTTCAGGTTTGAATTATCCATGCTTGCGGTTAAATCCTGCTGGTGGGAGTTGTGCTAATTGAACAGCACGAACTGCAATATAAGCACCTGCTCTCTTCTTAACTGATACCTGGTTGGTTGTACAGAGGGAAGGGACCCTGATGAATTAATTACAAATTTCTAAGTACTAGACTGGCCTTATGGCCTAGTGGTTAAAGGAGCTGGATTTCACATGGCCAGCTGCAGTTTGATCTGATCTCTGCTGCTTGAAAAACACAGGGGGAAGCAGCCAATGGGAGGTGTGATAGTTTATGTGTCAAACAGACAAGCATTGGATAGCCGAAGTCAGTTCCCATGAAGGTTATCTTTGTTAGCAGATTTCTTCTGGGGAATAGCCGAGTTTGTAGTTTTGTTTTTCAAAAGCTACTTCAGCAAGAAGTAAAAAAGTTGTGGAAACATATCTGATTCCAGATAGGAGGATGGAAGAGGGTAACCAGGAAACCCTCCCCAAAGAATGGGTTGAATCAATTGTGTGTGTGATCTTAGTCCTCCTCTGATGGCTGGTGGATGAGGAAGGTAAATGTCTGCTCTAAGAAGCAGATAACTGGAGATGTACATTCACAAGCAGGAAGAAGACATCAAAAAGGAGAGGTATGACCGAGCCAGAGAAAGTAAGATGAATGTGTCTGACTGAACAAGGATTGCTCTGTGTCCTCACAGATGAATGAGGTCATGCCAGGAATTCCCTCTGCAGGGATCTGGCCCGACTGACATGCAGTTCTAGAAATGCACGTGCTTGTCTCATCTTTTTTGTATAGTTGATTAAACTATTGATAAAGTTTTAATAAGTAAACTTTTAAACTTTATTTATTATTATTATTATTATTTTCTAATTTTGACCAGAGAGTGACAGAGAGAAAGAGGGAAAGTGAGAAAGGAAACCACCAAAGCTGGGACTCAAATTGCAGTTGGCCATGTTGGAATCCAGCACCTTTAATTACCATGCCACCTACCAGTCCCCAGATAAGAAAATACTTTTAGGTTGCAAAAAAAAAAAGAAGAAAGAAAATAAAAACACATGGAATATGCATGTATGCATGCCCAAATCCCAATGGGATGGAGAAATGGAGGAGAGATTGTAATGTGACCACACTCCACTGAGGGGTGTTTTTTCTATCTCTCCCTCTCTCTTGTTCTGGGCATTATGCTCTCTGGCAATTAAAATTTTTTTTTCTAAGTATTTTGTTTCACTTACTCAGCGGACACCTTCCTTCTCAAAGCCTCCAAGTGCTTTATAGATTCAGGAAAGGAAAGTCAATTCTACATTCTCCAGTCCTTTTGTCTGTCTTCCTTCCTTCCTTCCTCCCTTGCTTCTTCTATCATCTGTCTATATCTATCATCTATCTATTATCCATCCATCCATCTATCTATCTATCATCTATCTCTATTTTGCTATGCCTGCTGGGACAGATAGAGAGAGAAAGAGAAAGAGGGACAGCAAGAAGTCAATGCCCCCTCCCCCCAGAAGGGAGGGCCATACTGCAATCCCTTCTCCATTTCTCCTCTTAGGATTTTGGACATGCATACACATATGCCTGGTATGTTTTTCAAGCTGCCAGGTCTGGAAATTAGCATGTACGATTCAATCACCTTAACCTCCATGCCACCTGCTGGCTCCAGTTCTCCAGTTCTTAAAAAAAAAGAAAAGAAAAGAAAAGAAAAGGAAGGAAGGGAGGGAGGGAGGGAGGGAGGAAGAAAAGAAAAATTATTGAACAAGGAAATATATTGTTAAAACTGAGCTGAGGGACCAGCAGTTAGCGTAATGGCTATGTCACTGGACTCCCATGTAGTTGACCATTGTTCACATCCCAGACCTGGTGGCTTAAAACTCACACTGAGCGCGTGTGCATGCGTGCCCAAGATCCCGAGAGGAGAATGGAGGAGAAGGGATTGTGGCGTGGCCATCCCCCCTGGGGGGATGATTTCTCGCTTTCTGTCTCTCTGTCTCTCTCTCTCTGGCGAGCACACATGCCTTATAGCAACAACCTCCAAAAAAAAAAAAAGAAAACCTGAGCTGAATGACTTAAAATAATCTTTCCATTTTTTTTTCTTTTTTGAGAGAGTTTTGTTAAATGGTATGTGCACTCACCAGAGAGACAGAAAAAAAAAAATCACCTTCTGGGGGTTGGGGGGGAATCATCATGCCACAATCCCTTCTCCTCTCAGGATTTTGGGCACACACACACACATGCCTGGTGAGAGTTTTAACCCATCAGGTCTGGAACTCGAGCGATGGTTGACTACTATGTGGGAGTCCAGTAACATAAGCATTATGCCATCTGCTGGTCCCAAAATAACTTTTCTTTAGTGTATATTTTGATTTATTAAGACCTTTAGTTTCAAATATAGATGAGGATATGTGATTTTGGAAATGTTAACATATGTAGGTTCTAGTAGATATTTTTATTGTTTTGCATTGTTTTCGTATTTTATTTTAAGTGCCAGAGAATGTGTGTACTTGCCAGAGAGAGAAAGAGAGACAGTGAGTGAGAAAGGGAGAGAGCATCCCTAACAGGGCATGGTCATGCCACAACCCCTCTTCCATCATTTCACCATCCTGTCTAGCTTTCAGGGAAACCCTGCCCATGTACACAATGTGTTCTTCAAGCCACTGGGACCAGTATTTGAACCATGTCATATGAAATCCAGCTCCCTTAACCCCTAGGCTATGGGCCTAGTCCTCAGCAGAAATTTTTAATAAGGCAAGTGGGGAAAAAAAGAGTTTTCTGTTTAAATTTTGAAAAGGAAAACATTCCTGGCAAACAAAATAAAATGTATCTTCATTTCTAAAACTTCTGAAGTCTGAGCGAACAGTGCTCCATCATCAATTACCTTGGGAAAATTCTGTAAATTCTCATGCATCCGTATGTATTAAATCATTGTGCCGCATGATTAGTTCAAGAGGCAAATAAGGCATTTTCTTTGGCGTGTTGCTTTCTTCAAGCTTTTCATGCTACCTGTGTTTTCAAGAGTAACCTGTCAGGTACTGCAGCTTCCTTGGGTCTCAGGACTTCAGTTGATCTCCCTTCTCGTTTAACCCTTTCATGCCACCTGATTTTATACAGACTGTTTTATTTTGCTGCCAGTGGAATTGTTGTCAGATGTAACTTAGAGTCCAATGTCGACTATCAGAAAATGGGATAATTAAATTATGTTCTGTGAATTATAAATTGTGTTGCCTCATCTAGGTAGTTCACATTTTTGTTGCCTGCTCCTACAGTAATTTTTTTTTCCCCTTCTCTCTCCCTTTTTTCTTATACTATGAGAAGCCAGTTCAGTGATTTCCTTATCTAAGGAGACCAGCTGTTTCCTGGAGGTTGGATCTAGTCTCTCCTTTCTAAATCAATGTCTGTCATAGGGAGACAGAAATATGTGGATGACTTACAGAATTTGTCTTCATAATGATGAATGTTTAGTTCGAGCATTGATTATAAAAATAGAATCCAGGCTTTGAAAAGCAATTTAAGGCTTTGGTATCTGTCTGTTACAATCATTAAAAGCTAATGAGTTTATTTCTTTGGTGTACTTAATCTTTCCAGTCTGACAATAGTGTTAATGTTCGAAAGATTACATTTAACATATGACAAGCATTTTGTTTATTAGTCCCTAAATTATATGCTAACTATTTAGCCCATTATTTAAATGCAGTATATGGTAGACTCTGCTTTTTAACTACCAAACGTGTAAAAGATAATCCAGATTCAGGCAGAATTGAAAGAACATTTATGTGTTCTATACTTGGAGATACATTAAGTGTGATTAAGGTTTTAAATTGTTACTGGAATGGTTGTTTTCCAAATAGATCAATGTTTTGCTTTGTGCATACATCTTATTGCAGTTGGTTTATAATTATTCATCAAATGTGTGACAAGGCTAATGAGCTTTGTCTACATTTTCCATCCCTCTTGCTAGAATTATAGTTTACTCTTTCCACTTTTGAAGGCTACAAATATGCATAAAATCACAACTGGCAGAATTTTCTCTAAATTAGGAGAGTTTATCAAGAAGCAAATAGCCTTATAAAACACCTGAAGTTTAAGTTTGAAACAGCTAAAATTCAAAAAAAGTCTCAGGTAATTATAGTTTGAATTTTCAAAGAAACATGTGTTTAGATCTGGGTGGTAGTAAAGATGATCGCATCTAATCGCCATTTATTTTGTCAAAAGAAGATATTCCAGGAGAAGTTCAATTGGAAAGTTACTTTTAAAAAAGCATTTACTTACGAATTTGAAGTAATAATAGGTGGGAGTCTATATATTCTGACTTTCTTATATAAGTAGCAGATAGTGTAGATTAGTTTTGAAGTAAAGAACTTGCATTAGCATCTGTATTTGTAAGTCTAAAAGCAACCCTGGGGGACCAGCAGTTAGCATAATGGCTATGTCGCTGGACTCCCATGTAGTCGACTGCAGTTCAAGTCCCAGACCAGGTGGCTTAAACTCACCCCAGGCGCGTGTGCATGCGTGCCCAAGATCCCGAGAGGAGAATGGAGGAGAAGGGATTGCAGTGTGGCCATCCACCCTGTGGGGTGATTTCTTGCTTTCTGTCTCTCTGTCTCTCTCTGCCTATTTGGTGAGTGCACGCGCCCTATAACAAAAACCTCTCAAAAAAAAAAAGCAACCCTGGGTCTCAGGGTTGGTTTGGTTCAGCTGTTCACTCATGTAGTAAATGTTCTCATTTCTTTTTTTTTTTTCTCTTTTAAGAAGTTTTTGCCTTAGGGTACATGTGTTCACTGAAGAGAGACAGAGACAATGAAAGGAAAAATGAGAAATCATGTTCCAGGGGGATGACCACATCACAACTCCTCCTCCATTCTCCTCCCGGTATCTTGGGCACCCATGCACATATGCCTGGTGTGACTTCCAAGCCACTGGGTCCAGGATTCAAACTACAATTGTCCATGTGGAAGTCCAGCAATGTAATAACCACTGTGCCATCTGCTGGCCCCAAGGTTCTCATTTCATTCCCATCTTTCCATAAGGCCTACTCAATCGTGAGTCTGTCTTCTCCCACAGCGGCCAGATGCATTGGCCCATGTAGACTTTATACCTAAGTATCCTAATAAAGTATCCTAATGACCTGATGAAAAGAGAATATCTTGGCTCTCTGAGAACAGATACCTTCTTTTGCAGAAGCTCCAGAAAATTTCCTATTATATTATATTATATTCTATGCTCAGAATCAGTCCACTGGTTGAATTTCTTAGACTTGGGTTTATTTGACAAAGAGCTGGGGAGGTGGGTTAAACTGTAGATTTAACTATGGATTCAATGGATTGGGTAAAACAGGCAAGTCCTAAGTCTGAAGTTGAAGGGAGACCTTTTACTTTCTCCACTGACCTCTGGCTCCATAGTCACAAAGTCAAACAACCACCATTTCCACTAGTATCTGTGCATCTCTAACTTCTAGTGGCCATGAAAGTAATTTATGTCCATTGTAGAAAATTTGAAAAATGCCTTCAAGAGAATTAAAGAACAATGACACAAACCTGACTTTCTAGAGATCATGACTACCCAGATGTTAATGAACCATGAACATCTGGTGTATTTTCTTTTAATCAAAGGTGTAATATTAAGATTTTACTAGCTTATATATGTCCATCATTCTATTTATATATTCATTTATATATATATATATCTTCAGTTTGATATTCTATTTTGCATTTATGTGTAACACTACTGGAAGCTGTTCTTCATAACATTTAGAACTTTGATTTTTCAAAGAGAGTTTAAGGAATGGGACTACTAGGGAGACTATAAACAGTTAGAGGCAATGCCTTGTTTCTCACCAGGCTTTCTAAATCTTTTCAGCTTGTCTTTTAGCATTGTCGTACTGAAAAGGTCACTGAGAATTTACCTCATCTCTAAGTGGTTCTAAAAATTCCCCAGGGTTCTAAGACTTGCTGTGGAATAGGACTGCAATCTGTAGAGGTATAGAAACTGTCAGTTGCTGGAGGAGGGTTTCTTTGGATTAAGACAGATAAATCTTGAACTATGAGACTGCTGAGAACAGAACAGGCTTCAAGACATGGAGTTTTAGTTTTGTTTCTACCATTATCCATGGTGTGAGTTGAGAAACCATTGTAAATCTTCTGGACTGCCCCTTCTTAATCTTCATGTGGGTAAGAGTTCTTCTCTACCTTGTCAGAATAAAGTAATATGAAATGTAACTCTGAACATCCTAACTAAATGTTTTCCTGATATATACCTCAATGTTAAACTCATTAATTCATTATAATGATTTATTTAAATATTTATCATATTTTTGTTCTCTTATCAGGGGTTGGTATGGTTAGAGCAAGATATTACTGCCATATGACAAAATGATAGGATTAATATTAGGGGCCTGCTTCTCTAAGAGGTCACCACGAGTAAGAGTACTTAGCGATGAGGATGATGATGATGATGTTCATGATCACTATGGTAAAAGCTAACAGTCAAGAAAGGTTAAGTAAATAAAAATGAAGTAAACATGAATAACAGTTATAACATCTACTTTTAGAATCTGGGCTTCAATCATTCAGGTTTTTCTCATCCAGTTGCATTGGTAGAAATTATTTTGAAATAAATGATTATTTTTATTCTGACTTTTAGCAGCAGTTAGTGTAATGGCTATGTCACTGGACTTCCATGTAGTCGACTGCGGTTCGAGTCCTGGACCTGGTGGCTTAAATACACACCAGGCACATATGCATGCATATCCAAGATCCTGAGAAGAGAAGAGATTGTGGCGTGGCCATCCCCCTGGGGGTTGATTTCTCACTTTCTGTCTCTCTGTCTCTCTCTGTCTTTCTGGCAAGTACATGCGCCCTATAGCAAAAAACCTCTCAAAAAAAAAAAAAAAAAAAAGGTAACACATATGTAGTAAAGACAACCTAGAAAATATAGGAGGAGAACAAAAGGAAGGAGAAAGAACCACTCTAATTCTGGAGTATGAGGATTGGGATGCTGACTTATTATATCCTGAAAGCATTCTTTGGACTATTGTTTAGACTTATTGTGCTTCCTGAAAAATGTGAAAAACAACTTTCAATTTTCAAGTGGAGCTGCTAGAAAACCTTCCCAGAACCTGACCATTCCTTGAAGGTTGCAGAATTCCAAGTACATCTGGTCTCCCTCAGAATTCTCTATTCCAGCCTTGAGTTCATTTCCTTGGTTGGGCAGATCTCAATTGATATTTCTTTCATTTATATGTTAATATAAGAATGTTTTTTTCTATTTCCTTTTTTTTCACTAACATATAAGGTACCTAAGGGAAGGAAACATGTTTGTTCTGTTCACCATTGTAGCCCAAGCATTCAACCACGTTGTAGGTACTCAATAGACATTTGCTTAATGAAGAAATATAAAGTTGGTATAAATATGGAAGAAGTGATTTCTTCCAAAGCAAGGAAAAAGTGCAGGAGCTGAGTGAAAGGACTTTTTATTTTTTATTCCATCTTTTCTGAATAGTTCATTGTTTAAAAATGGTAAGTCTGAATTACATTTATCACAGAAACATAGAACTATGTGAAAACATTTAGATGTCAGTAGAAAGTAATTAATATTCATTAGTTTATCATTGTCATATTCATTTCTCTTGATGGAATCTTGGTGGGGAATAGCAACAATAAGAATTTTTCTGGCCATCACTCTCCAATTCTATAGGATAAGACTTTCAGGTTTGTAAGAGAATATAAAAATTTTGCTAATGGACCTGTTCTTTATTTAGGATTTCTGTTTCCCTTAAGCATGTTATTTGATTATAAGCATTACCCTAATGAGTTTATTTAAAATGCATTTTATAAGAGCCTCTCAAGGTGTGTTGAAGTATGGCCACAGGTGGTTTGAGAGATTACTTACCTATTAATGGTGATGAGCAGAGACATAATATATGAGCGAGACTGAAAGACTTAGGAAATTAGTGCATAGCAATGTCAGCTTAAAGAGAGTCATTTTCATCCCTGTCAGATGAAAAAGTGTTAAACTTGAGGATAGAACCAAAACTCATCCTAGGGATGTGACAATATTTCCAAAACAATGAAAAGAGTTTCCCCAAAACTGCAATAACCAAAAAGCCCACTTGGGGATTTTATTTTAGAGGTTTTTGCGTTAGGGTGTGTGTACTCTCCGAAGAGAAAGAGAGACAGAGACAGTGAGAGGCAAAGCAAGTAATCACCTCCCATGGGGAATGGACACGGCACAATTCCTTCTCCATTCTCCTCTTGTATTCTTGGGTAAACACGTACACATGCCCAGTGTGATCTTCAAGCCACCAAGTCTGGGACTCAAACTCCGGTCAACCATGTGAGAGTCCAGTAATATAACTATTATACCACCTGCTGGGTCCCTAATGGGGGAAGTTTTAATGACTCAAATTTGAAGTTAATCTTATGTATTGAAACCATCTCTTTTAGATGATGACTCTTCAGAATCTCATGGAACATGTGTATCATAAAAAAACAATGTATGAATTTCAATTTTTTCCACCCAAATAAACATATACTTTAATTCCATTTTCCATGAACTTATTGAAATACTCTTGTATACATATTTGATTTTCTTTCCATAAGGGCAATCTGAAATTGCCATGGGGTGATGATGACTTGACTGGCAGAATGCTGACCTCAGAAATACCAAGTAAGTTCAGTCTTAGAAAGGTGAATAATGTAACTTGACCTGTGAACTAGTGCTTCCAGAGATTTAAAATGAAGATTTTCTGCTGCGACTTCTTCCTCACTTATTTCTACCTCTGCTCACTAAGTGTCTAGACAGGTCCAAGTGAACAGAATCTATACATCTGAATACAGTTAGGGTCAGAATATTCCTCTATTCCCACTGATTCTGATGCATGAAGAGTGAGAACAAATGGAAGAGAGATCACAGATCACCTCCTACTGCATGCCTCTGAACACTCGGACTGAACATCAAGAATGTGAAGAAACGCACCATCCATCTGATGAGTAGAAATCACTGCAGAGTCACAAGAAATATCGAAAAACAAGAAAATACCTCTCCTCCAAGGAAAAATAAGTCCTCATCATCTTCACACAATATGATGAAATTCATGGAAATGTCTTATAAAGAATATAGAATTTTCATGGTGAAAAAACCTACAGAGATCGAAGAGAAGAGAGACAATGAACTGATGAAGAGGCAGGGGAAAGAAGCTGGTGAGTTCCAGGAGGTGAGAAAATTCTTGCAAGATCTAAAAGAAGAATTACACACTTTAAAAATATAATCAAATGAACCTGTTAGAGATGAAGACTGTAATACAGGAAGTGAAAACCTCCCTTGTAAGTATTCAAAGCAGACTAGATCACACAGAAAATCAAATCTCAGTTGTAGATGACAGAATTACTGGCCTAGAAAAATCCACCATGAAGACTGAGAAAATTGTCCAAGAACATGAGAATGCTATATGAGAAATAATAGATACTATCAAACGTCCAAACATCTGGATAATTGGTATCCCAGAAGGAAAAGAGACCCATAAGGGCATTGGTAATCTATTCCATGAAATCCTGAAAAAAAACTTTCCAAACCTAGAGAAGCATTCAAAGATCCAGTCCCAAGAGATACAAAGGACCCCAAATAGAATCAACCCAAGAAGATCTTCTCCAAGACACATTATAGCCAGATCGAGGAAAACAACAGACAAAGACAAGATACTAAGATTGACAAGAGAGAAACGGCAAGTTACCTACAAAGGATATCCCATCAGGCTGACAGCGAATCTCTCATTGGAAACAATGTGAGCAAGGAAAGAATGGGAAAATATCTTCAAAGTGTTAAGGGAAAAGCAATTGTAATCACGGATACTATACCTGGCAAGATTATCCTTCATATGGGAAGAAAAGACAAGAACATTCTCAGATAAACAAAATCTAAAATAATTTACCAACTCCAGACCATATCTCCAAAAAATTCTGCAGGGAGTGCTATACCAGGGAAATTAAATACAGTCACACAGAAATAAGACTTCCAAAACTAAGAAAATGGCCATCTTAATTGTGGGGACAAGTCTGGAGTTGAACATTATATCCCAGAATTTAATTGGGAAAACTGAATCACAACAAAAGATAAAGTACATGAGACTGAACTGGTAAAATAGAATTTTATGACTTTTGACTAAAAGATTGTTGATTTTTTTTCTAGGCTTTGTTTTCCAATTTTAAGGATTTTTGTCTTGTCTTGAGCTGCTGATAGGTTCATGTACCTACTATTTGAACAGAACTCCAATCTTTTTCCTGGCTTTAAGTTTTAAGCATATTTTCTTAGTATTTCTGTGATTTATTAAAGTTAAATCTGCTTTTCTTGAAATTAAATAATATAGTAAAAAAGCTAGGTGCTACCTTATATTATATTCATTCTTCTCGGAGTTTCATGCCTTAAGTCAGGCATGTATTCATAGCTTGTTCACAGCAGAGTTGTGTTCACAGCAGAGCTTGCTATTGAAAGTAGTTAGATTATTTAAGAAATTTTGTGAATCAATAAAATGGGGGGGAAAGGAATGGATAACAACTGTGGACACCTGAGATAGTGTGGGAGGAGCATGGGGAATGGCAGAGGTTGAGAAATAGGAGGAAATATATATGTATATTATATAAATACATATGTATATATGTGTATATATATGAAACATATATATACATATATATATACACACATATATGCATGAAACTAGAAATGGAAAATTATTGATGATAACATGTATGATTCAGCTACTCTGCAGCATCTTCTGGATGGGAAATTACATTTGTATGCTGTGACAATTCTCAGTAAATAAATGTAAATTAATTAAAAAAATAAGAAGGAAAAAATAAAAAATAAAAGAATATAGGCATTCCTATTAAACACACACACACACACACACACACACACACACAAAAACCAAAACCCAAAAAAAAAAAAAAAACACTAGACCAAGAACCTCCTAAGTATGATCTGTGGAATAAAAGCACTCCGTGATATTAAAAAAATAACAATAAAAAATAAAATAAAAAATATAAACAAACAAAAAGAGATGAACACTCAATAGGTACTTGGATGATAGAAGGTAATACAACAAACCTACAAATCCTCCCCTTTCTTACACACACACACACACACACACACACACACACACAATGATACAATATCATTGTCACAACACAAACAAATGTATTCCCTATAATATGGAGTTTTTCAAGCTTGTCACTGTTTGTAGTGAGAAATTGTCCTGTAAATATCAACCTTATAAACTTTTTTTGCTCACTTACTTGTTGGTCTTTTCTCATATATTATGTTGTTGGCCAACAGTGTTATCCACCCCACCCCCCTCAGTGGGATCTGAGCACTCAACATCAAGGTGTTGCAGGAAGAAAGAGGACTTTGAAGACAGATAAGCCAAAATTCAAGTCCTATTCACAACAATTCTAGAATAAACTCTCACAACTTCCGCCAAGCACCGCTCATTCTAAACTGTGACAACCAGAAAGTCTCCAAACATTGCTAAATGTCCCTTAGATGGCAAAATCACCCCTAGTTGAGAATCATTGTTCAAAACCTAATTTTTCTAATAATGAGAGAAATTATTAGTATTACACCTTTTGTTTGTTCAGTGCTTAATAGTGTATAAACACCTCAGGATATGTTTCAGAAAAATCAATTCTATTTCCACCAGGGAAAACAGTATGAAAAAAATGGATACCCAAGTCTTACAGTGATCTTCCACAAACTCTTACGAGGAGAAATTGTTGGCCAGGGGGAAGCAGATGAATGGATCTTTCCTCTTGATTTTAGTTCCTTTGATACCACCTTCAGTTAGAAATCCTGGGGCAAGTTTTTGTTCCCTTGTTTTGTTTTGTTTTGTTTTTAGAAAATGTCAGAAGAATTACTAGCTATAAGAATAAGTCATAACTAAAACGATTAACTCTATTTCATTAGCTTATCTCTTGTGTTCCTATTCTTCAGGGACTTTGGAAAAAACATGAAGAGGGCAGTTGATGAAATCTCACTCTTTACCATGGAGTTTTTCAAGCTTGTCACTGTTTGTAGTGAGAAATTGTCCTGTAAATATCAACCTTATAAACTTTTTTTGCTCACTTACTTGTTGGTCTTTTCTCATATATTATGTTGTTGGCCAACAGTGTTATCCACCCCACCCCCCTCAGTGGGATCTGAGCACTCAACATCAAGGTGTTGCAGGAAGAAAGAGGACTTTGAAGACAGATAAGCCAAAATTCAAGTCCTATTCACAATTCTAGAATAAACTCTCACAACTTCCGCCAAGCACCGCTCATTCTAAACTGTGACAACCAGAAAGTCTCCAAACATTGCTAAATGTCCCTTAGATGGCAAAATCACCCCTAGTTGAGAATCATTGTTCAAAACCTAATTTTTCTAATAATGAGAGAAATTATTAGTATTACACCTTTTGTTTGTTCAGTGCTTAATAGTGTATAAACACCTCAGGATATGTTTCAGAAAAATCAATTCTATTTCCACCAGGGAAAACAGTATGAAAAAAATGGATACCCAAGTCTTACAGTGATCTTCCACAAACTCTTACGAGGAGAAATTGTTGGCCAGGGGGAAGCAGATGAATGGATCTTTCCTCTTGATTTTAGTTCCTTTGATACCACCTTCAGTTAGAAATCCTGGGGCAAGTTTTTGTTCCCTTGTTTTGTTTTGTTTTGTTTTTAGAAAATGTCAGAAGAATTACTAGCTATAAGAATAAGTCATAACTAAAACGATTAACTCTATTTCATTAGCTTATCTCTTGTGTTCCTATTCTTCAGGGACTTTGGAAAAAACATGAAGAGGGCAGTTGATG
>NW_006159512.1:649542-653800 GCF_000334495.1 Tupaia belangeri chinensis
CTTTGGTCACATTCTATAAGAGAAAAATCTAAATGATGGCTTAAATACATTTGGCATCAGAGGGCTGCCTGGTAATTTAAATAACCTTTAGGTCTTTAACACTGATCATTTCATTTCATAATTTTTTCAAGGACTCTTAGCCCCTTCAGTTTCTGAGCTTTTCTCATGTGTAATGTTCAATAATATTCTCTCTCTTTTTTTCTCTCTCTCCTTTTTCTTTCTCTCTATCAATCTAGTATGTGAAACCTCATCATTAAGGTGTTGTAGAAAGAATAACAGATTTAGAGGACAGACAATACTAAATTTGAACCCATGTTTCAAAAATTCTAGCACTGTGACATTGAACAAGATTTCTATGTTCTCAGTATTTCGTTATTTTAGAGTATATGGGCAGGAAAATAATAGCCATTGTATCTGTTAAGATTCCTCTGTTTTGAGTAACATGTAGGCCTTACTCAAGATGGCATAAGGAAAAACAATGTTTGCTAATATGAGTTGAGAATTCAATGAATTGAGCTGACTTCAGTTTAATGAATTCAGGCATGATTCGATCTATGGCTTGAATGTCAGAGATTACTTTCTTAGCTGTGTTTTCACTATTAAGTATATTTCCAAGCCAAGAAAATGACTCTTGTCTACTTCAGGCTTAGATCCAACAATGAACCAATCTAAGAGAGAGTCTGCTTCCTCAGTAGATCAATCCCAAGTTCTAGGTCGAGTCTTGTCCTTGATTAGTCCAGTTGGTTATGTATTTATATTTGAACCAATATAACTGTGTTGAGGGGAGTGGAATGTTCTACTATCTTAGGCTGCATCACTTGCTTCATTACTCAGCCAAAAGCACATTGTGAAAAGGCTGGGAAGAGTGGGTTTCCAAAGTAAAAATCAAGAGCAAATCATTAGAAGGGGACGTGCAGAGAAATACACTAAACAAAATAACCAAAAAACTTTGAAGCCTACTTAAGGTATCTTAAGTATTGAGATATGCATGACATTATTTAACATGCAAATATCTTCCAGAGTAGTTTTCTCCTATTCCCAAATTTGGAATAGGCAAGATATTATTTCATTCATTTTAATATACTTCTTGATGCTGTGTGCATGTTTAAATGATATTACATTATTGCTCTCTTTAAAGTTTTGTTTGACCAAATTATTTATTTTTGAGTTTTTTAAACAAACTATTTTTGAAAGTCTCATACTTCACATTCAAAAGAAGCAATGGCTCGGTTTCAGTGGGACAGGTAGCAGTGCCCTGCTCTGCAACACTGGGCCACATGGCTGACCAGGGCCCAGATCCTTGCCTGTCTTAAAACACATTGCATGTGCCCATGATCATGGCTCACTGGAAGACTAGGGGAGGGAATTATTGCTTTAAGAGACCCTGTAATGCCTGCCTGTCTCTTCTCTCACATGTGAGCATGCTCTCTCATGAAATAAAATAAACTTAAAAAAAAAAAAAGCCTACCTATGTGTTTCTCAACCACCTAGTTTTCCTAACCCAGAGATATGAAGTCATTAGTTTCTTACATGGACTTCTTGAAATCAGTTATGCCTATACAAATATCCTCCACCATCATTGCCTAACTTCTCTTTCTCCTCCTCCCTTCTTCTACATCATTGGTCCCCAGCCCCAATTCTTCATGGACTGAGGGTGGGGAGGGGGACTGTTTCTGAACAATTTAAGCATATTACATCTACTGTGCACTTTATTTCTATTTACTATTATGTTGTAATAGATAATAAAATCATTGTTTAACTCCTCATAAGGCAGAATCAACTGGACTCCTGAACTTGTTTTCCTGCAACTATACAGTCCTGTCAGGGGGCTTCTATGAGAATCTAATGCAGTACTGATCCCACAAAAGGCAGAGCTCAGGCGACAATGCCGGTATAGAGAGTGGCTGTAAATACAGATGAAGATTTGCTCGCTTGATCACCACTCACCTCCTCTGTGTAGCCCAGTTCTTAACAGGCCATAAATGGGGCTGAGAACTCCTACTCTACATAAAACAATAGCTTATTTTATATTCTCTACTGCATCTTACATTTCTCACCTACATACGTATTTTAGAAATCCATGTATAGCTATGGGAAGGACATGTTCACACTTCTGTATAATCCACCATTATTTTCTCCAATTATTCATCTGTTCACCAGACAGGTCGTAGGTGTTTGTTATATACTAGATCATTGGTGAACAAAACAGAAAGCACGATGAATAAAAACATGTGTTCTTATGGAACTTCCCTTCTAATAGGAGCAGACAATGATAAAAAAAAATAAGAAAATTATCTAGAATGATTGAAAGTGATTGGTGCAATGGAGAAGAATGAAGAAGGCAAGGGGAGTATGGTGTGAGGGTTCAAATGTTAGATAGAAAGATCAGAAAAGGCCTCTGTAAAGTGAAACTTAAAAAAAAAAAAAGGGAAAAAAAAAGACTTGAAGGTAGTGAGGGGGTGAGTGTATTATACTGTGGGTCAAGAATTTTTCAAGGAGTGACAGATGCAAAGAGCCTGAAACAGAGGAGGGCCTGGCAAAGGAGAGAGCAAAGAAGCCAGCGTGGATGGAGCAGTGAGCAACAGGGAGGATCATCAGAGGGGATTCCAGACAAGGGGCAGTGGGGCAGGTCAGGGGTGGCCTGGGAGGCAACTGGATGATTTGTTATTTACTCTGCATGAGATAAAACATTAGAGGATCCTGAGCAGAAGAATAATGTGATTTTAATTCCATATGAAAACCATCGCTGTGGTTGACATGGAGAACAACCTATGGGAGGAAGATCAGAAATGGAAGCAACGAGGCTACATTAATAGCTTTTTTTAATTAAAAAAAATTTGATTTAATTAATTAATTAATTTTAATTTGACCACAGAGTGACAGAGTGAGAGAGGGAGACAGAAAGTCAAGTGAAAGAGCAAGCCACCATGTCCAGGACTCAAACCATGGTTGGCCATGTAGGAGTCCAGCACTCTTAACCACCACACCATCTGCCAGCCCCAACGAATACTTTTTCATGTTTCTGTTTTGTTAAATGTATCTCTCAACAAAGAATGGTAGAGTGTGTGCATGTAAGAGGTAGATAAGTAAGCCATAAGGTCTGGTCATGCCTCAATCCCCTTCCTCCAGTCCTCCAGACAACTGAATTTTGGGAATTTGCATTCATTGTTCATTTCAGACTAACAGGTCCAGGGATTCAAATTGCAGTTGCCACAAGGGATCCACCTTGTCTTGAACATGGCATTACCGCTGTATCAGAGAGCTAGTCCTTGATGTTCAGTTTTATCATGCACTTATTTTAGCATATTTAGTAAAGATTGTGATTTCTCTCCTTAGAGCTACTAATATAGTAAATTACAATGATAGATTTCCAAATAAAGAACTAATCTTGCATTCCGAAAATAAACCTCACTTGGTCATGGTCTGTTGTTTTTAATATGCTGCTGAGTTCTCCATAATAATATTTGATATGAGATTTGTTTCTTTATATTCATAAGCATGAATGCAGTTTTCTTTCTTTTTTGGGTTTCTGCATCAATGTTTTCATTACTATATAAAAAAATGGAATCTTTCTCTTTTTTCTATAGCCTGGAACAATTTAAAATAGCATGAGAATTAGCTATTCTTTAAAGGTTTTTTTAGAATTCCCTGTGTGAAATCAAATGAGGCTCTGTTTTTTTTTTTTTTTTTTTTTATTGTTTGTTTGTTTTTGAGAAGGAGAGAGAGAGAAAGGTATTTAAAATGATTGTTCTTTATTGCTACTATAATAAATGGTCAATTTAGATTATTTTTCTCTTCGGAAATCAATTTTGGTAAGTTACACTTTTCCAGGAAATTATCTGTCTAACTTGATTTCCAAATTCATTTGCAAAGCTGGTAATCAAAGACAGAGCCACTGTGATTATTTAGATTTTTTTCTGTGACTATTTCGTATTTCTATGTTTGTGCCCCCACTTCTTGATTATAGAATTTAGAATTAAGATTACAGAATTATAGAACTAAGAATTGATCTGTTTTATTGTATATGGGTGTGCTGTTGCATAATTTAAAAACTAATCTTTTGAATTTATTTATTAGAGTTCTGCATATTCTGTAATCTAATATACTTTCACTTTAATATTTACTCATTTTCTGATTTCTTTTATTTATTTATTTATTTATTATTTTTTATTTTTATTATCATCATAATCTTCTTTATACTACATTGGATTACATATAACTTTACAGTGTATTACATTGCTTTTTCAAAAGGGAATGC
>NW_006159512.1:658969-668625 GCF_000334495.1 Tupaia belangeri chinensis
GGCTTGATGATTTCCCTTGAGGGAGAGGCCTTTTGTTGGTTGCTCATATTTCTTGAGCCTCTGCAATTATTCCTAGTCATCAGGTAATCTTTATGTTTCTTCCTAACTTATTTAAGGTAACTCTGACTGTTAAAAGTTATATAGGATTAGAAAATTTATGATTTCTCTTATGGTTGGCCTACCTGTTGTTCACAATTACCATTAACTGTTGCCACTAGCCCTGGAGAGCCCAAAGTCCTCCCTGTTTCTAAGGAGTGGTGAGCCTCCAACTGACCTAATAAGCAACAGCTCAAGAGCAAAGAAAAACAAAACGAAAAAGGAAATCGCGAGGTGTGCGTTGCGCACCGCGCGCTATTCAAATCACCAAAATTCAAAGAGTCCAAAGGCTAGTGGGAAAGGGTCAGAAGATGAGTGACAGGACCAGGTTGGTCTGGCCTGCAGCCTCAGTCCTCCTGGTGTCCAGAACTGCTGGCCGGCTCTATCCGGGTTGTGGTAGGGTGGGGTGGGGTAGGAGTTCACCTTGAAGTCCCAGACAACCAACCTGGGGTCCAAGGAGGAGGAACGGTGGGGATGCGTGAAGATTCGGAAGGGTCGGGCCTGCAGCCTCAGTCTGCCCGGTGTCCAGATCTGCTCTCATTTTCTGATTTCTTATGTTTATATTATTGATCTGTGCCTGATATGTTTTATAAGTATCTGAGTACAAGACTCAAACCGCAAAGTTGACCGTGTGGGATCCAACTGCCTAAAACGCCATGTCACTGAGAGCCATAAGCCTTTATTTAAAAAGGAAAAGGGAAACTAATAGACTCCAATATCTAGGGGATTAAATACCTAATTTTTTTTATTAATATCATGAGTTGGATATTCAACTTATTTATTTTTTTCTTGCTTATTAATATGAGTATGTAAACATGATTTCACATGTGATTGTAGCTTACCTGAATCACATAACTCCTAACATCTAGGGTTTTTTTCTTATTAAATTTTTAAATATGCTGAAATTCTGAATTATAAATATCTGCTTTGACCTAACAGTTGTTTAACAGAGAACATTTCAATATAACAGTGGAGGATAATTTTTGTTTCCTACTTCTGTTTCGTGACCAGGTAGTTTTAAGTACTACTTTTACTTTTGGGAGTATATTGATGTTCTCTTTGTGGCCTAAAATGTGTCTCATCTTTTATGACTATTAGTTGAATACCAAAAAATAGAGACAGTGTATTTTCAGACTATAAGACTTGGTAGGCATCCATTAGAGCCATCATATTTATTGTTGTTCAGGTCTTCCATATCTTTATGTAGATTTTTGGTTGTCATGTGTTATCAACTAAGGCAAAGTCTCTAATAGCTGATGTGATTTGTTCTATTCTTTATTATATCATTTGTAGTTTTTGACTCATAAATATTAATATGTCAGGGCTGGCTCCAAGGCCTACTTGTTAAGGGAGCTAGATCCCACATGGCCAACAACACAATTTGAATTCCAGCCCTGGTAGCTTGAAAATTATATCGGGCACATGGGGGTGTGTGTTCCAAATCCCAACAGGATGGAGAAATGGCGGGAAAGATACTGGAGCATGACAGCCACCCATTAAGGGTGCTTTCTTCTTCTCCCACTCTGTCTCTGCTGAACACACATACCCTATAGCAACTAAAAAAGTAAAACACTTACAAAACAAACAAAAAATGTTAGTAGCTAATTTGGTAAAAAGATATCGAGAACTTGGTGGACTGTACCTTTTTGTACTATAAAGTGCCCTTATCTAGTTAGTGAATACTTCATATGCTGAACTAACCTTTGCTCGAGGTTAAGATCACAATCAAGATTTCTTTTTGTTTATATTTGCTTGCTCTGTAGTTGCCTATCTTTTTATTCTCAGCCATTCTTCATCTCTTTGCTTTACCTCCAACTTTTATATAGCACACAATGGAGTCTTCACAAATATTTTTCTTTTAATAGGTGAGATTAGGGCATTTGTACTTAAGGGTATAAAAGATATGTTTGATTTTAGTCAGATTTGTTACTTTATGATTTGATATAATGTTTCTCACTCTTAAATACTTGCACTGAGTAGTCTGTTTTTTTATTGCTTTACAAATGTTTGAATTTCTTCTGATAACTTTGAAGGTTTATACATTGTTTTGTTCTTGCTTATCATTATAATAACTTTTCATAATTTCCCTTATCCTCCATTTCTTTTGGTATTATCTATTAACTCCCTACTATAAGTATCAGTGAAAGGTTTTAATATTTCTTTTCCTTCCCCTTTCCTTTTTCTCTCTCTCTACTCAGTTGTAGATGATCATCTTATCTTTTTATGACCTTCTTTGTGTCATTAAATGGGCTTTTATTTCTTTTCCATAATGTGTCAGATTTAACATTCTTTCTCTATTAGATATGAGAAAATCATTATATTACATATGTAATTTTTTGTCTATCTTTTCTAAACATTTGTTGGTTTTAACATTTCTATTATTCCATGTTTTTATTATATTCTTTTCTCCATATTTGTTCATTTTATTTTTTAAATTTTGTCACTGAAGAGAGACAGAGAGATAGGGAAAGTGAGAAATCACCTCTGGGGTGTGGGGGGGATGACCATGCCATAATCTCTTCTCCATTTTCCTTTTGGGACTTAGGGCACGCAATACACACATACCCAGCATGAGTTGTAAGCTGCCAGGTTTGAGACTTGAATCATGGTCAGTCATGTGAGATCAGTGCCTGAAGTATCACACCGCCTGCTGGCCCCTTCCCATACTTGCTTAATTTTATTCCTACAATTAAATAGACTCAATCTTCACCGTCACATATTTTTCTATGCAAAAATGCACCCGACAACCAAATAAATAAAACCAGCTTACACCTTAAAATTCATATTTCAACTTTATTTTTGTTTTCAATCTGCTAGAGTGTGCATGTTCTTGTTGGAGAGAGACATACAGAGAGAAGGAAAGTGTTAAAGCATTCCTCATGGGATGGTGATGCCTTAATCCTTTCTCCATTTCTCCTTTTGGGATTTTGGGCACACACACACACACACATGTGCCTGATATGTTTTATAAGTATCTGAGTGCAAGACTTAAACCACAAAGTTGACCGTGTGGGATCCAACTGCCTAAAACACCATGTCACTGAGAGCCATAAAGCCTTTATTTAAAAAGGAAAAGGGAAACTAATAGACTCCAATATCTAGGGGATTAAATACCTAATTATTTTTTTATTAATAGAAGTAGTAAAACATCTAGAAATACAGTACCTTGGAATTGTCAGTGTTTGATAATCTTACCTGGTTTCTGAGGCTATTAGTCCAAAGTGTTCCTGGCTGTATAACATTATCACATGGTTAGATTAGTACCAGCAATGTAAGTCAGTCAGTCCAAGCCCACCATAGCACTTCATTTTTCTTGGAGAGCCAGGCCTAATTAGAAAGGCTCTAACAAAATCCCCCTACATTATGTTAAGTATTAATAAGGAAAATCTTGAAGGAAATCTCAGAAATTGTATCAAAATTATAGTATCCTATTCAGAAAGGACAATCTACCACAATTTCTCTCCCACATAGCCAATTTCTTAAAACTTTTAAATATTTTTTGGTGTAGAGAGTGGTGTAGATGGGTGTAGAGGGGAAAGAGGAGAGAGAGAGAAATTGAAAAACTCCCCTCATGGGGCATGGTTGTGCTTCAATCCCTTCTCCTCAATCTCCCTCTTTTCATGATTTTGGGCACACGTGGACATGTGCCCATTATGTTTCTCAAGGTACCAGGTCCAGGTCTAGACCCACAGAGTCAGCCATGTTGGATCTACGATGTCACAGGCTGGCCCTCCATTTCTCTTTTGATAAAGAAAAAAAAAAAAGAGAGAGATACAGAGAGAGAGAGAACAAAAACGCAAAGTGGTTTTGCTCATATTGGCTTCTTCAACTCCTTTTTACCTCCTGCCTCTTTGTTGCTTTTTTTCTAAACCATGAAGTCTTACTTCCTTCAAACTAGTCATGTACTCTGCCAACACAGGGCCTTCTCACATGCTTTTCCTTCTGCTTGCAGAACCCTGTCCCTCATCTTTGCTTATGTAAATACACACCTGTAGCTCTAAACTTGAGTGAGTATTCTCCAAGGGTGCTTTCCATAACCTCCTCAACTGGCTGCCCTACTGTATCTTCTCATAGAATCCATACCTTTCTTTTGCAATTTTCTACACCTCAGCTAGCTCTGAAGAGTGAAAAATTACAGTCTATTTTTGCACAGAATTTTATTCTTTGTGCGTGTATCACAATGTCTAGAACAAAACAGGCACTTTGAAAATATGTGTTGACTAAATAAATGAATGAATAATGACGCTTACCATTTATTGAGTCTAGGCTTGTGTTGGGAAACTTTGTTACTTTATCGAAAAAGTAGATCTTCCTTTCAGAAATAATGAAATGAAGCAAGGCAAAAAAATTAAAAAGAAGAAATGAATCTAGTTAAGTGTCCTTGAGGAAGAATTTTTGATCTTGTAAAGTTTTGCATATTTACTTCTTATGTTGGTTGAATATGAAAGGTACCCAGGAGTCTAAAATTTGCATCAAAACTATCTAAACTCCTAAGCTTATAAAAATGAGCAAGAAATTTAATGATGGGTTTTTAGAAGATATATTTGGCATTTTCTGCTTATAATTGGATTAGAATTACAAGCAGCAGATCAAATTTTCCCACACATTTCTTATTTCTACCCTTGATCCTATACTAAATCATAAAGCCGGAGGTAACAAGGGGAAAAAAAAATATATATATATATATATAATGTATTGTAATCTGGGTCTTTGTTTTCTGGAACCAAATAAGAAGTTTGCTTCAGGTTTTGATTTTTAATTTCTCATCTTTATTCCACTTTGCAGTGCCTTCTGGATATGCCTCCACATGGAGCTACTTGGAGTTTTTATGAGAAATAAGAGAAGAAACTAAAAAGTACACAAGGTCAGAGATAGAAGGAGCTATAGAAATCATCTCTCAGTGACTCTAATTTCACAGATGAAGAAACTGGTATTCAGAGAGTACAAGGGATGAAACAGTGGTGAGAATTCTGGTTTCCACACCTAAATCCTTTTCTAACCATGCTCACTCATGGAGAAAGACAAAGTTAGACCCTGTGTTGTATCTTTTTTTTTATTTTAAGCTTATTTATTTCTTTCACGGGAGAGAGAGAGACAAGCACCTTCAATAAGGTCTCATTCCACAATCCTCTCTGAGCCTTCCCAGCCAGCCAGGATCATGGGCACACTTGCCTGGCATTTACTGGTGGATCAAGGAACTGAATCTACAATCTCCCATTTGGATCCCTCATCACTTGAAGGGTGTGTTACCACGATACCACTGAGCCAGCCAGTTGTATCTGATTTGTATATCAAAACTACTTGTCACATTGACTTGGCTTAAAATAGAATAATAAAAAGGTACACCTTGAAAATGTAGAGATTTTCATAAAGATCATAATAATGACCTAAAAGCACATCAACTTGTAAGTTCATATTCTTTTGACTTGAGGTTTTATATTATGTAACAGTTACCCCTTTTGATCCATGGGGTACCTGCACAGCTCAGAAAGCATACAGTCCTGTGGCTTGAATAGCTCCAGTTTCCATTCTGGGTCCCTTTGCTTCTTATCTGTAACCTTAAGCAAAGTACTTATGCTAAGAACCTTGGTTTCTTTATCTGCAAAATTAGCTCAGTAGTACCCACTTCATAATTACCTGCAATTCATTACGGTGAATCAATATACAGGTAAATATGCATTTCATCAATAACATCTTCACAGATTGCTCTGAGGAATAAATGATATAACAGTGTCTGGCATGTAAAAGGAGTGTGCTAAATCATAATTTGCCTTCTCTTTCTTCTGAAGTTGGTGGAACCAGTTAGCTCTGCTTAGGTGAAGTTTTGCTTTTCATGCTATAGAGGCAGGCTATTTGAGGTCTCTTAGAAAAGTCAACATTGAAAATATTTCAAGTCAAAGTTACCTGACATGAGACATGTACTGAACATTTTTTGGTTGTTGTTCTGAGTATTTAAGTGGTTTATAAAATGACCCCTGCAGTGGTTGCTGCTATAAATGACAAGAAAACATGCATGCTTTTGTGATTGAAAATTGCTGCTTACTGGCACACGAAACTTTTGTTAATGTATTGAGGGAGAGTATTTGCATACTTAGTTTAAAGTTCTGTCAGTTTAATAGATTTGACTATAAACCAGAAAATAACAGATTTTTTAGTACAAACCAGCAAGTCAAATTTAGTGTGCCTCATGAAGCAGATTAAATTCTTCAGAAGGCAATTGCTACATGACACTTAAAGACTATACCACTTTAAGCTGAAATATTATTTTGAGTCTGCAGATTCTGGCTTTTTCCACTTAGAATCCTGCATTTTTTTTTTAAGGTTCTCACCATAGGGAACATGTGCTCACCAAGTAGTCAGAAAGAGGGAAAGTGAGAAATCACCTCCCAGGGGGATGGCCACACTGCAATCCCTTCTTCTCCATTCTCCTTTCAGGATTTTGAACATGCACACAAATGTCCCCAGTGTGATTCTCAAGCCACTGGGTCCAGGACTCAAACCATGGTCAGCCATGTATGAATCTAGCACCTTAACTACCACAGCACCTGCTGGCCCTAGAAGCCTGCAAGTTTGAGGAAAGGTAATAAATTTAAGTGGGAGTAAGTTATGTCATCTTCCTTTACTATCCCAGAGCATGAGGAAAGAGTCAAATTAGCTTCTAGCTGTCATAGAGTTGATGAAAAAAAAAATTGAACTAGAAACTCAGAATTTGGGATTTCCTCCTAGCACTATCTGGCATTGGACAAAATCACTTTTTCCCTTCAGTTCTCAGTTTCTTTATTAATAAAGTTGTAGGAGACTGGCCCCATAGCATGATGGTTAAGGGAGCTGGATCCCACCTGACTAACTGGTTGGAGTTCAGCCCTGGGGGTTTGAGGGACACACTAGACAGAGACACAAAGACAGAAAGCCAGAAATTACCCCCCCCCCAGTGGAGATGGCCACACCACCATCCCTTCTCCATTCTGCTCTTGGGATTTGGGGCATGCATGCACATGCACCTGTCTTGATTTTCAAGCCACAGGGCTTGCGACTTCTCCATTCTTCTCGTGGGATCTTTGACACATGTTCACACATGACCAGTGTGAGTTTTGAGCCACCAGGTTCAGGACTTGAACCTGGTGGAAAACATAGGAGCCCAGAAACATACCCATTATCCCATTTGCTAGTCCACAGAAAGCCCTTTTTAAAGAAGCAAACAAATATAGCTTAGTATACCATTTTTTGATACTTTAAGAAGCCATCCAATTATTTTTGTTTTCTTTACTAATCACTCATAACTTCTCTTTTCAAACATCTCTACTAAACTTTTCCTCAGAAATTGATGTCAGATTCATTGATTTGCAGCCTTAGAAATCTAACTATTCTCCTTTGCCTTGATATGGGTAAACTATCCATGTTTCATATTCTAGATTTTTTTTCCCTGTCTGTTTATATAAGGAGAGCCAAAAATGGTCCTATCAATTTATCATTTTCCCTGAGAATTACTTTTTTCCCCCAAAGCCTCTAAATGCCTTTTAATTTTTTTTTTAATCATCTCCATTTTAAATCCCTTTAACCCAAAGGAAACAAAACTAGTGCATCATGCAATTGGAACTTGAATGCCTATGGGCAGGGCATCCTCTAATTCCTCTACTCAGTGCAAAGCTTTCTGTTTTCTTTACTTAACCTTTTCACACACTTCTACCATTAGACTGCGTTATTAGTGTTTTGAATTTGCAACCCCTGTTGGTTCTACCCATTTCAACTGGAAGATTATTTTCCTTGGTGGAGAAAATGGAATCATAATAGGAGTTACTGCTGAAGGTCTCTATACTTCTGTTCACACCGTGCTCTCTATCTAGGACCCTTTTCACCATTTCTCCTCCTAACTGTTCCATATCTTTCTGCCATTATCTTATATAATAGCAGCAACAATCTTAGCAACTCTGTGTACATACTATGACCTGAGAACTGTACAGGGAATGTGAGTATGAATGAGAACAGATCCCAGGTCAGATCCTTAGTGTAGCATGAGACAGAGATATGTACAGCCATTTTTATAATACGGTCTGTAGTGTGCTGGTTTATGCATTGGGCTTAGGAGCTATACTGTGTAGGTTCAAATCCTGGCTCTGCCACCTAGTGATTATTTAGTCTATAGCTAGTTTTTTTTAACTGCTCTGTGCCTCAATTTCCACATAGGGCTGTTGTAAAGAAAAATTGAATCTCTTTTTTTTAATTTTTATTTTTAAGATATTTATTTATTTATTTAATTCCATTGGTTATTGTTATTATTTTTAAATTTGATCACACAAACACAGAGAGAGAAGGAAAGTGAGAAAGCAAGCTACCAGGTCCAGGATTCAGACGACAGTTAGCCATGTGAGAATCTATCTTTAACCACCAGGCCACCTACTGACCTTAGGTGTTTTTTTATTTGTTTGTTTTGTTTTGTTTTTTTGCTAGATGATGTGTAAGCTCATTACCAAGAGACAGTGGTGGGGAAGGTGTGAAAAAACACCTTCCCATGGGGAATAGTTATGCCACAATCTTTTCTCCTCTATCTCTCACATGTGTATATGCCTGGAATGTTTTTCAAGTTGTCAAATTGAGACTCAAACCATGTAGCTGGCCATGTGGGATCCAGCCACTTTAACCACCATGTCACTGGCTAGCCCTAAGTATTCTTTTAAAGTATAAAATATTTAGTATATAAAACATTTAGATAGTACCTGATACATATAAGATATCATCAGTGTTTACTATCTTTTTTATTATATTTAAAGTATAAGCATAATAAAACATTCTCGGACTCCTTTCCCCATACCCCTACATTTACTCCCATACCATACTTAATGTGTGTGTGTGTGTGTGTGTCAATGTGGAAATATTATAATTTAATGCTCTTGTTCCAAGATACATTTTGGTAATATATTGAAATAATTTCTATTGTTTGTTTTTTAAAGTAGTTATCTCAAGTGTTCCCATTCACTGTCTCCCTGATAATCCCAAGCCCTATCTCTGGCATACTTTTGACCTTTATTTATTTTATGTATTTGTAAAGTTTGTTTCTTTCTTCCATGAGTGGGAGAGGCAGAGAGAGAGAGAGACCCAACGAGGTCTTCGTGCTGTGATCCATCCCAGCTTCATTCAGCCCAGATTATCGGGAGACACCTGGGTGGGTTCAGGGAGGAATCAGGCATGAACTCAGACCTTTCCTCTGTGAATCAGCCTCACAGACTGCTATGCTTTCATGGTGCCATTGTCTAGCCCCTGCTCGGACTTTCTTAAAATGTGGCAACAAAATGGTTAATTCTTATCACAGCTGGGGTCTTTAGGCTTCTTCCCAATGCTTTTTCCTAGTCTTTCATTCTAGCTGGCCAGTGACCCAGCTATACAGTCATTTACTATTTCTAATTTGATTTGTTTTGTCTCACTGTGATTTATATACAATGTAAAACGATTTCATTCTTAAGTTTAAAAGAACCCAAAACTAATGTTGTTTTTTCCTCTTTTCCTCCTCTGTCCTTCCAATTTCCATTCTTCCTTCCATTTTTTCCCTCCATTGCTTACTCCCT
>NW_006159512.1:669181-692713 GCF_000334495.1 Tupaia belangeri chinensis
TCCATGTTTCCTACTCACTTTCCACGCTCTTTCCTTCTTACTTTCCTTTCCTCCTTGCTTTTTCCCTTCTGTCTTCCTTCTTTTTAAATTTCTTTCCCTCCCTCTCCACTTTTCTTCCTTTCTTCTTGGCAGTGGAACCTCAAAACTTAACCGGAACTGATGTGTCAAATTTACAACCACTATTTATTATTATCCAACTAGTATTACATTAATATGTTTCACTACAAAAATATTAATAAATTCATCCTAACTAGTGCTCAGGTGGTGCTGAAGGCATTATAAAATAAGTTTATGCATTTTCTTATATTTATAAAGTCCAAAAACAGTTCTGAATTTTGTAATATGCTTAGCTCCAAGAGTTTCTGATAAGAGATTTATGGATTTTTATAGACTGATAACTTAGATTCAAACCCTGCTTCTTCTTTATCAATGATGTGATGTTGAATAATGTAGTTAACTTCTCTCTGAATCAAAATTTTCATCTGTAAAAGAAGATGATATTAGTACTATCCATAGGGTTGCTAGTAAAATTCAATAGTTAATGTACAGAAATTGCTTAAAACAGTATCTGTTGCATAGGAGTCACTCTCTTATTTGTAACCATTATTTGTTTGTTTGCTTTTCAGGGTTTTGCCAGAGGATGCAATCTGGAGATAGAGGGACGAAAAGTGAGAAATAGCCCCCCCCAGGAGAGATGGCCACATTGCATTCCCCCTCCTCCATTCTCCTCCTGGGACTTTGAGCACCTCCCCCTACCACACCACCACCACCATATACACACACCTTGCATGATTTTCAAGCAACCTTGTCCGGGCAGGAACTGCAGTTGGCCATATGGGAGTTCAGCACCTTAACCATCATGCCACCTGCTGGCCCTAGTAACTATTTTTCCAAAAGTTTATGTTTTTCTTGAGAAGGAAGAGAGAGAGAGAAACACCCTCAACAGGATTTCACACCATGATCCTTCCCAGAGTCTTCTCAGCCAACCAGGATCACTTTGTATGTGAGCATGTACAGGTCAACCCAGGAATCAAACCCTGATCTTCCACATGCTTCTAGCGTCACAGAGCTAGAACTGGGCTGGGCAGGTAACTATTGCTTTAACTTTTTGTTTGTTTGTTTGTATCTGTGGGTGATGTTTGCACTTTTCAACCTCATGCTGTTTCATACCTAGCCCTCAGTCAGAACTTTGTAAAAGCTGTTTGGATAACTGCATGAATAAATGGCTCCATTTGCCCCAAGGAGTTAGTTGATGTCTTTCTTGTTCTTCCTGAGAATATAGATTTTAAAAACCCATTTCATCTTTATAATTTTCACATGGCTCAACTCATTCTGGCCTTTTATTTCCTGGAAGTCTTTGCCATTCTATTCTTTCCATCCTTGGATATGTACTTTCCTTTCTACCTTTTATACACGCCTTTACTCAAACACGCTCTTTTAAAGTACAAGCTGTCAAACAATGCTGTTTTCTTCAACATTGCTTTGATTGTTTCCTTCATCATTTGCATTCTGTCCATAATTGAGGTTTCATTACGTTTTCATCACGCTTGGGACATATTCCCTCTTGATGTTCTCCCTGGACTACACAGACTTCCTTCTGTATTTCCTTGGAGAGTCCTGAAATGTGCAAAAAGATGTTACATTTCCCCCGTGTGGCTACTACAAGCTATAAGAAGCAGGGATGATGTACGCTTTCATGGTCCTTGCTCTTGGTCGTGTTGGAAAGTACTCTGCCCCAGGGGTCTCATTTCAGATCTCCATCTCTCATCCTTCCATCCCCACATTTATATAGTATTCTACCACTCTCATTCCTGAGAAGAGAAGAAAGGCTTCCATAGTGCACTAATATGACCATATCCATCAAATACTCTCAATTCATTGGATCTAATTCCCTCTATTGTATTTCTTGGCAAAACCTCAGCCTGATATGTTTTTTGAACCAAGCTGTTAAATTCATTGGGAAAAGAAATCAAGAATGCATCCCTAATTTTGTTTTGTTTTAAATGCAACAACATAAACTTTAAATGGACACACCAACCTGCTTGATAACCCTTCTCTGTTTATCTAGTAGCTTATGTTTCCAACATAGAGGTGGAAAGTCTCTTTCTTTGGCCAAACTCTAGACAGGTTCCCCTGTTCCCCTTGACAACTAGACCCTGACTTTGAGTTCAGTCCTTAGCCCACTTACCTAATTTTAGCAAGAATCTGACTGAGTCAGTTTGGCGAAATCGCCCATCTTTGGTATTTGATCACTCTCAGTATCTGACCAAATTTCTCACCTCTCACCTTGGATATCAGCCTGGTCTACCTTTAGCAAGAATCCACTCAAGTCAGTTTAGCTTCAAAGTTCTTGTAAGGAAAATTAAATTAGTCTTATTTCATCCACTGACTTCTTACCCTGTTCCTTGGCTATGAATCCCCATTTATCCTCATTGTATACAGAATTAAGCAGATTTCTAACCCTCATGGCAAAATTCCCATTCTGGTATTCTCTCTTGAATAAAGTTCTTCTTATTATCTTTTACAAGTGTCATGTTTTTTTTTTTTAAATTAAAGATAACATATTTCACACTTTCTATCTGCAAACTTCCATATCTTTCCTTCTCCCTTTGCTCTTAACTGATCAACTTGGTTCACACTTCCTGTAGAAAAACACAAGGGGCTGCAGAAAGTTTGTGGGAAAAAATGACATTCAAGTACAAGTTTATTTTGGTACAAAATATTTTGAAATCCATCGTAGTTTTATTTTTTCTTTCATAATGTGCATTTTGTATGAACTCTTTGAAGACCCCTGGAAGAAGTTCTTAGTCAAGAAAAGCACTCCCTTTTCCTTCACCAACTTGATGCACTTACGACCTCTACACTCATCTCTTTCTTCTCTACTGGTACTGTGGGAAGATGTTCCTTTCCCAGCAAAGGTGATCCTTAAATGTCTGCCCTACAATCCACCCCTTCTGTCTTGCCAAGGACTTCACTTCTTCCTTCATTCTTGCTCCTCAATCATTAAATCCTTCTTTATAGATGAATTAATCTCATCAATGTTAATGAACTCCAGAATCTCCTATATTAAAAAAAGAAATAAAACCCCCTTGAGCTCATTTTCCCCCAAAACCTTTTGGATCTAACTTTTCAAAGATATGTCCAAACATGAGGGCTCTATTTCCATACTTCCTAATCATCCCTGTACACACTCTAATTTAACTTTTGCATTCTGCATTCCAGCATTCCATAATTTACCAGTGAACAGCTTATAACTCACTTTCTTTTTTCTTTTTAAAATTTATTGATTTGTTTCATTAGAGAGAGAGAGAGAGAGAGAGAGAGAGAGAGAGAGAGAGAGAAAGAAAGAAAGAAAGAAAGAAAGAAAGAAAGAAGGAGGCACCTCTAATAGGGTCTTTGTGCTACAATCCAATGCCAATCTTGGTCCACCCAGATCATAGGCACACACCCGGCATACTCAGGGAGGTCCCAGGATGCAAACCCAGGACCTTTCTCATGAGGGTCTAGTTGTAATACTGTTATGCTACTTCCTGATTCCTCATTGTCTTCTCTCTGTTTAAGTTTATCCTAGGTGATTTTTCTTTTGCTGGAAAAGAAGGAAATATCTTAAATACTATCTGTATGCTGATATCTCACATATTTATGTCTCCAACCCAGAATATATCTCTGAAACATCCATAGGTGTCTAAAATGTCATATGTCTAGGGCTGAAGTTTTACTTCCTCCACCTCATCAAATATTACCCTTCCGCTGTATATCCTCTCCTGTAAGCACTACCCATTTACAACAGCCTGGCATTGTTGGTTCCTCACCACTCACAGCCTGTCTGTACCACATGCTGATCATTTTATTTCCACTATCTCTTCAAATTCATCTTCATCAATTCTGCTTAAAAGCATAACCCTAGTTCAGGCCATCAGCATTTCTGTACTTGGTCTCTACATAGTCTCCTAACTGAGCTCCTTCTTTCTACATTCATCTTGTTCCAATCTAGTTAACAGCGGTGTTCAAAAAGATCTTTAAATATGAAACATGGGTAGTTAAGGTGCTGGACTCCTACTTGGTTGGCTGCAGTTCAAGTCCCGAACCTCGTGGGTTGCTTTCTTACTTTCTCTCTCTCTCTCTCTGATGAGAGAATGTGTCTTATAGCAAACAAAATAATAATAATAATAATATTAAATAATTCTTTTAAAAATAAAATATGATTATGTCACTCCTCTGAATAAAACCCTTTAAAGATTTTCCTTTAAGCTTAGAACTAAATTGACCTGTGGCCATGGTCACCCTTTCTAACCAGTTCTGGATTCACGATCATCTTCACTTGGTTGCACCCACACTAGCCTTTTTTTTTTTTTAAACTTCAAATGCAGAATGATCTTATAGTGTCTGGAACAGTTCTCCCACGCAGTCTGTGAAATCCATCTCTCTTCTCCAGATCTCAGATTACAAATGTCTGTCTTGAGGACACTGTTACTGTTTCTATTAAAATTATGTATTTTATTTGGTTTCAGCTTCTCCCAGACTGAAAGATCCATGAAGGCAGGGATGATATCTCTTGTTCACAAATAGAATATCCCCAATAGCTACCAACATGTTAAGCATATGATGCATTTAAGAAAAAAAATCATTCAACTACTAAATCCATACATTCTAGCTGGCAAAGTCCCGAGTACTTCTTTTACTCGTTTTAATCTCTGGGAAGTTCAGAAGTATGATTCTTTAGATTGGAATAAGATTTCCACATTAATTTTTACTTTGTATTTTCTTACACTTAATTATACTATTCGCCAAGGTGAGTCAATTAATTCTCTATTCCTTGATTCTCAAAGAGCTTACTGAAAATTGTGTGCTTACCCCATGACTACCTGTTCTACCCTCTGCTGGAATTCTCAACATATAGGTCAATTCATATCTTTTATTTTTCCAAATCCACTTTACAGCTTATTTTCTCCAATAGGTGTAGAAAAGGGGGGAAAAAGAGAAATCTTACTATGCTGCATTATTTTGTTAATGCTCAGTAAAAATTTAAAAAATCAGCTGGCAAAAATTCAAAAATCAGTTGGCCTGTGTAGGCTATATGTTCTTTGGAAATTAACAAATATATATAAGATAATGTATGTGTTGTAATAACCACTGGGCAGAGCTCATAGATCTCTGTATCTTTATAGATATTGGAAGATGTTAAGATGAAACATTGGGTTGTTGGAAAAGTCATGACACATTTTGCACTGAAAAACACAGAAAAATATGTCATGACTTTTCCGATGACCTAATATATAAGGATATATTATAAAATCTTTATTGTTTTCATAGAAGTGTCCCTTTTTCCAAAATTTACAAATATTTTGGCACTTACTGCCATTTCAATAGCTCAATATATAGAAATACAACATGAACTGTAGCAGTAATTGGCTATGATGTTATTTTCCTCACTGTCTTAATAAAAACATATTCAGAGCTAAAAGTTTATTTGTAACACATCTACAGCACTGTGACAAGAATTCAATATATTTAATAAGTAGTTAGAGAACAGACATTTCTCTAAGGATTACAGCAACCTATGACTAGGATTATTCAGGTGCCAACATTATTAAATAAGATGTGAGTTGAAAGGAAAAATAGTATAACATTTAAAATGCATTTAAATATTCAGTTTGATAAGGAAAAGAACTACATAAGACAAAGGAGAACTAAATTAAGAAATGAGTCCTGACTATAGAAATGCACGAACTTACTTCCACAGGTTTTGACTGTTTTGTTATGAATAGTCTGGATTAATTTGAAAATGCAAGTGTACTTTTTTGAACAGAAAAAAAAATGAAATTGAATAAGCTGAGAGATATGAGAGAAGAATAAATACTGGAATAAACATTGCAGCCGAAACTAAAGTAACTGAAGTGAAAATGTTTTCATAATGAACTTTTATGTTTAACAAGCTCAGACACTTGGAACAGTGTAAGCTATATTAAAGCCTTTTATGAAAGGATTATGTTTTGTGTGATGAGTGTTTTAATATAAGCATGGTACATAGCGCAAAATATAACTACATTTAACTCAAAGTAATTATGAGAATTCAGGCAAAATTATTTTCTCCTGTACTATCCCATCGATACAGGAAAAAAAAAATTCTTCTGGAACCTTTCACTGACATGTCTCTGTTTCAATTATTTTTGGCAGTATATATTGCATCGCTGCCTCAGATACCTTTTATATCGACAGTTGGTAGCACAAGCCTTTTAACGCACAAAGAGTAGCAGCTCTTCAGCCAATCTGTGATAAAAGAGAAAAAAATGAAATCACTATGGAAACTGCAGGAAGGATCTAAAAGCTCTCTTTATAAAGTAAACGTCTGATGTTTGTGACTGCAGGGGCAAAAAATTCATAAATCTCTATGATGCTATCATTTCTGATTTGTTATCACTGCAAATGCCAACTCCAGGCAGCCTGACCTGAGCTTCATTAAGTGCTTTCTGTGCAGAAATAGTTACTATTCAACAGGAGGAAGACCGGTGGTCTGCAGAGAGGTTAGGGGTGTGTGTGTGAAGGAGTTGGTGTGAAACTGAGAAGAAACTAATTTGCTTAGAATGCTTCTTCTTCTTTTTTTCTTTTTTTTTTTCCTCATTTGATTGTCTTTCTTAGAAATCACGGTGACCTGATGGAATCAGGTATGGAACTGTTCTGCTTTGTGTTCTGTTTGGGTTTGTTTTTCATTCTGAAAGAGAACAAATCTCAGACCCCAGTTCAACTCAGAAAACTGTTTTGTACCATGACAAGTCTGTCTTTGATCTTGAATTGAAAAAGTATGGACCCTCTCCTTTTCATCGAAAAGCAAATAACTACCAAGGAGAAGCCTGTCCCACTCCTCACTACCCTGGACCCCAGGAGGAGGAAAGGAAGATCGTTGACTACACAAACTATGCTGACTTTCATCTGACAATGGCTAGAAACAGACACCTGTGTCAGGGAAGAAGTTTCAGAATATTAGCCGGTTCTCAGAAGTAAAATGACTTTTGCAAGAAAGTTGTTACTGTTATTTTAAAAGTGCTCCTTTTATTTTATAAATGTTCACATGTAACTATGGGGTCAAGAGAACACTGAAAAGTTCTGAAACATGAAGTTCTTCACGTTCAAGAGTAGACTCTTAATTTAGAGGAAGAAGAATATTTAAGTAAGTAGACCAATTTTGCAAATGCTACTGTGCTTGTTTCTCTGGTGTTTATAATAGAAAATACTTCCTTAGTCAGAATTTTAGGGCATGGAGCCTGTAGCTTTTTTAAAAAAAGTTTGTGGCCACTTGACAACAGTGGTAATGCATTGAAATGTCAAGGACTGATGTGCGTGGTAATTGATTTCATATTGTCATGCTGTATTTAGACAATTATACACATTGCTAATCTAATGTTTCAGGGTACTTATGAACAATTAGCAATTCTGTACTAGCATCTCAAACATACTTTTGATGACAATAATATACTGATATAGAGTTTTTAAAATCCTAAAAAGGGATGTTGTGTAAATGATGATTAGAAAAAAAAAATCAGAAAATAAAACAGAAGTGTTCGGGTGAGATGACAAAAATTCAGCACAATTAGCAAGGAGAATGCAATGCTTTACAAGAAGGCACTTCTCTAAAATAAAAGAATTTGACATCTTCGATACTGACCATTGAACTTCTGCTACTAATAAGACTAACTTGTTTGTTTGCATAGCCTTTACAATTTCCACAGTGCTTTTTCTTACATTTTAAGTGTTAATGATTAGTGATATAGAATCCAATGAAGCTATGTGTTTGGGTCCCCAAACATAACCAAAGGAATACTTTCATTTGAAAATATTTAAATGCCTCATCCATACTGTCTTCACTGATGCTTTTTGTGCATGTAATGAAAGCCAATTATCTGTGGAGAAAACTTGACTGGGTGGAAGGAAATTAAATTGGTTTTTAAAGACTTCCTTAAACAGCAGTAGCTAGGGAAAGGTCCAATAACATTTTAGCTCGGGCTTGTAATGATTTTGCCATATTAATAAATCATGTTTTATCCTGACTTTTATCAAAAGATTTGGATGAGGAGGATTGCACATGACAGAAGGAAGGAGAAAGGCATTTTGAGCTGGAGTTTTCCAAGAACCAGAACATTCTACCAATTGATGTGAGGCTCTGGAAACAGGTGTTGGAGAAGCCAGGTAGATCCTCTTCCACTCAAAGAACAGGATCCAGGCTAACATATGCTTATTAATATAATTTTTCAAAATTGTAATTCATGAATAGTTTATGTTCTAAAATATTCTGTGATTTTAAAGAAGCTATGCAAAGTAAATGTAGGGCAGTCTTTACTAATTTTTCTGTCTAATTCCCTTCTGAGAGTTTCCCAACTTCTATGAAATGCTTTTGTGTTGACTATCAACTCTCATCAGTCATATGCATGGTAATTTTTTTCATTGTGCCATGTGTCTGAGACTACTTAGGAGGGCATTTATAGAAACATGGAAAACATATTGTTCCATTTACACAAGCAACAAGGCAAATACTTTCCCTTTGTTTGTGCCTATTCAAAATGTTAACATTCTGTTCTCTATGTGTATGCGCTCAAGTAGATTTCTAGCAGCTACTACAGAATAAGGGAGGTAACATATTCTATCATTACCTCAAAATACCTAATTGCTTATTAACAGATGAGTAAAATATAAGCTTTAGGGTAAATAAAATATCTAATTTAAACCATATGTCAGGAATTTGATCAGATAGACCTTATTGTAAAATATATTTTATTGTTACTATTGCAGCAGAGAATTTGTTAGGAAAAATGCATGTTTTTCCTTCTATTAATTAGCAAATGGTCATAACATAAATATTGCAAGTGTTTGGATGGTGCGAAGTATTTCCTAATATGTTCTGAGGAATTTTCCATGACTTTCAAGAACGCTGTTCTCAGAAGTAGTATTTTCACTTAGATATGAGTTAAATAGAAACCTAAGTAACATTTACTCTATCCTAGATCTTAAATATTGGAAAGTCTTCATTTATATTTCATAACGTGTTTCCTAATCAGTCAAATTGGATGGTCACATTTTTTAAGATTTCAGTTTTGAGTGTAATCATGGTAATAACTTTTCTCCTATACTCTGCAGAAATGTCATTTCTCATGTCTACCTTTCTCTCACTCCGGAGAAAGTAAAATTCCATGGGATAGAAGTCACCAGGAAGTCTCTTCATGGCATTAAATACTCATGATTTAAAGAGGGCTTGGAAGTTGTCATAGTTTTATATTATTTTGTTTCTGTTAGCAATATTTTGTAATATTGCCATTACTTTCCAACATGCAGCCATCAGAAATTTCTATTCCTGTGCGTTTTCAAACCAAACGTGCATTTACTCTCTAATCTCAAGGCAGTCAACAGAGAAGATGTAGGCTTTTAATTAGAATTTTAATATGTATTCTAGGTCATGTGTAGATTATGCACAAATGCGATTGTCTCTGCATTCAATAGCTGCATGGAGAACTTCAATCATGTTTAATTTGGTGGAGAGACTGTTTCTAACTTTGCTGAAGTTGGGTAACTTTCAACATTTCTGGAGAGTCCCTTAGATGTTATACCAGTGTGAGGTTTATTGTGTGAATAAATAACTTAATGTGTCTGTAGTGTGTCCTGGGGGGAAATTATAAAAGCTGGAATATTTTTTAATATAAAGAAGACATTCTGTTTTCAGATTTCTTCCAGGAAACCTAATTTCAAGTCTCTCAGATCAAGCTGTGTAGATGAAAAGGGATAGATACCCAGTAGAGTATTAGGAGAATTAGCCTACCCCTTACTAGTGTTAATGAGTGGTGCCCCTAACCCATATGTGTTTATTCCTTTAAAACTCAGCACATGAAACAGTTATAGTTTTTGTTCTTCTCCCTTTAAGAAATACTTGACACTTCATGTTGGACTCTTGCTTGACATGAATTATTTGGTGTTGGGGACTGAAGTGTGAATTATAAACTCAGAGCTATGTGATGGACCTCAGGGTTGTCCTTCAGACAGACATCGTAGTAGGGACTTCACAGAAAGACTACTGAGGAAAAAAAAAAGAACTATTTTCTTTACTCATGAAGCATTCATAATGTGTATCTTACTCAAATAATGATCTATATATCTATACATACACACACACACACACACACACACACACACACAAACACATACATACCATGGAGTATCTTCCTTTGCTTTACATGTGCACATGACTCTCATTAATGTTGATAACGCTCTGCTCATGCCTCCAGAAAATAATGGACCCCGACTGTGAGAACTGTCTGTATTCAAACATGTTAAGAGCTGAATATTTAAAATCCATTTGGCATGCCAAGCTTGGTGTTCTGAAGGCAACAGAAGCGGGACAGAAAGATCAAAAGGAAAAAAAAAATCATAAAAGATAATAACATCTGGATGGGGCGTGGGTAATGCCCTCATTAAACGTGCTTACACCTAAGTCTTATCACATGCTCAGGAGCAAGAGCTTAGATGCCCCTTTTAAACTACAGCATCAGAGACAGTCACGGGAGCCTTGCATGGGAGCTGCCACCTCTGCTGTGATCAGCTCTGCGCTGCGTGTATACCTATAGCCCTTCGACTTTATGCCATCGAGTGAGCTGCAGCCATTTTGTTACTAAGACAGCAATGATAAATGAGGTTGTCCCTTGAACTTACAAAGATAGGCATGTTCTTTAAAATGGGTTTGCAAACAAAATCATTTTATCCCACTTAGAAGAAACAGGCTATGAGATTCTCCTGAGTTATTTCTGGCTTATACTCCATGGAGTATCTTCCTTTGCTTTACATGTGCACATGACTCTCATTAATGTTGATAACGCTCTGCTCATGCCTCCAGAAAATAATGGACCCCGACTGTGAGAACTGTCTGTATTCAAACATGTTAAGAGCTGAATATTTAAAATCCATTTGGCATGCCAAGCTTGGTGTTCTGAAGGCAACAGAAGCGGGACAGAAAGATCAAAAGGAAAAAAAAAATCATAAAAGATAATAACATCTGGATGGGGCGTGGGTAATGCCCTCATTAAACGTGCTTACACCTAAGTCTTATCACATGCTCAGGAGCAAGAGCTTAGATGCCCCTTTTAAACTACAGCATCAGAGACAGTCACGGGAGCCTTGCATGGGAGCTGCCACCTCTGCTGTGATCAGCTCTGCGCTGCGTGTATACCTATAGCCCTTCGACTTTATGCCATCGAGTGAGCTGCAGCCATTTTGTTACTAAGACAGCAATGATAAATGAGGTTGTCCCTTGAACTTACAAAGATAGGCATGTTCTTTAAAATGGGTTTGCAAACAAAATCATTTTATCCCACTTAGAAGAAACAGGCTATGAGATTCTCCTGAGTTATTTCTGGCTTATAGGTTAAAGATCAAGTTAGGAAGAAACACTGTATACATTTTCTCCTTGTTCACATACCATCTTCTGGTATTTTCTCCCTTTAACGCTTGATAGAACCCTTCCCTGAGTACAAACTGAAGGCACACCAAGTTAAGCAATTTTCACTTCTGAAAGAGTTTCTGAAACCTATATCCATTGCCCAGCATCCTAGTTGAATTAGCATCACTTAAAATCATTTCAGAATACTGTGATTTAGGACACGAGACTGTCAAAGGAGATGACTGTATTTTCTTTCTTAAAAATAAATAAAGCAAACCCTAGACATTTAGAAGACGCTGTTAGGCAGTGCACAGATAGGTTGTGCATGTCTCATTACCATTAACAGCCATGCATGGTTACACCTTTCCTTACCGTGTTGAGTATCTACCCTCTGGCTCTGTAAAGTGATGCCTGGGTGTAGATTTTACAAAGGAATTTTGTAACCATTTTTTACACTGTGCAGTGTACCTACTCTATCAGAGTATGCACAGGGTTTCTTGGGCGAATGGTAAAAATGAATGAGAATTGATGTTCATTCTAGAGAAAAAAATCCCCAGTGCTGATATATGAAGTCTTTTGGGGGAGGATAGTCCCACCTCTTGTTTCACCTCAGTGACAAGCTACTTTTCTTTTTGTTTTCTTTTGCCTGTTTTCTATTATTGCTAAACAATCCAATGCAAGGCATTTTGCCTTCTTTCACTCCTTAAAAGAAAACTATTCAATTGATATACAAAATGAGAGTTAAAATCCCACTGTAATCTATTAAGGTCCAGGAATTTAAAGAATCAAATAAAACCCCTGGATCACAGGCCCCATCAGGAAGAATGTAGAATAAGTGCTTTTTCTTTGAGCGTCTTTCATTTTGTATTATTACCTTAGACATAAGTTAGACACTGGTGAGGCACTGGGGACAGGAAGTGTTTTGAGGTGCCTGAGAAAGCAGAATATATAGGAAAATAGGACCAAAAAAAAAAAAAACCCTCCAGCCCCTAGGGAAACAGGTCTATAGGGGTGGCTTTTATATAGAATGTTCTCATGTGCTATACCCTTGTGCAAAATCTTAGGACCCCTTTGGCTTAGGTTACCCCCTTTTTGTGTTGTAGTATATGTATCCAAACTCAGGGTGTTTTGCATAACCCTGACTTTGCTCTTCCTTTCTCAGTTGACTGCCCTGTTCATTTTGGATGTCAAGGTTTTTCTTTTATTCGCTAAGTCTTCCCCATGTAATCAAATGTTTGACTTCTTCCCAGAAAAATAAGATATATTTACATCCAACTCAGCATTTCAATAACAGTAATAAAAAGTCCCCTTTTGTAAAATCAAATATATATATATAATATATAATATATATTTATTACATATATATGCTATATATAATATAAATGCATGCACACAGGATTAGTTCCTGCCCTGAGTTCGTCTGCATCATCCCCATTTATTTCTCGTGGGTGATGAGAAGACCTTTGCATTTGACCAAAAAGCACTAGTAAATAAGGAGTTAAAATGAAGGCAGGCTCACTGGTTTGCTGAGATCTGTCAGAGTCTGACTGGCTGGCTACATATCTGTCTCTGGAACAATAGGTACCTGTATTCTGCACGGACTGCTGGGCAGCACCAACACTTTGGAGAAGGTCTGCCTCTGTCTGCGCTTTCCTGGTGAGAATCCCCAATGACAGTCCCACTTTTCAGTGGAGGAGAAAAAAAAAATATCAGTCTGCTCTCTTGATGAAGGACAGAGCTTTGATCATTTCTGTTCAGGCTTGACTTGGCCGGAGGTTTTAGGTTCTTAGTCTCAAGTCAGCAGTCTCTCTCCTTTAGTCTCTCTCTGTCTTACACACACACACACACACACACACACACACACACACACACTCACACACATCTACTCCCTCCCTCTCTGTGTCTTATTTGCTCCCTCTCTCTCTCTCTCTCTCTGCCCTACTCTCTCTCTCTCCCTCTCATTCCCCTGTCTCATATGCAGGCAAATGAGTGTCACAGCTGTAACTGAGGTACAGACCAATAAACACAGTGAAGCCAATTTTCACGATGGTGAGAGGGGGCACCGGAGGTGACAACAATAAGAAGACCGTCCTTCCCCTTCCGACAAGTTTTAGGTAAGAAAGTATTTATGCCCCGGTACTTGTATTTCTGCATCCTTGTGGCTGAGTCATGGAGATATAAAGCGTGTCTCAGTAGGGAAATATTTTCGTGAGAGTCTCGTCTTGTGCTGTCATTTGTCTGCAAAGCTGTGTTTCGGGGCTTTGTGTTACTAGAATCATTGAAGGTGAGGTGTGAGCGGAGCTGGGCAGAAGGGTGAGCTGCTTTTTATGTCTCTCTGGTGACATTTATCATGCTGTTTAAATTTATATCTGGAAGAAATTCTGTTTGATGATCGTTAACAATGTTTTCTACCACATCCAGTATTTGGCTATATAGAATTCCAGGGATGCTCTTTCATTCTTAATTTGTAATTATTTTTACACTCCACTGTACTGAGGTCAGAGAGTTTTAAAAATTAATGAGATTCCCTGTGGAGTTCAAATAGTAATATCTACGTGAGCTGCCACAAAAAGATAAGATTATGCTGGTGTATATTTAATGTCGATTGAACCGTCTTCTTCGGAGCATATTCCCCTGGAAATCTAAGACATGTACAATAGTTTATTAGAGCCTATGTCTTTTTGGAGAATCGTTCTTCATTTTATTTATTGCTTTTTAATGAACAGGAGCAATCGAGTCAAAATGAGACGTTAGAGGATGAACTCTTTGTGTGGAGATATTACTAAAACTTAATAGACTAATTATTGTCATGGCAATAGACAAGACCCTATACTTTCGAGGAAATGACAAATAATGAATGAGCCATAGGCTAAGAGAATCTACAATTGTGTTTTCATCTCGAGTAATACATAAACTCTCAGCAGATATTTAGGGTGAAAAATTGCTGGTGTGAACAAAGACGCAAGGGTACACTTAGATGAGGATTCTTTGTCATAAAAATGAGTGCGGTGCGCGAATTGAAGAGGTTAAGTGATTTTTAGGCTCCTCAGTGCTCCACAAAAGGGAGCGTATGGGATGAGTTCAGACATTTCAAAATGTACCCCAAACTTTCATTTCCCACCGTTTGAAAACACTGTTGATGTTCTTGCCATACTACATTGTTTAAATGAGGGGAGGGGTGCTGAAAAGCAGTCTGAATATACAGTAATCGGGGCTAAAGATGTTTTTTATCCCCAGTTCTCCATTTACGAGACCCATTCGAGCTTCCTCTGATATATTGTTATGTAAATACTGTGTAGCCAGGGAAAGCAGTACTATGGAGATTCAATTTACTTTGAAAGTTGTTCATTATAGCTGGGATGAATGTTATTTATTTGATGTGATTCAAAGGCTGGAAATGACTTTTTCATTGTGGCGCCTTTTGTAATGGGTGCAGGGTGATCTAATCTTTTTAATTTTGGCTTTCACACCAGTGGAGATGAAAAGAGATCTGAACTCATTTATCCGTTGCTAAGTCCTTCTAGAGGCCCAAGTCCTGTTCGTGGTTGCTATGGCCAGTCTGACCTCAATCTCTGAGGTTTGGGGGACTTAAGCAGTCCTTTTTTATTGAGGAGCATGTACCTTGATTTATGCCCAAAATTGTGGCTGAACGTCTTTGTCTGCAAGTGATAAATGGTGCCCAACGATTCATCAGTTCTTACAAGTAAACACCGCTGTCCCACTAAAAATATGTTTTGTTCTGAGTTAATGGTATGGAACAAGGCAGCCTCCACAAACAGCTATCTTTTATTGTGGAGGGGCCACTGAACTTGGAGCCAAGTGGTGGAAATTGGCATTCGTTTTCTTGTACATGAGCATTTTATTCGTGATTTGGATGATGCAGCTCTAGGTGGACAGGCGACGAGAGAGGAGGAGAGACTACGCCTTACCTTCTCTCCGGTTGGGGCTGCCTGTGAAACAGGCCCTCCCAGATGCCTGGGTCCTGCTGGGGAGAGTGAGTCAGGAGTAGTTTCTCTGAGGGTGTTGCCTTTCTGCCTCACAACTGCCAAATGCTAAGACAGGAACGGGCAGATGTGCTCTGCCTCTGCTACCGGCGACTCTGATGCCTTCAGTCACAGGCGAGCTCTTTGAGGGAAAGTTGTAGCCAGTCTTGGTAACTCCCAGCAATGTTCTGCCTGTGTGCGACTTAATGGCCCCTGGACTCCCTTGCATTCTAGAACCATATTAGACAGGAGCTGTGGTGATTAAGAAGCTGTGGAGTATAGAGCTGTGCTTAGCAGATGAGCCCTAATACATTTCCCGGTCCCTTTAAAACTGTTAATGGATGGATGCTGCTAAGAACATATATGCTGCTAATAAGATGAGGATGACAAAACAGACATCAGCAAAGCATTTATTGCTTAGAAGTGCCATCAGCTTCTTTCCAAGCGAGATTACGGCTTTCTAAGTGTAGGGGTTTTTATTTTTTTAAAAGTAATATGCTAATGGTTTTTATTCTGAATCAGCCAGCACTGAGTATCTTCAGAAAAATGGGTTCCTTAAGATGTGACAACCTCTTCGAATGGAAAGGTAAAAAAATTCAATGTTTTTTAAAGTGCAATTTTCAAACCATTTCATTTACTTCTTGCCAGTAGCGAAGAAAACTGCTTTCTAAAAGTAACTGTGTACAATTGGAATGATTCTTCTTTTTTTTTTTTATTTACAATTGGAATTGTTCTTCTTTTTTTTTTTTTAATATAAAAGGTTTACAGAGAGCAACTTAAGGGGATTTTATTGTTAGTTGTTTCTAAAGGTTGGCCGGCTTTGTTAACAAATTCAATCAGGTGCTTTGTCTATTTTCTTTCAGCCTTGAAAATAAGGAGCTTTTGATTTTTTTTAGAGAAAATTGTTATTTGGGGAAATCATTAAAATGATCTTTATTTTATGTAGAGTTTCATTTCTAAAACCACTAAATTAGACACCAAGTTTAGGTGATGTCAAAGGTCTCTTCCGGCTTGAAAATCTTCATAGAATACTGATTTTCTGAAAGAACAAATAACAATGCCTTTACTATTGTGATTGCATTTATTCAACTAATGTTTAGCTCTCTTCAATTGAGCAGCAGCCAAAAGTTCTATGCTCTGTCGTACAAGTAATAATTGTGGCTGGAAGGAATTTCCAAATAATTAATTTGTGAAGGTATTAAAAAATCAAACCCCTGATATCTTAGTGCTTTATTAACTCGGGTTTTGCAGAGTTCAACTTATGGCTGCTTTACTTCCTTTTTTTTTTTTTTGCTTCAGGTCTTCATGAAGGTAATATTTTATATGAGTAGTTAATTTCATAAGAAATACTTAATTCTAGGTATCTGAAGACAAACACTCCTTGGTATGTATCTACAGACGTGTATGAACATATTTTAATATAAAATGTCTTATACATTTCTCATTGTGTTTTCCTTTGCTGTTACTTCAAAGGATTTAAGTGAATGTTAGATAGCGCTCTATTTCCTGAACTGATTAAATTCACTCTGAAGAATCTGGGGAAAAGGCCTATAATGACATTTTGATGACTTTCATTTTAAGGTGTAATAGAAATTGAGTAAAATATTTTAATAGTTATTCTCTAATATCTCATTCCCAATACAATGTTTTTATTGCTCATTCTAGCTTACAATTTTCGGGAGGTAATAATGTTAGCTGGTAATTGTTTCTTGCATAGAAATCATTTTATCCTTATGTAAAAGTTATTTCAGAAAAGTCTTCACGCATTTATCTCAGCTGAAGCAAGTGCATTGAACTCTTGAGATAAAACAGTGAGTATTTCCAGATTGCTCCTACTTTAATTTGGTATTTCCTTAACAAAATTAGGTGCGTCTTAAAGGAAGGAATATTCTGCATGATAGTTGGGGTTCAAGAGAAAAAAAGAGGCATACAAGTCAGGGAAAGCTGAGAAAACAGAAAGAATATATTCTGCGCGATCACACAGTTGGTTTTATTTTGCTCTCCAGATGTTGCGAGCTTTTTAAAATTTTGAATTGAAATAAGAAATAAAAGAAGATGTATGTAAATATGTAGTTGTTATACCCATCTTTACTGAGTAGGTAAATACAGATATCGAAACTTGATGAAATGGCAGCTAATGTTATCAGAAACATCTTTGCACCTAAATTCTTTTGGGAGATGTACACACAGGTAAAGTTAATCACACAGCTTTTAAAGAATCAAAGACCTTTGGGAACTGGAGTTGTGACATTCTAGATCAATTTTCATGCAAGTCAAAAGGAAATCCTTACATCATTTTTTTCTATGCAAGTTATGCAAAGCCTGTAGCTTCCAAACTGTGTTGTTCTACATGCTAATTAGATTTTTAATACAATTTAACTTGCCTGTAGTGAATATTTTAAGTCCGAATATAATATTGCTGAATTAACACATCATTGATGCAATTTCTAATTAAAGTAAAATTAAGCTCTCGTGTATGATCAGATTATTCTACTCTCTTGCTGTGTTTAGTATATTTTCCCAAATTTGCATTTTTTGTATAATTAATATTCTATCCTAAATACCATTGTTACATAGCACCTGGTTGCTCCTCATTTCTTTCTGCCTTCTATAATTTTTTTTTTTTTTTTTTTGTCTTTTGGATGGGTCACTTAGAAAGTTGTATTAACTTTGAAGTTATTTATTTGACCTATTTGTCTGAGTCTTAGAGGGGAAAAGCCCCAATTTTTTAAATTAGAAATTATATATGAAGTGCTGAAAGATTTGAATTGGGTTGTTTGAAGCGTTGATATTACAATATGGATTTTCCCCCCATTTTTTTTCTCCTTTTTTAATTTTTTTTTTTTTTTTTTGTCTTTTGGATGGGTCACTTAGAAAGTTGTATTAACTTTGAAGTTATTTATTTGACCTATTTGTCTGAGTCTTAGAGGGGAAAAGCCCCAATTTTTTAAATTAGAAATTATATATGAAGTGCTGAAAGATTTGAATTGGGTTGTTTGAAGCGTTGATATTACAATATGGATTTTCCTAATAGAAGTTACTTGCGTAATTCAAAAAATCTTGCCCTCTTCTATCTTATTTTTCACAACACAGAGCATTATTAAGAAAATGTATTACAGAGAAAGAACAGGCAGGAGAGGGGCCTTCTTAGATAGCTCATGAAAATATCACCCCAAGTCACTGTCCTAGCACGTTTGCAAGAATACGTGGTAAGGTGTTATCTATGGGTTTTATATTTACACATCCTGGAGATCCAACACAGATTTTAATATGCATTGCACCAGTTTGATAGCTTTTGTTTAAATGATACAAGAATGATTTACGAAAATTAAAATTATGCTAAAAAGCTTAATTATACACTGTAGCACTCACTAATAATTTGTTCAGATTTTCAAATGTGAAAATTACATTTATTTAATTGTGTTTAATCTTTTTCAAGAGATGACCTGTGTAAACTCATTATGACCCTGAGTCCTTCTAAAGTTGCTAGACTTTGTAATTCTACACTACTATATCATATAGTATACAGAATGTTTTTATATTCTTAATAATATCTATAAACCATAAGCCATATATTTATGTCATACAGATTGCTTGACATTATTTAAGCACAATGCATTTGTCATTTATAGATCTTTGAATTTTCTGTATTTTTTCTAATAATTGAGTTCACAATTCAAACACAAATGCTGAATTTAACCATTAGGCTAAGAGTTTCCTTAAAGATAGTAAAACTATTTTGGAGAAGTGTTTGAAGAAGAATGCAATTCGCTAGAAATTTAAAATACAGAAATCAAAGAAATTTATTTTTAAAAAAATCTCCCTCCCATGGATTTGGAAAATATTCATTCATGCAGCATTTATTTAGTGCCTGCCATGTGCCAGACACTATTCTTGTGCCTCTTAATTTAATAGTCACGACTAATTTAATATTCAATATTATCTGTCTGATTGTGGAGATTATCACTATTCATACTTGACCAGCTAATCACATCACAATGCATATAATTTTGGAACTCGTATTTCTCTTGTCTGTTTTTAAAATGACTTACGATATTTTCTTGACATACAAACCAATTAGAAGTGTGTCCTGGCAAAAAGCATATACTGAAGTTTTCGTATTGATACGCATTTAGAAATGTTGTATAAATGCGTCTTTTTTTCTCACTACTCAGGCCCGCAACACTGCAGAAAGAGCTTAGTTTTATTTCTTTACCCTTCTTGTCAGTGCTTCTTGTACTATTTTAAGGGGTTTCTGTTCTAATTATTAAGAGTTGGTATTTATTTTCTTTATGCCGGACAACGTTCTAAATCCTTTTAGCTTCATTTTGTAATTTAATCTTCTCAGTTATCTTATGAGAAAGGGAGCATCTCTATCCCTTTTTGTAGATGAGGAAACTGAGGCTTAAAGAATGTAAACGAGTTTCTCCAGGTCACTGGGCTAGCCAGGAGCTGAGAGGACTGCAAACCTCTTCAGGGTCTCTGCATTTTCCTAGCTATTCAGCAAGTATTATTGAGCCTCTATAATGTCCTAGACTTGTTCAAGATGCCCAGTGGATGTAACAGTCTTGAAAGCCCTTAGACTTTATTGCTCTACTCTCTGCCCTTAGAATAAAGGTGTCTCATAACTACCTTGGTATTTTTACTATATTATTCTCTTCTGCATCCAGGGATTCCCCAGAGTCACTATGATAAAATTTTAAAATGTCAGACCTTTTTAGATTTCTTACCACTTGACTTTAGTCTTTCTTTCCCACTATTACTGTCTATTTTTAAATAGGAATTTTCTATATCAGATGGCTGATCTGTTTATTGTCCCCATGAAGTGTGTCTTCTATTTTCTCTCATAGCCCTGCATCTGAAGCAATTTTGCAACTGTCTTCCCAAAACCTTCTGTCCTTCAAGGTCCAGGTCAAATCCGATGGCTCCCAGGAAGTTACTGTTAGAAGTAAAATCCTACAATTCTGTTATCTGCATTAATCATCTGACACATGACATTTGCAACAACTAAAGTGACTGAGACTAGGTCATGCATCATCTATTTCCCACCATCTGTAGTTATGGGTGTGCCCAAATGACATGCTGGCCAAGAATTTAGGGACTCAACAGTAAAAGAAGTAAAACAGGTGGGGATGGAAGGCTTGGAAGTGAATCCCCACTGCCTAGCACAGTGCCTGGTGTAGGGTATGCAGTTAACCCAGATTTTAACCTGGGGAGAGAGGAGGGAAGGTGTGGAGTAGAGGGAGAACTGGAGAGCTAGAGCAGAGCTATCAGGGAAAGAAACAATATTTCTTTTAAACTTATAACCCAGGGCTTTAAAAGGCTTTAGATATTTATATCAGGGACAGAGAACCTGTTAAGGAATGTACAGAGATACACAACCATCTTTCACTTTTTCCTTCTTCCTAAAATAAATGGTCACTGTTACCAACATTACTACATTTGATATATAATGGCCTTTCTGGTGTTTCTAAGAGCAAGTACCATTTGTTAATGCTTGTGTATGATTTCCAGCACTATTCAGGCCCACAACACAAGGCTGATTTTATTGTTTTATGCTTTATATAATCATTGTTTTATGCTGTATATAATTATTCCTTTATTCTCTGGGACATATTTCAGTATCACAGAAGCAGCTGACTCTCCCATCCCCCTTTGTGAAAGCACCATCTCCTTAAGCATGAGAAAGTTTTATTACTTAATACTTTATGTTGGATCTTTATTTCAATTCAAATTAAATTAAACCCTCACATGCCTAGTGAAAATCTTCTCTATGAATAACCAGCTCTTGTGCTTAATTTTATTTATGTTTTCACTCAATTGCACTGAAAATTGTAGTCTTACAATCTCAAGAACAATTTCTGTATTTTTATGGGCTCTCAAACCAAGTTACTAAGATAGATATTTTACTTTGAAGGAAAATCCAGGTGGGTATTTCTTAAAGAAACTACTTCACCTGATCCCTGCTATGGAGCTATTTTGCTGACTTTAAGAGCCATATCTTGTATACATATACAGAAATATAGGGCTTGCTTTAAGGAGGTATTACTAGTACATAATATATATGTAGCATGTACTAATTTTCCTGAGTGAAGCAAGCTGCAAAAGTAGTTCCTTAAACCACTTAACGCCAATAGGTTGTGTGCACCCTCTAACTTATATGGCAGTACTCTGCTAAAGCAGGGGAATTTTTGCAGGTTAGTTGAAATAAGTGAGAATAAAGCTTTGTCCTTGGAACTTTGAGCTGTCCTGCTTCTAAGAAACAAGAATATTGCTACAGTCTGTGTTGTAATAATAACAGCTGAACAGTACATGAGAGTTTCAAAAATGAACTGTGCTTTAAATGCTAATCACACGCTGTGTTAATGTCAGTAGAACACAGAGGATGAGTTTGGTTCCCCTTTAACCTGAACTTTCTATGGTCCTTTCATTTTGACACTAATTTCAGGCATAAACCTTGGCACTTAGCTGTAGTGTGTAATTGTTGGTATTTCGCTGCCACCTGGGTGTACAATCGAGAGTAGCAAATGGAGAACAATATTTAGCCCCTGTGATTTGCCATAAGAACACACCACATGCAGTTGGAAAGGGAAATATTTAATCAGCCAGTTTTCTCATAGTCCCAATCAGTTGAGTCGGTGGGAGATTTTTTTTTTTTTTCCCTCTGAATTAACTGGTTGTTTTTGTCATTGAAAAGATAAATCCTTTGGCTCCCTTTCAAATGCATATTACCACACAGATTTTGAGACATTCATAATTATTTAAATTGATAAACAGGAAGAAGATACTTTTAAATGTGCTAAGTTAATAGCACATTTTGGTCAAAAGATTCTAAGAAAAAAATTTTCATGAGCCCACTGTTTTGTTGGTTGGCTGGGGACTTAATATGTAAAAGGCTGTAAGTGACGCATGAATAATACCATTCCATTTTTAGGTATGTTGTGTGATGATGCTGTTGATCTTTAAAAGAAATTCCATTTGGTGACATTTACAAAAATAGTTTCATGTTAGCAGCTTTTAATTTTAATTTAAAACATGTAGAGAGACTGGCATAACTTTTAAGTGACAAGGAAGCCACCTAGAAGGTGTATACTTCCATAATGGAAACAGGAAATGTATATTGATTCTCATCAGATGGTGTGCTTATATGCAGTCCAGGGAGATAGTTTTGACAAGTAAGAAAATGATAAAGCAAATGATCTGTATAAACAGGTACGTTGTATTAAAAATTGAGATCTATGGTGCTTTCAAAGTGCTAGAAAGATTTGAATCCAGAGCTTAGTTGTCCTCACTTTAATCCTCCTAGGTCAATGTAAAGCAGTTCAATCCACTTTAATTTGCACAGTTACTTTTTGGAGCTCTAATAATTAGGAACATTTTAAATTCCTCCAGTCAGTGACCTCTTTGATGATATTTCTTTATGTTTTGGTTGAGTAAATGCAGTAAAATATATGAGTACATATAGCAAAGACTTTCTGGTTCTTCCCCACAAAATAGAGTTCAGAATTTCTACACGATCTGGAGGATTTTATATTTTCATTCCAAGTTGATATAGTGTAGAATATTCATAACTAACATGCTATCTCTTTGACCCAATCATTGTAATTATTATCATAAATTTGGGAAGATTTCCCATCATTCATTTACTCATTCAGTTGGCTTTTTTCCCCTTAATTATATTATCTGACCGGTGTTGCTAAAGGCACTGTGAAGGATTCTATAAAAGGAGAAAATATGATCTTTCCCTCATCCACTATAATATAATTGGAGAGAGAAGAACCTTAAAGAACTAATTGGATAATATAATGAAATTACTCTTTGCAATCATACTTTAATATCGTGAAGGGAAAAGTGATTTCCTCACAGGTAGAAAGCAACATTAACAATCCAATACAGCTTTTAGGATTATTTGCTGTGAGAACAATAATGAGAATACAAAGAATAAAGGCTAATTTTTGAAAATGGATTTTATAACTTTTAATTGTTTTCATCAACAAAATTACAAGTTTTTATTTCATGACTTTCAGCAAATTATATTGTACTATTAGTAATTGCCTTAACTTTTCAAAATGTATAATTATCTTCCTTTATTGAAGGTTTATTATAAAAATGTGTGCATATATATATATATAT